>NC_056036.1:19708265-20308265 GCF_004379255.2 Salvia splendens | reverse complement strand
TACGGGTCCCACCTTCTCAAGAATTTCATAAGGCCCCACGTAACGTGGCTTCAACTTCCCCTTTACGCCAAACCTCATTATACCCTTTGACGGAGATACTTTCAAGAACACCTTATCTCCAGCGTTGAACTGTAAATCGGTACGCCGGACATCAGCATACGACTTCTGCCGGTCTTGAGCTTCTTTTATCCTTTGTCGAATTTGACGCACAATCTCAATCATTTCTTCGACTGCTCTAGCCCGAGTATTCTTCTTTCACCAACCTCATCCCAGTAGAGTGATGATCTACACTTCCTCCCATACAATGCTTCATATGAGGCCATATTTATTGTCGCCTGGAAACTGTTGTTGTAGGCAAACTCGATCAATGGTAGTACAACTTCCCAATTTTCTCATCTGTCAAGAACCACGGCTCTCAACATGTCCTCGAGAGTTTGAATCGTTCTCTCAGACTGTCCATCGGTTTGTGGATGGAAAGCAGTACTAAAATTCAGTCGGGTACCAAGCTCTCTTTGCATACTTATCCAAAATCTTGAAGTGAACCTTGTGTCTCGGTCTGACGTGATTGTTACTGGCACCCCATCTAGTTGAACGATTTCTTTCACATAAATTCGGGCTAGCTTGTCGGATCCATGAGTTATAGGAATAGGTATAAAATGCGCACTCTTAGTGAGGCGGTCTATAATTACCAAGATGGCAGTATTCCCTTGTCGAGTTTTTGGTAAACCCGTCACGAAATCCATGGCGATGTGTTCCCATTTCCACTCCGGAATTTCAAGCGGTTGCAGCTTCCCATAGGGTCGTTGATGCAGAGCTTTTACTTGTTGGCAAGCCAAGCATTTCTCCACAAACGAAGCTATATCCCTCTTCATTCCATCCACCAGAATGATCCTTTCAAATCCTGGTACATCTTTGTACTTCCAGGATGAGCGGTATATGGAGTCTCGTGTGCCTCGGTCAAAATTTCATTTCGAATTCCTTCGTCGTTCGGCACACAAAGTCTCCCCTCATAGGTGAGGGCATTGTCAGCCTCTTCTCGGAATTTCTCTTGCTCGCCTTTCCTCACCTTCAGTCGAACCTTCTCCAAATTTTCATCATTTCGTTGACCTTCTCTTATCCTTGTTCGCAGGTCGGGTGTAATTACCAAGGTGGCGATCTTTCCTTTTACAGTCTCCGGAGCTCTCACTACTTCCAAGCGCATCTTGCTGAATTCGCGAATCAACTCCACTTCCTGAGTGAGAAAGGTAGCCAATTGTGGTTGGGCTTTCCGGCTCAGTGCATCTGCCACTACATTTGCTTTGCCCGGATGATAATTAAGCCACAGTCATAATCCTTGACTAATTCGAGCCATCTGCGTTGCCTCATGTTCAAGTCTTTCTGTTCAAAGAAGTATTTTAGACTCTTGTGATCGGTAAAAATCTCACACCGAACTCCGTAGAGATGGTGCCTGCAAATCTTCAATGCATGCACAACAGCTGCTAATTCCAGGTCATGAGTAGGGTAGTTCAGCTCGTGTGGTCTCAACTAACGCGAAGCATAGTCAATCACCTTACCGTTCTGCATCAAAACGCATCCAAGTCCAACTTTAGACGCATCAGTGTAAACCACATAGTCTAATCCCGGTTCTGGCACGGCTAAAATAGGTGCGGTGGTCAACTTCTCTTCCAACAACTGGAAACTAGCCTCACACTCCGGTGTCCAGTTGACCTTGGTCCCTTTCTTCAGTTGTTGCGTCATCGGCCTTGCAATTTTGGAATATCCTTCGATAAATCTTCGGTAGTATCCTGCCAGACACAGGAAACTCCGAATCTCATTTGGGGTCTTTGGCGCCTTCCACTATTGTACGGCCTCCACCTTTGCAGGATCAACTCGAATCCCTTCGGCCGTCACAATATGCCCCATAAAGTTTACTTCCTTCAGCCAGAAATCACACTTGCTGAACTTGGCGTACAACTTCTCCATTCTCAGTGTCTCTAGAGTGATCCTTAGATGTTCCTCATGTTCCTTTTCATTCTTCGAGTAAACCAGCACATCATCTATGAACACCAGGACGAACTTGTCCAAGTATGGATGGAATACTCGATTCATTAAGTCCATGAACACTGCAGGTGCATTTGTCAGTCCAAACGACATTACTACAAACTCATAATGCCCATACCTTGTTCGAAACGCCGTCTTGGATATATCTTCTCTTCGTACTCTCAACTGGTGATATCCTGACCTTAAATCCATTTTCGAAAATACTCCTGCTCCCCTGAGTTGGTCGAACAGGTCATCTATTCTCGGCAGAGGATACTTGTTCTTGAGAGTTAATTTGTTCAATTCCCGGTAGTCTATGCACATTCTCAGTGTTCCGTCTTTCTTCTTTACAAACAGCACAGGTGCTCCCCACGGCGATACACTGGGTCTGATAAAACCCAAGTCCAGTAGTTCTTGCAGTTGGATTTTGAGTTCTTCCAACTCTTTCGGTGCCATCCTATAAGGTGCTTTCGATACTGGTGCGGCTCCTGGTCCCAGATCGATAGTAAATTCTAACTGTCGGTTAGGCGGAGGGCCTGGCAAAGCGTCGGGAAATACGTCGGGAAACTCACGTACTACCGCCACATCTTCAACTTTCCTTTCTTTCTTGTCATGTCCTTGTAGATAAATGAGATAGGCAGGACGCCCCTTTCTAATCATCGTAGTTGTTTGAAGTGCCGATATCACACAAGTCCGCTGATTCATCGAAATCCCGTGGAAGGTAGAGGGCTTCTTCCCCGGGGTTTGTAACGAGATTTGCCTCTCTTGGCATCGAATAGTGGCATAGTTTTTAGCTAGCCTGTCCATCCCCAAAATAATGTTAACGTTATCCATCGGCATAACATGTAGATTGTAAGCCACTAAGCTAAGTTCCCCCACCATAAGTTCTATGTTCGAGCAAGATTGTGAAATTTCTATAAGGCCTCCTACCGGTGAGTTCACGTTCATCTTATGTTCAAGTTCATCAATAGGAAGTCTTAAAGCATTTACACAGGAGTGCGATATAAAGGAGTGCGATGCACCCGTATCAAACAGAACAGCAACAGGCATGTCAAGTAGTGTTCCCATACCTGCCAGATTATCCTGTGCAGCTTTAGCTTGCTTGCGTCCTAAGGCATAGGCCCTAGCTTGAGTGGGATATGGTTGGCGATGCTGTTGCGGCTATTGAGGCGGTGTAGGATTCCCTCGAGGCCCATTTGGTGTTCCCCCAACTCCAGTGTTATTGTTGCTCGGGCACTCTTTGGCTAAGTGACCAACCCCACCACACTTGTAGCATACATTCATCCCGATTCTGGACTCCCCCATATGATTCTTCTGGCATTTGGGGCAGGGAGGTGCTCTCTGACGGTACTCTCCACCTTGGTGTGGAGTAGTTTGCTTCCCTTTGCCCCGTGCAGAGTTTGGGGTACCTTGGAACCTCTTGTTGTCAAAGGGTTCGCGGTTCCCGTTCCACTTTCTCTTGTCCCGAAAATTCTGCTATGGCGTAGGTGGTGTTGGAGTAGTAGGCGTAGCTGTCTTTTCTCGTGGCATAGCTTCCTCCACGTCCAGTGCATGAGACAGCGACTCGGCATACGAGAGCCTTCCACGGCATGCCAAAGCCATCCTGATTTCGTGCCTCAGACCGGCACAAAACTTTTCTGCCATTTTCTCGTCAGTATTTACCTGCTCCGGTGCATATAGCGACATATCGCATAGGGCACGGTCATATTCAGTCACGGTCATCCGCCCTTGCTTCAGATTGTAGAACTCGGCCTCCTTAGCCTTGCGGTAACTCCTCGGAATATACTTATCATATAGTTCCTCCTTGAAGTCTTCCCACGTCAGGGCGTCTAGTTGTTCCTGCGCTATCGTCCGCTGCTTGGTCTCCCACCAAAATTCCGCAGACCCAGTGAGCTGGTAGGTCACGCACGATAGGCGCTCCTGGTCGGTGCAAAGGTTTCAGCCTTGGCCGGATCTCCTATTCCATCAAACACGGGAGGCCACTCCTTTCGAAATTCCTTCTCGATATTTCGTTCCGGCTGTGGTGGTGGTGGAGGTGGTGGTGGTGGTTGTGGTTGTCCTTCAGGCCCCACACTACTTTGGGTCTCATTGCTGGCCTCGTTTTCGTGATGAACTGCTGCACGTCGGGGAGGCATTCTATTCAACACACGCATTAGTACAAAATTCCAGATTTACCATCACCACACCACACCACACAACCTTTCCAAAAGTGATTTCATAAGTTTTCCATACATATCAAAGTAAAAACGAGCACAATGATAAAACAACGGAAATTTTATTAACTTAAAACAAGTACGTGTTTCAACATGGTCTTTGCAACAAGTAAAGCCAAAACACAAAAGAAAACATTACATAGTTCGTCAAAACAAAACATTCAAAAAAACTATCAAAACCGAAAAAGAACGCTACTCCTCGGGTGCTCTCTCGACATTCGCCCCTTCCTCGCTTTCAACTTCAATCTCTCTTTCAAGGGGTTCTTCATCCTCTTCGGGGTCATCCTCGTCCTCATCTTCAAGAGGATCTTCCTCCTCTTCTTCATCGTTCTCCCTCATATAGGTAGCTACGTCGATATGCTTATCGACAACAAGGACTTCCGTCGCAGGTGGTGCGGAGGTGCGCATCCCAAGCCTCCTCCTCTTGGGGAAGTTTGGTTGCGGCGTCTCACTCTCGTACCGACCCCCGCTGTAGGGGCTGAGACTCGATGAGGATGCCTCCTTCCTAGGTGGGGCATAGGGTGGCGGTCCGTCACGAGCATCGACCAGAGCTTCCAAGAGAACCTTCACAAAACCATGCATGTCTCCTTGCACACTATAGTCGGGGAGCTTATGCCAAATGTATGGCCGCGAAGCCTCATCGGCCCACCTATTCCATGGCACCGGTAACCCATCAATCAACCTCTTAATGCCATCGTAGTGCTTCACTCCACACCCCTGAGCATCACGCCATAGTGCTAAGTAGCCGGAAACATATGACATCAAAGGAGCCCTCTCGTCTCTTTCGAATCCCCGGTATAGTTCCACCACCCGCAGTCCATTCTTGAGGTACCTTCCCCTTAGCGGCGCGTGGATCAAATCGCCATCTACATGAAAGTGAGTTTCCTTAGCAACGAGTCGAAGAAAAGACATAGAGCAAGCTAGAGAAGGATAAAACGCGTAGAGAACGTCATACGTGCTACCGTGTGTATACCTGTCGATTTCCATAAGGAAAAGGTCATAACAATTCTTTCTTTTTTTTAAGTTATCATCTAAGGATAGATGTTTCGCATTTTAGGAACGTAGTAATTTGCAATCTCGTCAATCTTTCGCTCTAGCGTTGGTCGTGCTTCACAAGGTTATCCTTGTCCCCTCATCTCATCATCCCTTGGAATTTGCTCTTTTCTACGCCTCATTCGTTCCATCAATTCACATATCGTCTTCAAACGAAGAAATTCGTATGAACGATTAGCCTACACCGAAGGCTTTTGAAGTCTACTTCTCAATCATTTCCCATTCGTTATCACTTCTAATATGCCTCGTTTCAAACATTTACCTTCTTTCTTGTTGATCGCGGCGAGACAGAATGTTGAGCCTTCAACAAATACTCTTTTAGTCTAGCGAAACGAGTCTAGACTAGATTGAATAAACGACTCTCGGTCCAGAGCGGAAGGAAAAATGACTCTGATACCATTCTGTCACGACCGCACTTCCTAAGGATACGAAGCACGGGAAATCGTGACTAGTGGGGGAAATAAGAAGCGGGGCAAGAAGGGGTAAACAATCAAGGAAGTACGACGTAACGATCAAAAGATGAAATTTCGTTTATCAAATTCAAGTTCCAAAACACGAAGTAATATAACGTGAATGACATAGTTCGACATTTCAAAGGAAATAAAAGAAATTCTTAAAACGTAGAGTAGCGGAAGCAATTGAGAGTTTGACTACGACTATGTATGAGGGCACAATAGTAACCAGAACATTAATTGAATGAAAATCTTGGCTCATTGCTCAACATCCTCCGCCTCCCGTCCTCGCTCAACATGCACATAGGGAAAACATATGCAAGGGCTGAGTACTTGATGCACCCAGTGAACTCATGCCCGAAATACATTTATCGCTTAAGTTATGTCAAGCCATCATAGAGTGAAACTCGGGTTTTTCTTTTAAAAGGCCGAGAAACACCAAAATCATTTCCTTAAAAAAATGTCTGCGCAGACAAACATCATTAACCATCATATACCATATCTGAACCATCATGTGAAACGAGAATGTGGCCATAAACTCGATCACTGGACCGGCCGACCTAGAGGACGGCTCACGATCCCCATCAGTGCACTAGCCTAAGTAGGGCTTAGCCCCTAGTTAGACCCGAATTCGTTAACCATCAAAGTCTAGTAGAACTTTATTCTAGTAGACAAATCAGATAGGCAATACAAAAACAAAAAATACGGCATGACATAATATCTAAAACCACCCTTATTTCACCATAAACATATCATTTCAAATAAAAGAGATTAAGTAATAAAGCCCACCTCAAAAGCTTAGATTTTCCTTAAATAGCTTCTCGTTCCGACTTTAGCGTGCGTGCGAACCACCTTTTCGGAAAATACATAAGTTCACATCAAATCTCAGTAACAAAGGTATTTAGAATGCATGCACTGTACTTAAAATCTTTTAATTCGTTTTTTCGGTTTTCATGCATTTTCAATTGTTCGGCGGCCGCCCAAGGCGTCGCTTGCGACGCCGGTCGGCCGCTTACACTCGTTCTTTCCTCCGTTGGCTCCTCGTATTTTCCATGACGTCGAAATAAAATCCCCAAACCACTGAAGCGCATAATTAAAGTATCACAATTATTTCTCTTCGAAATTATATTATTTCGGACTAAGAATAAATTATTCATAACTGGAATTATTCCAGGAATTAATTAACAATTTCTCGTGATTTAATTTATTTGACGGCCCAAAGTCTTATTTACTTAGCCCACCTTATTCCTCCAACTAAATATTAGGAACCCAAACAAGATTTAAAGATTTAAAGATTTATAACTGGAATTATTCCAGGAATTAATTAACAATTTCTCGTGATTTAATTTATTTGACGGCCCAAAGTCTTATTAACTTAGCCCACCTTATTCCTCCAACTAAATAATAGGAACCCAAACAAGATTTAAAGATGGCCCACTTTTAAAACCAAAAACCTCCTAATAACAAAATACAAAATAAATAAAACAAAAGTGGCCCACTCCTCCAATTTCCCCTTATTCCCACACCTCACTCTCTCTCTCTCTCTTCCCCCTTTTCCTCTTCTTCTTTTCTTTTCTTCCTCCTCTTCTCTACTTCGACGCAAAAAAATTTTCCATCGACGGAGGAATTTCCACCGGCGCTCCCCTCAATCCCGTCGTCTCTTTTTCCTCGTTGACGCGTCGTCGGTGGTCGTCATCACTGCTGTCCAGCGTTGCTCGCTGGGATCGCCGGAAGGTGCCGCTGCCGTCGCTGCTGCAGTTACTGCTGGAGTCACCGAAGGTGCCGCTGCCGTCGCTGTTGCGGTTGCTGCTGGAGTCGTCGGCTGCCGCTGCTACGTTCGTCGGACTCCTCCAGCTCTGCCAGCGAACGTTCGCCGCCAGTAACGGGATCCGGCGACGTCTCTGCCGGAGACCCCATTGACCATGAAGGAAGGAAAGAAGAAGAAGAAGAAGAAGAAGAAGAAGAAGAAGAAGAAGAAGAAGAAGAAGAAGAAGAAGAAGAAGAAGAAGAAGAAGAAGAAGAAGAAGAAGAAGAAGAAGAAGAAGAAGAAGAAGGAGGAGGAGGAGGAGAGTTTCTTGGCTTGCTCCCATTTGTTTGGGGAGATTTGGGCTTCTCAATTAATTAAATGGTGTTGGGCTCAATTTGTTGTAAGCCCAACTTGGCAATATTATTACTTGGTTAGATTTTTAAATAGTTAGGGCCCAAGCCATTTTTGTAGATAGACATTTGGACTCCAATTTAATTTGGAAAGCCCAAATATAAATATATATATACATACTTTATTTTCTCGCATTTCCTTCGATAATTAAAATTCACGGGACTTTATCATGTTCTTCCCAAACAAAAAAAAATTAAAGAACGCACAACGTCACAACTTATATTTGGTGTGGTTCCAAATATAGTTTCTTCAACCGTTCCTCGATTTATGCACGTCATCTTCCATAAAATATTCATCTCCCGCATCGCATTTCTTATGCTAAATATAGTAATATCGTCATCATCATTTCAACGAGACCTTCAACATGTCTCCCAAAGTTTCATAATTAAGTAAAAAGGACATTCCAAACTCACATCATCACATAAAAACCATATCACTTTCCAAAGCACATTTAACAAGAAGCATAGCATCCGAAATAATTTTACTAATTATTTCGTGACATACATTAAATTAGTACTTTAAAAGTACGGGCGTTACAGATAGCTAGGATGAGATAAGTCCACCTTCTTTGGTGGGACATTTCTTCCGCTTGTGCCACAACCATAATGTCGAGAGTTTGAGCTCTTCCTTGCTTTACTTGAGGTTTCTTCCCCCATTAACCACTCATGCACCTTATGATGACCATGATCCCTCATCCTCCTAGAGTGTGACTCTCTATGGAAATTTGAAACTCGTTCCCTTCTACTCCCTCTATCAAGTCCATCATCATGGTACCTTGACTTGTAGCCACTCCTATCATGTCTCTCTCGGTTACTAGGTGCTATGGAATGGTTATGCCTAACTCGATCTCTGAGGAGGGCTATATCCTCATGAAAAGTCGTAAAGCCCCCTTGCATAGTGGTAAGGTCACCACGCATCCCTGCCACCTCTCCCATAAGTTTTGTTATCATCTCTTTGAGGGTGTCGTCGTATGTGGACGCGATGTCGTCCCCATCGTCCCTTCTAAGCGAATTGTGCCTAGAATTTCTCGTATGTGGTGGCATTATTATGGTACCTACAAAGAAGATAAAAAGGACTAGGGACACGTCCCTTTTGTTAGTAACACAAACAACGCATACACCCAAGAATGGAGATTTTAGTGAGGAGCTCACTTCCCAACCCACAAAGCATGTCCCCAATTCCCCAAACTCACACCCAAAATCTCTCGGAAGGCTTAGAGATTTTGTGGCTAGATAGATGCTTGGAACCTATGGACCTTCTACAAAACAATGAAGACAACCCAATGCTCCACAAAACTAGCAACACAAGAACTAGAATTGCATACCTTAACATTCAACCTAAGTCCGGCAATAGATTGGAATGCAACCACAAGGGATTTTGATAAATCTTCAAAAATGAAGATGGGTGCTCACAAATGGAGTCTTTGTTCTTACAATATCATTCAAAAACCTGCTCACAAAAACCCTAGACATGGATATTTATACTAGAGTGAAAAAAGAAGCAAAATAAAATAATTCTTAGTCAAAAAGTCACATTCCGGACAAAACACCCGACCGGGTGTTTTCCACGGCTCATTTCACCCGCCCGCGTGAAGTCTCTGGACAAAACTGTTCTCTTGGCAAAATCACCCGGCCGGGTGATTTTGGGTTGGCAAAACACCCGCCCTCGTGTTTCTTTCTACATTGCGAGACTTTCTTAAATTGATCATAACTTCCTCATCCGGGCTCCGATTGAGGCATGCAAGATACCCACGCGAAGCTCTTTTGACGATGAAGACAATGGTGGTCTGAGGAGTGCATTTGGATTGTATCTTCATAGTGAAATTCCAGTTTGAATTAGACCTCTGAATTCGGCTTGGCACCTTGACATGTCTCCACCCTCTTCTCGGACCCCAATCAACCCACGGCCCTCGACATCGTTGTATTCTATGATTGTGAATACCCGGATTCACATCATGCATGCTAGATCTTCGGCTTTCTGGTTGGGAAATCTTGTTTGATTTTACTTGATCTTTGAAGCTTAGGACGGATGGAATTTCTGCATTGATTTATTTGAAAGAGCATTTTGTGAATACAACCGATTTCTTGAGTTGAGGAGAGTATGAAACTCATATGTCTTGTGGAAATTATCTTGGATCGCTTTGCTTTATTGAGTTGCGTGCTTGCATTCATCTGTGTTAATAATAAGGGATGATAAGGCACTAGGATGAACTCCATAGCCAAATATTCACATGCCTAGTCCAACAAATGATCCCCTAGAAGCCACTTTGAGCTTAATCCCTTTTGTTGTGCTCAAATACTTAGCCAATCACTTAGCTACTAAAATAAGCCTCATTTCAGCCCTATCAATAAACCTTACTACTATTTGGGTGCTAAATACGAGTTTGAGCTTTGTTGATTGTGTTGTAAGTGTAGAGATTTTTAGATTTGTTGTTATGTATAAATGTTGAGAATGAAGTTCTTTGAAAGGAAAAAGACGGCCTCCAAATTGTAAAAGTCGAGGCCTTTGAAAAAAAAATTTTAAAAAAAGAGAAAAGAGAAAGAAAAGAAAAAAAGGGAAATAAAGTAGAACTTATATTGCTTTGTAAAGATGTACTCTTGTCTAGAAAAGATCTCAAGTTTGGGGGAGTGAAAGTATGGGTTGTGAAATGTATTTTGTTTGGTTCTTTGGAAGGAAGTTGTAGGAGTGAAGTTTTAGGGTTTTGTATACTAGAAATCACCTTTCGAGTTATTGGATACTGTAAAACTCTACTTGTTATTTTCCAATGAATAAAACAGATTATTTTTGTCATAATGTTGTTATGTTTTACATTTAATGGTTGTTTATTGCATATTTAAATGTATAAGAACGTAACAAAGTCTAAGTCTTTGTTCTAGTAGACCGGTTGTGGGCGTCGTCCACTTTAAGGTAACACGGTCAGTTCTGAACAAAGAAAAAGAAGAATTTCACCACCCAGATAGGCCTAGACTACCTATCGTGAAAGGTTGCAATGTCAGTCCGATTATTTCTAAGCCTTATTGAAATAAGATGACGTTGGTGTGGTATAGCACTGAATGGATCTAACAGCAAGACGAGTCTTTATGCTATCTACTCAAAGGAGAGGTCTTGATAATAATTTCTTAATCAATGTACGTTAGCATTGAGCATACGATATTGAGTATCTACTACATTGACTTACCAAAGGTGCGGGTTTTTCGTAACCCAACGATTCAGGTATATTGGGTAGTGGTGATCATTATCAAGCGGTGCTAGGATTGCTATTACGTTGAATCGTGCGCGAGGAGAGTCTCGTTTGACAAGAGAAGCTCGAAACAAGGTTTTATTATTCGGAACCTAGCTAGTTGGAGTTTGATTACTCTATGAATAATAAATAAGAGTTTCTTGCTAAGTCCACTCTTGGAGATTAAATATGTTGATTAATTAAGTCCATAGCAGACATTAATTAATTAATTGATGTTTCTATCTTAAGCGCGGGAAATGAATTGAACGCAAATAAAGGAAACCCGAAATACTTGTAATTTCGGATTTGGAAAGGCAGTGCAATATTACTTCTGTAGTGGCTGCTTGTAATATTCCAATACAAGCTTATATTAAATTGTGGGTTCAATTTAATTAGTAAAAAGCTAATTGGTGAGGCCTGATCCAATTCTTCCTTAGATCCCTGACTGGGCGAAATTTGTGACTTAATATAAATAGGAGAATAAAGGAGACAGAAAACATTTTTATTTTAATTTTATTTTTACATAAAAATTTCGTCCCCCTCTAGAGAGAGTGAGTTCGAAATTTGTGCCTCTTCCGTGAGCAGTTTATGTCTTCCATTATTCGAGTCCTAGTACGTTGGTGAGATTTGCCCACACCAATATCAGCGTATAGTCCGGGACACCAGTCAGAAGATCCGAGGTCTTGTATTGAAGATCTTCAGTGGAGACGGAGCAAGCCATCATCGATTCTTGATTGAATCAACGAGGTAAATTGGCTAATTCCGTAGTAAGCATGTTTTAGGGATTTTATATGCTAAAGCATGTTTTAATTCAAGTTATGAGCATGATACATGTGATAATTGCGCGAATAGAATTTATCTGAATAATCTGCTAAATAGATCAAATTCATGTGATCGGATATTTATGCACGCTTCCGCTGCCAACCCTTTCAATTGGTATCAGAGCCAGTCTTTGGCTCTGATTATTTAGATTTAAATTTCGTGAAATTCATGTATGCATGTCCAATTTAATTGCGAAGAATGTTCTTGTGTTTTTGTTTAATTTTTTATGCATGTTGAACTCAAGAACTGTCGAATTAATGAACTTGAATTGCTCGAATGTACGAGACGTGCGATCCGTCGCCGCTCGCACCGAGACAGATCGCACCACGCGCGATCGAGGTAGGGTTGTCGATTGAGTGGGAGCCGAGGGATCGCGGTCATAAGGCGACGCGCAGACGAGCGTGGGCTCGTGCACGTTGCCGGCCGAGACCGCAAACTCAGGCGGAACCCGCGTCGAGATCGAAACGGTGGATGGAGTGGCACGGCAGTTCGACCGAGAACGTGGCGAGGTGCCGAGACGCCAGGCCGAACCCTAGGCGGAAGGTCCGGCGCCACCCGACGGAAAACCTGGCCGAGAGCGTCGCACCTGTTGGCGTGTCGCTGGTTGGGGCAGTGGGAAGAGCTGGAGTGAGATGGAACGAGATGGGTGGTCCGAGCTGGACGAGAGCAGCCGCGCCACCGCGCACTGCTGGCCGAGAGCTCGAGCCACCCGACGGAACACGGAGCCAAGACGGGCGCTGGCCGCTGGCCGAGAGGAGTCGCGCCTCCGAGCGCCCTCCTGACCGAGATGGAGGCGACACCCGACGAGCCGCTGGCCGAGATGCTGGCGCGCCACCTGCGTGCCGGTGGCCGAGGCGCTGCATGCGTCGTGGTCCGACGAAGAACTTGTCAGATTTTCGTCGCTCATCGTTCGTGCGAACCTCGTACGATGAGATAACGATGAAGGATTATTTTAATGATTATTTAATTATTTTATTAAAAGATATCATTAAAATATTATTATTTAATAGAAATAAAATCTTCATGGAAGATTTGCCTAGATTTTAGGAATATTTTTATTATTATCTATATCTATGAAAATAAATAATATTATTTTGATTCCTAGATGATATAGATGAGAATAATTTAATAGTTTCCTAATATTAATCTAGATTAATGGAATATTTTTATTATTTTCTATATCTATGGAAATAAATAATATTATTTTGAATCCTAGATGATATGGATAAGAATAATTTAATAGTTTCCTAATATTTATATATCTAAGATCCTAATAAGGATAGATATGTATGAATACATTAAATAATAAAATATCTCTTCCTAATCTTGAACAAGGAAATAATTTGAATTTATTTTTCATGTCTTATTAAGGATTAAATAATTTATTTATTTTAGATATACCTTATAGTAGACATGAATAAGAATTAAATTCTATAACAACAATTTCCTAAAGGAAGATAACAACATTAATCTAAAGATTTAACTATCCAGCAAATTAAATACCAACAGAATTTAATCAAGCCTTTCTCTGCCCTAAGCCATAATTACGAACTCGACGTTTGTATATGATCTCCATCAATTGGTCTGCAATTTATGAAGCCTTTTTCTAATATTATCGCCACCTGCTCTGTGGGGACAATAATCCTAAGAAAATAGCAGGTTCATGAGGGCGGACTTCTCAAATATAAATAGTATGAACTAGAATGCAGTTTCCAATATTATCGCCACCTGCTTTGTGGGGACAATAATCCTAAGAAACTACGAGATTCAGAAGTTCACACAGGATTTATGAGATAGCTTGATCTTGTTAGCAGCACATGAACATTGTTATGGGAGTGTGTTGTAGAAATGAGACTCTGTAATGCTAAAGAGATGGTCTTGCTTAGGCAACATTAGGCGGCCATGCCACTCTGTGGTCTCTAGACTATTCGTCGGTGTTGTGACCAGTAAAATTGTAAGATTTTAATGCGTATTGACTTCCTCTGGAGGGTATAAATTTTTAATTTTACAGTTGTAAGATTTTGAAAGGTTTTATGGTTAATCTAATCAAACTTCTTACATAAGTTTATGACAAATGGTAAATATTCTGTTTTGCAGTGCAAACCAAATCGTCAATATGTCGTTCAATCCTCTTTCTGCAATTCTCAAAGAAAACAAACTCGAGGGCCAAAATTACATAGAATGGAAACAAAATTTGGACATCGTTCTTACAGCTGAAGAGTACAACTTTGTGCTCACAACCCCGCGACCTCCAGTGCCAGCGGCTAACGTTGTGGTAGGACTCAGAGATGCACATAGACGGTGGCATAAGGCGAATGAGATGGCTAAGTGCTACATGTTGGCATCTATGTCATCAGTACTCAAGCATCAGCATTCTTCCATGGAAACTGCCGCTGAGATTATGCAGAATCTCAAGAATCTTTTTGGTACTCAGAATCGAACGGCTAAGTCTCAAGCCTTTCGGAGTATCATGTCGAAGACAATGAAGGAAGGCTCGTCTGTGAGGGACCATGTCCTCGAGATGATGGGCCACCTCAACCAGATTGAGGTGTTGGGAGGGACAATCGATCCCGAGTCCCAGGTAACAATCATCCTTCAAAGTCTTCCCCCTAGCTTCCAGCAGGTCAAGCTCAACTTTGAGATAAACAAAAGGAATTACACCTTGGCAAAACTATTGACTGAACTTCAGTCAGCAGAGGACCTTATGGTCCAGGCTAAAGCTGCCATGATGCCTTCGGCACCTCGTTTCTCTGGCTTCAAGCCTAGCATAGGAAAAAGGAAGGCACCGAACTCAGAATCGGGCAAAGTGGCTAAGGGAAAGAAGAAGAAAAGGGCAAATAAGAAGCCCTCGGGGAAGTGTTTCAAGTGTGGTGAGAAGGGGCATTGGAAGCCAGACTGTCCTAAAAGGGGCAAGGCTACAGCTATGCACCAAGCTCTAGTAGTCGAGTCTTGTTTGGCTTCGACATCTACTTGCACTTGGGTTATTGACACAGGAGCTACTGATCATATTTGTTTTGATCCTGACTTAATGCAGGTGACAAGACGGCTACATGATCGTGAGATAGAAGTCCAGCTGGGCGACGCTACCAAAGTGGCGGCCATTGCAGTGGGAGACATTTATTTGCGTTTTAGTAGTGATAGATTTTTTATTTTGAAGAATGTTTTGTTGATACCTTCTTTTAGAAGAAATTTAATTTCAGTTTCTAAATTAGTTTTTTATGGATATTCGATTTCTTTTAATGACAATTGTGTTATTAAGAAATATGGTTCTTATATCTGTCGTGGTATCATGAAAAACAATCTGTACACAATCACTTCTACACAGTTTAATAATCGCAAATCAGAACTCAATACAACATCGAAAATTTCAAAGAAACGAAAAGAACCTTCAAGTTCAATGAATGAAACGTACTTATAGCACCTTAGACTTGGTCATGCCAATGAAAGGAGGATCCATTCTCTTATTCAACAAGATCTTATTAAAGGTCTAGAGGAGGAAACTTTTCATAAGTGTGAGTCATGCTTAGAAGGCAAGATGACCAAGAGGCCTTTTAAGGCTAAGGGCAATAGGGCCAAGGAAGTACTTGAGCTCGTTCATTCCGATGTATGTGGACCAATGTCTACAGAGGCAAGGGGTGGTTTTCGATACTTCATCACTTTTATTGATGACTTCTCGAAAATTGGATATGTCTATTTGATGCGTCACAAGTCAGAGTCTTTTGACAAGTTTAAAGACTTTAAGACTCTTGTGGAAAAGTATCATGGAAAGAATATCAAATGCCTACGATCTGATCGTGGAGGCGAATACCTCAGTGCCGAATTTTTGGACTACTTATCGGAGTCGGGAATTGAATCCCAACTGACTGCGCCGGGCACGCCCCAACAGAACGGCGTGGCTGAAAGAAGGAACAGGACCTTGTTAAACATGGTTCGATCGATGATGAGTTATGCACGTCTGCCTATTTTGTTTTGGGGACATGCCTTGCTTTCTGCAAGCCATATTTTAGACAATTTACCATCGAAATCTGTACCTACTACTCCTTATGAGTTGTGGACTGGGCGTAAGCCCAATCTAGCACATCTCAAGATTTGGGGTTGTCCGGCTCATGTATTGGAAAATGATCCAACTAAGCTAGGATCAAGGATGGAGGTATGTTTGTTTATAGGATACCCCAAAGGCACGAAAGGTTATGAATTCTTTAGTCTCCGAGACAAGAAAGTCATTGTGAGTACTCACGCGACATTCTTAGAGGAAGACTATGTAATGAATCATAAACCCAGCAGTGAAGTGGCTCTCGATGAGCTGACTTCTGTCACAAGTTCCATTAACCAAGAACAAGTACCAAGTGTACAATCAATTCCCGAAACTTCAACTTCTACTCAAAATATTGTAGTGCCGCGCCGCAGTGGGAGGGTCTCGCATGAGCCCGACAGATACATTAGTTTGGGAGAATCTATGGATCACTCCTCGGACAGCAATGTATTAGATCCCTGGAACTTTGCAGAGGCGCTGGCAGATGTCGATCATTGCGAATGGGTGAAAGCAATGGATTCGGAACTACAATCTATGATAGACAAAGACGTCTACGATTTGTCCGTCCTACCAGAAGGCTGTACTGCTATTGGGAGCAAGTGGATATATAAACGTAAACGTGGACCCGATGGACGAGTTAAAGTCTTTAAGGCAAGACTAGTAGCCAAGGGGTATACCCAAAAAGAAGGCGTCGATTATGACGAGACCTTCTCCCCAGTGGCCATGCTCAAATCGATCTGGATACTATTGTCTATTGCAGCTTATATGGATTGGGATGTATGGCATATGGTTTGGAAGCTTAAGAAGACCATTTATGGCCTCAAGCAAACATCTAGATCATGGAACCAATGTTTCGATCAAACTGTTTGCAAGTTTGGATTCGAAAGGTGCCCCAGTGAAAGCTGTGTGTATAAGAAAGTTGATAAGGGGAATGAGGTGTTCTTAGTTTTATATGTAGATGAGATTCTTCTAATTGGAAACAATAAAAAGATGTTGTCATCTTCTAATTGGAAACAATAAAAAGATGTTGTCATCAGTACGAACTTGGTTGTCGAACCAGTTCGAGATGAAGGATATGGGAGACGCGGGACACATCCTCGGGATCAAGGTTCTTCGGAATCGAGAAAAGAAGATGTTGTGCTTATCTCAAGAACCTTACATCGACAAAGTACTTAGTTATTTTAGCATGCAGGACGCCAAGAAAGGTTTCTTACCTTTTAGACATGGCATCCATTTATCTCAATAGATGTGCCCTAAAACGCCATCTGAGATACAGGAAATGAGAAGGATTCCATATGCTTCGGCAGTTGGAAGTCTCATGTATGCTATGCTTTGTACTAGACCTGATATTTGCTTTGCTGTTGGCATGATGACAAGATATCAGTCAAATCCGGGCCAAGGACATTGGACTGCCGTAAAGAACATACTCAAGTACCTTAAACGGACTAAGGACTATGCTCTAGTTTACAATGCAGTCGAGCTCTGTCCTTTGGGATATACTGACTCAGACTTTCAAGCTGATCAGGACTCGAGAAAATCTACTTCAGGATATGTGTTCACCTTAGGAGGTGGAGCAGAAATGCATCGCGGACTCGACCATGGAAGCCGAGTATGTGGCCGCTTCGGAGGCTGCAAAAGAGGCAGTATGGTTCAAGAACTTCCTTATGGATTTAGGTGTGGTTTCGAATCTGCCCAAGAGCATCACCATTTATTGTGACAATTCTGGTGCTGTGGCAAACTCGAAAGAACCAAGAGCTCACAAAGCGAGCAAACACAAAGAGCGGAAGTATCATATCATTAGAGATATAGTGCAGAGAGGAGACATACAAGTGGTCAAGATTGCGTCAGAGAACAACCTGACAGATCCTTTTACAAAGGCTTTGGCGGTGAAACCGTTCGAAGGCCACGTTGAAGGGATGGGAATTCGACTCATTCAAGACCTCAACTCGCTTTCAGTATAAGTGGGAGAAATTTAGACGTGTGCACTATTTTTTTGTATACTCGAAAGCTGTTTTGAGTATAAGTGGGAGATTGTTAGGGTTTTGTACACTAGAAATCACCTTTCGAGTGATTGGATACTGTAAAACTCTACTTGTTATTTTCCAATGAATAAAACAGATTATTTTTGTCATAATGATGTTATGTTTTACATTTAATGGTTGTTTATTGCATATTTAAATGTATAAGAACGTAACAAAGTCTAAGTCTTTGTTCTAGTAGACCGGTTGTGGGCATCGTCCACTTTAAGGTAACACGGTCAGTTCTGAACAAAGAAAAAGAAGAATTTCACAACCCAGATAGGCCTAGACTACCTATCGTGAAAGGTTGCAATGTCAGTCCGATTATTTCTAAGCCTTATTGAAATAAGATGACGTTGGTGTGGTATAGCACTGAATGGATCTAACAGCAAGACGAGTCTTTATGCTATCTACTGAAAGACGAGGTCTTGATAATAATTTCTTAATCAATGTACATTAGCATTGAGCATACGATATTGAGTATCTACTACTTTGACTTACCAAAGGTGCGGGTTTTTCGTAACCCAACGATCCAGGTATATTGGGTAGTGGTGATCATTATCTAGCGGTGCTAGGATTGCTATTACGTTGAATCGTGCGCGAGGAGAGTCTCGTTTGATAACATCGACAAGAGGAGCTCGAAACAAGGTTTTTTTATTCGGAACCTAGCTAGTTGGAGTTTGATTACTCTATGAATAATAAATAAGAGTTTCTTGCTAAGTCCACTCTTGGAGATTAAATATGTTGATTAATTAAGTCCATAGCAGACATTAATTAATTAATGGATGTTTCTATCTTAAGCGCGGGAAATGAATTGAGCGCAAATAAAGGAAACCCGAAATACTTGTAATTTCAGATTTGGAAAGGCAGTGCAATATTACTTATGTATTGGCTGCTTGTAATATTTCAATACAAGCTTATATTAAATTGTGGGTTCGATTTAATTAGTAAAAAGCTAATTGGGTGTGGCCTGATCCAATTCTTCCTTAGATCCCTGACTGGGCCCAATTTGTGACTTAATATAAATAGGAGAATAAAGGAGATAGAAAACATTTTTATTTTAATTTTTTTTTTCATAAAAATTTCGTCCCCCTCTAGAGAGAGTGAGTTCGAAATTTGTGCCTCCTCCGTGAGCAGTTTCTGTCTTCCATTATTCGAGTCCTAGTACGTTGGTGAGATTTGCCCACACAAATATCAGCGTATAGTCCGGGACACCAGTCAGAAGATCCGAGGTCTTGTATTGAAGATCTTCACGTGGAGACGGAGCAAGCCATCATCAATTCTTAATTGAATCAACGAGGTAAATTGGCTAATTCTGTAGTAAGCATGTTTTAGGGATTTTATATGCTAAAGCATGTTTTAATTCAAGTTATGAGCATGATACATGTGATAATTGCGCGAATAGAATTTGTCTGAATAATCTGCTAAATAGATCAAATTCATGTGATCGGATATTTATGCACGCTTCCGCTGCCAACCTCTTCATGAAGAATTTGGCACTCAAATATGTAGTTTTTGAGCTACTATCCATATTTATCCAACATTCCTATGATCCGTTTCCAAATCCCAATTCCACTCAACAAGAGCATGCTTCTTATGGTTTTTGTTGCATATTTCACTGTGTTTAGGCTAAACTCTCTATGTTGCTCCAAGTTGTAATCTAGGTTTTGTATGGATGTTTTTCACCATTGAACTCATGTGTTTGTTACCAATAATGTGCTCAATGTTTATACACTATGTTTTGGCTAATAATGTAGTGTTGTTCTTTCCTTTGCTATTGTCTCTTTAACATAGTTTAGGAATGTTTGATTGTTGGTATGCTATTGAAATAGAATTGTTCAGAGGATAATTTGATAGTAGATTAAGTTGGTGATCATAGTAGATATTTATTTCTCAAGCGCTTCCGCAGGAGTTTATAAACATTGAAAATTGGTTCATAGGTTATGTGTTCAGCTAATTGTGAACTACTCATCGTGTACATATTCAGTGTATGTGATTAGGTTGACGTTTTAATCCCTTCATATGTTTCTTTGTTAAAGGTGTAGAACAATACAAGTCTAGTGAGCAACTTGGAGTGACATATTTTCCGTTTGAAAAGTCTCTCGTTAGTAAATTTGTAGCATTATTTTGTCATTAACTTTCAGAAATAAAAAATCAAATCTTTGTATGCTTTTATATGCTCTAAGTGTAAACAATCTTTACCTACATGTGGATCGACATTTGAAATACTACTACGACATTGTAATCTTGTAGTATTGTAATATTATTAGAGTTAATTAATTAAACTTGATAATTTGTGTGAACTGATATAGATACTCTAAAATATGTATCACTTACATAATTAAATACTAAATATATTAAATTTTCATAATTAAAATAAAAATAAAAATAAAAATTAAATCCTAATAAAAACAAAAAATACTATCTCTGTCCCATGCTACTCGCATTTTTCTTTCGGTCCATCCCAGATTGCTTGCATTATTTCTATTTTATGTTAGAATTAAGGTATTTACATAAAATATTAGAGTTAATTAAGTGTTCTCTTATTACACGTAGATGGTGTTCGGTTTCCAAGATAAAATAGTACTAAAATATAATCTAGGATTGAGTTGTGACATTATTTTAGTTGGAGGCATTTAGCTATGACTAATTATCCTACGATAATCTATATAGGATTGAGTTGTGAGATTGAATCTCATGAACCAAACACACTACATATTTAATCCTGAGATACAATCTTGTAAACCGAACACCCTCTAACACTACCAATTTAACTACACCAATTACTCAAATCTTTAATTTACGAAACAAAAAGAAAAGTGCGAGTAGCATGGATGGAGGTAGTAAATAATTATAAATCCAAAACTTTCTACAGTTTTGAAATCATTTTTCAGAGTGTACCTTTAGTTGTTGAGGGTTTATAGTACTTGTGTATAAGACTTCCTGCTACATAGTATCAATTGGAATCATGCTTGGCAAATGACTTTGACCAATAACAAATGTGACGATACATTTAAAAGTATGACCGTGATATATTCATTTTCTCTAAGTATGACCGTGGTATATTCATTTAAAATTAAATGCAATAGCGACTATATACTTTCAAAGTATGACCGTGGTATATTCATTTTCTCTAAATCGATTCCCGGAGAGTGAGAAATTATGAATTAAAGTTTGTCACAATTGTTAGCAATAAAGGATCTATGAAATAAAACCAAGGGATTAATTAAGAGTGTTAATCATCCCACATTGGTGGAGAGAACCTTATTTAACATGGATTTAATAATATGAATTATTATGTGTAATAATTATCGTGGACTAAGATGGGCGGAAGAGCCCACACGCGCACGCTGCCTCGTCGTGAGCCGCGCTCCGTGCACCATGTTCTGTGACTCGTGCTCAGTGCACTGTGTCCCGTGTGCCGTGTGCCGTGTGTCAAATGGTCCATGATGGACCCGACACATAGCGGGTGCCAAAAGGTCTACGATGGACCCAGATGCGCAACGGGTGCTAAAAGGTCCACGATGGACCCCGACACGTAGTATGTCTAGATGCATCAGTCTCACAAGGTCCACGATGGACCCCGGCGTGTAGCGTGTCTAGATGCATGCTTAATGCATGCATTGACTCAACCTCCATATGCATTGACTCCACCTCTACAAGAGTACTATCGGGGCGTATCTCGTCTTGCGGAAAGAAGACTCCTCCACTTGGCTTACCTTTTCCTACAAGTTTATTCCGTATAATTTTCTCCTTGTTATTTCTGTGTAATTTTCATCCAAGTAGTTTTTATCTCCGTATACCCAGAACCAAAGTATCTATCACACCTTTATTCATGTCTCCACACTGCTCAAGCCATCTACTCTTCCCTTGCCTATGCTCTTCGCTGTATTCATGTCAATTGGATGGCATCTCGGCTTTGCAACCAAGCTGCAAAGTCGTAGACGTAACTTGTTGAATATTGCTTAAATATGGTGTTTTGTGCGCTTCGAATTAAATTCTATTTTAGTTTAGTATTGTAGCCTTTAACTAGGATTGATTAGATTCAATTAAAATTTATAAAGTATTTAAATTTACTAGTTTTTACTTGGTTACTATAATGGCTAATTACTTCATATTGAGGACAAATAAACCGTTTAATAGTAAATTGTATTTTATGGTTTAAGTTTGAGATCAAATTCAAATGTATTAGTACTATGATATTTATGTTGTATTTTATGGTTTAAGTTTGAGATCAAATTCAAATGTATTAGTACTATGATATTTATTACTCCTTCCGTCCCACAATGTGAAAAAAAAAGAAATATGCATCTCAAGATTTCGGCTCTTGCGGTTCTAATCGACTATTTAGTACCCAAACCGAATATTAATTGTTGTCAATTACGATTAGTGCTTTCAGTATTTCCAGTGCCAGCCAACCAAAACCGAACCTACCGAGTTCCCTGCCCTAGTAGCAAATCTTTTTTTATTTTCTAATATTTTAATTTTTGCGATTTGTATAAGTAAAAATAATAATGATAGCTTGTAAAAATTCTAAAATAATACTCCCTCCGTCCATTAAATATCGTCTTATTTTGTAATTTTGGGATGTCCACAAAAAATAGTCTCATTTCTAAAAATAGAAAGTTTATCTCTTATATCTTTCACTTTTTCTCTTCCCTCTCATACTTTACCTACTTTTCTACCTATCTATCTTACTCTGTCCACTTTTTCTCATTTTTTCTCTTACTTGACCAATTTTTTATTAATATTCGTGCCCACAAATGAGACTATTTTTTTAAAGAAAGTATAAAAAAGTCACATTTTAATAAAAAGAATGCTTATTAAGGAGTAGTATTAAATAACTTAGTTTTAAAAATAAAATAATCTAAAAATAAATATATTGTAGAAAAAACTATATTTATAGTTAGTTCTGCGACTTTGGAAAAGATCGATTAAGTAGCAAAATATTTTTTTAAAGATTTGGAAGTCTCCAGACAATTGCCTGGCCCCTGGCAACTCCGATTCACCCACCTGGCTAAAAGGAAAATCCTAAACTTAGAGGAAAATCCTAAACTTAGAGCATTAGCAATGGGGCGCCCTAAGACGCGCCCTATGGCGCGGCACGTTAGCAGTTTTATCCTCCTACCTCCCCACCTGCAGTGGGGCGCCCTAAGGTGCGCCCTATGGCGCGCCACATCATCATTTTATTGTTTTGTTTAATTAATTTAATTGTTTTCAAATAACAAGTAACGAGTAAATAAAAAACGGTCTAAATAACAAACGGCGAAGTTTTAATAAAAAAAAGTTACATCATTGAACTAATAAAAAAAAAAAAACTAAGTCGAACCAATTCCCAACTTCCGACGCAGCTCATCGAGTAACGCCCGGAGATGGCGCGGTTGATCGTCCGCGACCTCCACAATGGGGCGGACGATGGCCATCGTCCGCGCTATCCTCCGCGATCGAAGTATAGGGCGCGACTATCGTCTGCGCCCTATGGCGCGCACCCGCAATGGGTGCGGCGGGTGCGGACGATGGATGCCCTTATGGAAATTAAAGTTTAAGACCATCCGCAATGGGCGGACGATGGCACGCCCGATGGCGCGCATCGTCCACGCCATTCATCGTCCGCCCCCACTGTGGGTGTGTGGCATAGGCCGCGGACGATAGTCGCGGCCTATGCTTCGGGCGCGACTTAAACCGCGGACGATGGCCATCGTCCGCTCCATTGCGGACGTCGCGGACGATGGCCATCGTCCGCGACATCGTCCGCCCCATTATGAAGGCCGCGAACGATGGCACGCGGTTTCGTTTTTTTATAAATAGGGTTCATTTGTAATATTTCATTTCACACGATTTCATCTTCGAAACTTATATTTACATAATTACTACGAAATGGATTCAAGCCCCAATAGCCCTACGTTTAGCGGAGAGGCGCATTGGCCGGGTACAGAACCCGGCGATTATCGTTCGTTCGGCGACAACACCCATTACGATCCCGATTTCAGTACAGAATCGTATGGGTTGTCTGATATGGAGTCGTCGCCGCACCGCCCAACCGCATCGGCCGATCCCGCCCCCGCAGCGACCGGTGCCGCGTACTAGGAGCGCATCGCGGACCTCTACAATTCGGTCAAGCCGCCGACCGCGTACAAGCGCAAGCGTGAGCAACTCCGCAAGCACTGGGATCAAATCAAGAAGCAAGTGAACTTGTACTCGGCGGAGTTCGAGAAGTGCGCGCGATCACAGGGGAGCGGCGAGAGCGTGCACGACGTGCGCTCTAAAGCGATGTTGTCGTACCGGTCGATGTTCGGCGAGTTCAAGCACGAGGCCATCTGGGCGCTCTTGAGGGAGAAGCAGAAGTTCCAAGGTGGAATTCTGCACACTGGTGCGCCGAAGAGGACGAAGGTCACCGAAGCTGGTGACTATACGAGCAGCGGCAGCGGCACTAACCCGGTTGACCTCAACCGGACGTACGTGGATGAAGGGAGTTCCGGCACACCGGTGTCCTCCCGGCGTCCTCCCGGCATCAAGGCTGCGAAGGCCAAGGGGAAGGCGACCGCGACATCATCGTCGACCGCTGCAACCCCTGATCCGGACCCGGATGAGCTCCCGATGCAGACGTCTACCGCGTTTGCGTCGTTAGCTACAGCGTCGATGGCAAGGACGATGTTGCAGACGCACAAGGCCCTCAAGAAGTGCACCGACCCCGAACAAGCCGAGTATCTCCGTGCATTACTCGATGAGTTGCGTAGGAAGTTGGGAATTGGCCCGACTTAGATTTTTTCTTTTTTTAGTTTAATGGTGTAATTTTTTTTTATTAAAACTTCGCCGCTTGTTATTTAGTCGTTTTTTTTTACTCGTTACGTGTTATTTGAAAACAGTTAGATTAATTAAATAAAACAACAAAATGATGATGTGGCGCGTCATAGGGCGCGCCTTAAGGCGCCCCACTGCAGGTGGAGAAGGAGGAGGATAAAAATGCTGACGTGGCGCGCCTTAAGGCGCCCCACTGCTGATGGTCTAAGGAAAATAACTAGAGGAAAACTTGATTTGACTTAAGTAAAAATAATTAATATCTTTGCATCTATTAATTCTACTAACTAGGAAATAAATAAAACATAAAATATAACTTTCTTAGTCACCAAGTCTTGTTTTCTATAACTGCATCACGTGGTTTCCTATCCCCCAAGTAAAAGATACTCCGAAAAAAAGAGGTGACCTATGAAATACTCATTATGTCCCATTAAAAATGAAATTCTTTTTAGGTTGCCCTATTAAAAGGGAAACGTTTTCTAAAATTGAGGCAACACTATCTCTATTTTTTTTACTCTACTCTATTTTCATTAACTTATAAAACAACAATGCATAAAATTTCGTACCGAAAACCAAATGTTTAATATTTATTGGGACGGAGGAAGTATATTACACTGCTTCCATCCCACTCTAAGTGGAACATTTCTATTCCACCATGAGATTTTATGTAGTGTTGTTTTGTGAGTTAAGTAGAGAGAAAAGAGTAAGAGAGGAAAATAAAGTTGAAAGAGTGATGTTTTTATTTTTTAAATATGTTATTTAAAGTGAGATATCCATAAAAGAAAATGATTCACTTGAAATGTGACGCAGGGAGCTACGTAGTATAATTTTTGTCAAATCTAAAACTTTAGGACAATTAAGAAATTGTAGAAACGAATTACAATAGAGATTGAGGCCATCCACAACGTTGTTCCTATACCGTTCCTATACCGTTCCTTAAACCACTATTTGAGGGCCCCACTGTACTTTTTTACTCCATTCCTTAACTAAGGAATGGAACCTGCAACCCTTCGTTCCTTAACCGTTCCTTAACCGTTCCTTAAATTACTATTCATTCAATTTCATTTTTTTTTATTTCCAACCCAATTCAATTTAAATAAACACACTTTAATAAAAAACAAACACACTTTATTAAAAAACACACAACATTAAAAAAAAATTCAACTTAAACTTAAAAAAAATAAAAAAAGCACACAATTAAAATCCTAAAAACATAAAAAACACAAAATAAAAAACACACAATTAAACGTGGGAAAATAAAAAAACTACTCCGCCGGCGAATCATCCTCCGGAGGCGGTCGAGGTTGAGGGGGAGTCGGAAGGCCAAGTTGTGCTGCCATATACACAATTTCGTTCCACCAGGCCGTGAATTGGGCGTACGAGAAGCGGGAAGTGTCTGCCATTGTGGCGGTCATGTACGCCACCATAAGTGTGTCCGAGCCTCCCCGCGAGCCCGATCCCGAGGCAGACTGGCTTGATTCGCCTCGGCCCTTCCTCGCTCTAGCCGTCTTCGCCGCCTTCGTCCCTTGCGGCCGACGGCGCCCACGGCTGGATCCCCCGTATTCGTCGGGCGTTGGATCCCCCGTACCCCAAAACACCTGCGGTGTACCCTCGCTGGCCTCACCGGTGTCACCAGACGAGTAGTGGCCGCTCGCCATGTGCTTCGTGCGCTTTGAGGTTGAGCCCGAGCTCGAGCGGACACCGCCGGCCCACCTTTCCTCGTCCTTGACGAGCTGCCAAATATCAACATATTTGAACTGTAGACCGGTGTCCTGGTAGAAGACGCGCAAAGCCGCCCTCAGAATGTCGGCGCCCGAAGCTCCGCTTCGGCCGAGTAGATGCCGCAAAATTTTTTGACCTGTGCATCGACTCGGCCAAAGTGAGCACGGAGCATTGTATATTTGCGCTTCCGGGCCCCTTTCGGCTTAGTCTGGTGGTAGACATCACGGACCTTTTCCCAGAAGCACTTGGCGGCTTGTTGGTTCCCGACGATGGGATCGTACGAGACGGTGAGCCAGGCGGTGTACACCGCCTTAGTTTCTTCGTTGTTGTACGGATGCCGGCCCAGATCCTCCAGTTCCTCCTCCTCCTCCTCCTCCTCCTCCTCGGGTGCCTCAGACGCAGCCCTAGAGCTTCCACCGCCTCGGCTTCCTCCCTGGGTGGGTTCTACGGGGATATCCTCCCGAATCTGGGACAAACCCTGAGAAAGCCGCGAGCCGGGTGATCGAGCGTAGGCATCCACATTGAAAGTGGGTGGTTGGTACCCACCCGGCGTCGCCGACCCCTGGGTGCCCGGCGTCGACGACCCGGAACCACCTAGTGTGTTGTACATGGTCTCCCAATCGCCGAACGCGTTGAGATCCCACCCACCGGAGCCGCCACCGCCGTAATTCTCGTCGCCGGACATTTTGTGAAGGAGATTGAAATAGAAAATTGGAGAGGAATTGATGTTGGTTTAGGAAGAGTAGATGTGTAGTTGTGTGTGAAATGTAATAAATTAGGTGTATTTATAGAATAAGAAAATAAAAATTAAAATTAAAAAAATTAAAAAAAGTTAAAAAAACGGTAATATGACTGTTTTAAAAAAATATATATATTTTAAAAAAAATTAATTATTGCGTCATCGCTGACGTGTCCCGCTCGCGGGCCGGCGAGTGGGAAGCACGCACGAAGCGGGGAGCGCCACGTCGCCCGAGCGCGTGGCGGCACAAGCCGTGCCGCGTTCCGTGCCGTCGGCACGCGGAACGGAATGGGAACGGAATGGGAGCGGAACGGTGCGCCGCAACGCGTTCCGCGGCGAAACCGTTCCGGCGGAACGCTGGCGGCACGCGTTGCGGGTGCCCGGAACGGCACGCAGAACGCCGACGGCACGCGTTGCGGGTGCCTGATAACATTTGTTAAATATACATAATGATTGATTTAATATTATGGCATAAAATACAACTTTTAAAAATACCGTTAAAAGAAAAAGGGAAAAGGGAGCAAAAAGCAAAATACAATTATAGAATGTTGGGATGAAAAGCAGATGGATCACATGGTCCACTGCTCTCATAGCATTATTAAGTAGGTAGTGAGAATAGGTGCAGACCTACCCTCAGCTCTCACGTGCCATTCCTCCGCCGTGCCTCTCCTCTCCTCTCGCTTCTTCTGTCTTTTTCCTTTGCTCATTATTACCCAAATGCCCCTTCCCCCATTTTACGGCTTTTCGGATTTCGGTGACGACCAACCATGACACAAATAAGTGAATAACAATACGAAAATATGTTAATTAAAATACATTTAAATGCAAACACTTGTATACCAAATATACATTACCAATACGTTATTACAGTCTATTACCAAAAGTTAGTTACTTTAAAATTCATGTAATTCACCAATGAACTACAACTTTATTTGATTATATGCTCAATCAGTTCGAACAAATAGTGATCATGTAGTTCACCAATGTACTACGACATATGATTTGATTATATCCTCAATCAGTTCGAATAGTGATGTACTTCCTCCGTTTTAAGGAAGAAGACCATATCTTTGGGCGACATGAGATTTTATGCAACTATATTTTATGTGTTAAATGGAAAGAGTAAGTAAAAGAGAGTGAATAAACTAGAGATCAAAAGTGTGTTCAATTTTAGTAATGAGTCATCTTAGTTAGGACAAGCTAAAATGAAAAGTGAGTCATCGACAGTGGAGTTATATTTTTTGTTTATAAATATGAAAGAACTAGAAAGACCTTTACATGGAAGTAGTTATAAGCATAAATACATTATAAATGAGAAATTGTTTTAAATGTTACTTCTAAGTGTCATAGCTTCTCAACTATATTTTCCCAGTGACAAAATGTTCATTCTCTGTTCAAGATTCCTAATAATCGAAATTAAAATTCCACACGTGAGATTATTAAACAAGTACTGAATTGAAGCTTCAGATAGAACTTGTTGATATTATACGAATTTACTACTACCTCTGTTCACTAAAAATAGACTAAGTTGCCTTCGTTCACTAAAAATAGACTAAGTTGTAAATGAATCTAGTAGGAACGTATAATTGGTAAAATAATAGACTAAAATAAAACTAAGAGAGAGAAAGAATAGTGGTTAGAGGTTATTTTTATGTGATCAGAGGGAGAATATAAACATAAAAAGTGGAAAGAGATGTGAATCGAGGAAAGCGGAAAAAAGTGCGAGAGGGGTATTTTTGTCATGTAAACAAAATCTCTCTCATAACATGAGCCCACAGCTAATTCATCCACTGCTCTCTCAATTACTTTCATTCTTCTTCTCCTTCTTTTCTCTCTAAGTAAAATTAACTCAATAGTAATTCTGCAGAAGAACACTAGCAATTGAGAGATGCTTTCTTGAATCAACCAATAAATTATACTAGCCAGAGAGAGAGAAAAAAAATGACTGGGGGAACGCGGACGCCATCGTGGAAAGAGCGGGAGAACAACAAATGCCGGGAGCGGCGGCGGAGGGCCTTGTCAGCAAAGATATTCGCCGGGCTCCGCCTCTACGGGAACTACACGCTCCCCAAGCACTGCGACAACAATGAGGTTCTCAAGGCTCTCTGCCACGAGGCCGGCTGGACTGTCGAGCCCGATGGCACCACCTATCGAAAGGTCATTTTCTCTATTGCTTTACTATTTTCTATATCAAATTCATTTCTCGCCAAGTTATGTCATAAAATTTATATTGATGGAGTACATTTGTCAAAAACAGAGATTTCACCTTTCCAAATTTGACATTAAAAATTAGTACTCCTATTATGTTGTTTTTTCCTAATTGTTTCCTTCTGTTGTGAGTAAGATAGAGTTGGGGTAGTGTTGCAGCCATTTACCGTTCACGTACTTATGCCCTGGTTCTGTTCTCGTTTTGGATTTGAGTAGTACTCCCTCCGTTCCATAGTAGTGGAGTCATTTTGCCATTTTGGTACGTTCCATAGTAGTGGAGTCATTTCCCTTTTTAGTAAAAGTTAACACATTTCTTCTCACTTACTTTACTCTCTCTTACTTTATTCTCTCTTCATCTCTCTACTTTCTTAATCTCCGTGCCGAAAAGAAATGCCCCCACTACAATGGAACGGAGGGAGTACTTAATTTTAGGGATGAAAATGAACGAGAGGTATCAGAATTGGGGTAAAAATATTATAGGGATTGTTTGGTAAATTCATAATTGTTGTGATAGAAATAATTAGAAAAAAAAAAGATAAAAGAAAGAGAAAAACTCGAAAACCCCGTATTCTAAAAAATTCGCATGCCCCGATCTCATATTCCGAAAGATCAGCGTATTTAATCTTAAATTTTGAAACGTCAGCGGATTTAATCATTTTTTCTGAATTATCTCTATGAAGGACATGAGGATTTGGGATTTTATTTTGAAAAGACAGTGCTGCCCCTCGAATCGGCGCCTAACTATAATTGCTTTGGGTTCTGTTACAAAGATGATCATCAATGGGGCGGACTATGCATAGTGCGGGCTATTGTCTGCCATTGCGGACACCCACACTGTAGGGTGTGGACCGAACTATGATTTTCTAATTTTTTATTCATTTTTGGTTTTTTTCTTATTTTCCATGCTATATATAAACCATATTTTATGTTCATTTTCGCACGTCTTCCAATCTCTTTTCCCATCTCACTTCCCATTGAAGAAGTTTGGTCGTGTAATGTTGTTTTTTTAATATTTCGTGTTGTACTATTATGGGACGGAGATAATATACAATAATTATTAAAAAGAAAGGGTGAAATATAGGGCTCTCCATTTCAGGTGATCAATGGTAGAACAATAAAATGTTGACTTAGAGGATTATAAATTGATATTATATGGCGGACTATAGAGCCGACTATATTGTGGATGTCATAATATCTAATTTTGGTTCATGAAAACTAGTAGACAAAAAGTCCAAAACGTTTGGCGAAATAATGTGGGGCTGAAACCACGTTTCAGATGAATGTCTAGAGTTTTATAGGCAGAGTATTGTGAGATGTTTTCAATTGTACACTGCAAATTTATTATGATTGATTACGATCCCAACCTATTTGCCTTCATATTTTACTTTTTTTTTCTAATTTATTCTCTTTCATACTACTGTATTATCTTTTCGTTTAATCTTTAAAATTAATTTTCTTAAATTTCATTTTCAAAAAATGCATCAACAATGAGGAAAGTATATAATTAATTGTGTTTGTATTGAGATGAGAAGAATGAAATGTTTTATACTAACAGGGATGCAAACCAGTGGAGATCATGGATTTCATGAAGGGTTCCATATCAGGAGATGGGAACTCCCTGATTCCATGGCTCCGAAACCTCTCGTCATCCGAGCCCTCGTACCACTACATGCGTGGGGGTGGCTCCATCAGCGCTCCCGTGACCCCCCCGAGCCCCGGAACCCCTGCCGACTGGAGCAGCTCGTTCGCTTGCCTGCAGCACCCCATGTCCGTGCCCCCGAGCCCTGGCCGCCAGACGTGGTACCCGAGCGGTACCACTTCTCCGACCTTCAGTCTCGTTTCCTCAAACCCGTTCGGCTCCAGATCTCTCATGTGCACACCGGGGACATGCTCCCCTGCAGATGTCCCCATGCCTCAGTTTGTGTTTGGCGCAACGGATCTCGTGAAGCCGTGGGAAGGAGAGAAGATACACGAAGAGTGCGGCCCGGATGAGCTCGAGCTTACGCTCGGGAGCTCGAAACCGAGGTAGATCGCCGTGACTCGCTGAGAGATTCATGATGAATACACTAAATAGTTATGCTTGAAGTCATGAATAGTCAGTTTATCTTGATTTCTTGATGATGTATCGTTGTGATTAATCATACTTCAAATATCAAGGTTTCGTATTCATCCTACTTTGTGTTACGGCAACACTCCAATGTCATCATAACTTCTTATCGGCTCTAGCAGCCGTTCACGATTTCATCCACATTTATCTTGGTTAAGAATACTCAATCATACTTCTGCAGGTTAGTGACGGAAAGATATTGGTCTATTGATCAAATTTATGCTGTAAAAGAATGACTTAGTTTGTTCACTTATGTATTACATGTTCTCAAATTTTGAGAACAATACTCATAATAACGGACAAACCATGTAATCACTCCATCCCACGGTAAAAGTTACTTTTGTCATTTTGATCTTTTCCATAAATCATAATAAGAGATCATTTTATTCATTTTGATTTGTCTTACAATAAGAGTCATTTTCCATTTTTACTTTAAATAGAAGTAGACCTATATTCAGTTAACTCATATCACTCACATTTTATTATAAAATTAATAGTACTGTATAAAAGTGAGACCCGTGATAATATACTTTCTCTGTCCACCATTGCCCATTATGAGTCCCGGTTTACCATTTTAGTTCATTCACAATTAAGAATTTTGGTTCACTTTTACTGTAAATGGTAGGTAGATCTGACATTCCACTCACATTTTATTACTAAGTAATACTACTCCCTCCATCATACTGCAAGTGAACACCTTTCCTTCTAGGGTTGTCTAATAGCAAGTGATCGATTCCATTTTTTGGCAAAAATAAGACATTTTCTCTCTCTTAGTTTATCTCTATTTATTTCTCCTACCTTTTTTCTCTCCATTCAACTCAATAAATATCATTTTATTAAATTGTGTACTAAAAAGAAGTTGATCACTTGCGGCGGGACGGAGGGGATATATAAAAAAAAATGAGTCTCACATTACACTATCTTTTTCCACTCACTTCCTTTATACTCTCTCTTTTCCATAGTAATGAAGTCATTTTGTCATTTTGTTATGTTCCATAGTAGTGGGGTCATTTCACTTTTAAGTATAAGTCAACAAATTTTCTTCTCACTTACTTTATTCTTTATTTACTTAACTTTCTTAACACAATTATTTTTAAATCGCGTGTCGAAAAGAAATGCCTCCACTACCGAGGAACAAATGGAATATATTTTTAAAGAGAGATTTTGGAATAGGGGATTAAAATCCATTAGCCTTTTGACATTTGTGATTAAATTCGGTAGCCTTTCAGAATATGGGATCAAGACATGCGAATTTTTCAAAATAAGGGATTTTGGCATTTTGTCTACTAGTGTCAACACCCGTGCTATGCACGGGGCATAAGATTTCCAAAAAATATGTAAATAAAGACCAAAGAGTATGAGTTAGTTAGAATAAAATATTAGTAGTAAAAATAAATACATAATAGAAAGAGAAGAAAATAAAACATGTGTAAATAAAGACCAAAAAGTAAAAATAGGATAAATGGAACAAAATAATAGCTCAACAAAATGTGATCAACAAAAAACAAATATATAGGGACCAAATCTTAGGAAAACAACAACACACCAATAGTTCATAAGTTTTGGAAAACTTCTTTGTAGACAACAATTTACACTGCTCCATAAATCTCATAAATTCGTAGACACATTTTATTATTCATAAAAAGATTTTGAGATTTTAAATCCGCATATAATATGAATAAGACTACAAATACTCCCTCTGTCACCCAAAGATTGTCTCACTTTGCTCGGGCACGAATTTAAAAAAATGTAATGAAAAGTGAGTTGAAAAAATTAGTGAAATATGAGTCCTACTTTTATATATTAGTTTTATAATAAAATGTGAGTAGGAATGAGTTAGGGAAATATGGAGTCCACTACCAAAAATGGTAAAAGGTGGAATGGGACAAATTTTGTGGGACCGACGGATATGGAAAAATGGGACAATCTTTGTGGGACGGAGGGAGTAATTAACAAATATGATTATGCTCAAAATTAAAATACTTAATACAACTAACATTTTATAGTTTGCCATAAAAGAACTCCAAATAATTCTCAAAGAAAAACCTTGACCAAACAAATCCAACACTACAAACTCCGTCAATCTTTATCCCGACCAAACAATTGAATATTTATTTATCGTATACTACTGAATTAATATAGGATAATAAATAAAAACATGCCACAACAAAAATAAGTAGCCCAATAAATATAACACTACAACCCAAATTAAGCTAAAATCTCATACAATACAGTCCAAATAAAATAAAGTCATAGCCCAATTATTAATTGAAAAAGGCCCAAAAACAAAAAAAATGGCCCAAACAATTTACCTACAATTAATACCAATATTTATAATATTAAATGACAAACAAATAAACTTACGTAAGACTAATCATCTTAGCAGGTAATTAAAAGTTAATTACACCTACACATCAAATTAATAAAGTAAAGTAACGAAATATTTAGAAAATCCCTCTCTCTCAACGGAAACCCTAGGGACCTGTATTCCTTCCGTCGCCTTCCTCTTCCTCCACCACCACAACCCCGCCTCCCTCTTCCTCCACCACCACAACCACACCTCCCTCTTCCTATACCACGACAAAGCAAACGACTGAAAATCATACACACTACAATAGATCTCTAAAGATACATCCTAAAGCACAATTAGATTTACCCTAATCCTCAAAAATTAATACTTCAAAATGCACCTAAATCTGGAAAAATAAAGAGAATCACACAATGTACACAGGTAGCGAAGAACGGATGGCGCCGGAAAGGATGGAGTCCCCAGTGAAAACACGAAAACATCGACGGCGGTCAACACATAAAGGTAATCCAAAACTTTATCAAAACCCTCTCAAATTCATTCTTCTACACGACTCTCACAAATTAGACTAAATCTAAGCAGGAATGAGGACACAGTGATTAACAAATCGGACGCTTTTGGAGCCGCCGAAACACCAAAAGGTAATTTTAATCCATTTCCAGAACTAAATCGTCGCCTTATTTCTATATGAGTGTCCAATGTTGAATAGAACCTTGCAAATATGAGCCTAATTCAGAAAGGATTCTTTCTTCATTAAGCTCCTATATGAAAAAACCCGAATTTGTTTATAGAAGACATAACATAACTGTTTCTTCAATGCATGCTTAACATTTTTACTAAACAGCTTCAAAGATGGACTTAAATGGTGTTTCTATATATTTTAGTCATAATTTTACACATAAACAACATGTAATGCCATTATTGAAAATACTAAATTTTTAGCTTTTTTAAACAAAGGGATCAATGTTTAAAAGCTCAACATAAAGGAATCAAAGAGACAGAAGCATGGAAAGAAAATCAGGAAATAAGATGAGTGCCTGAACTTGAATGCGTTAAGTCCTCAAATGGCCAAACTCTTGAGTATTGCAGATTTTTTCAACTTCTTCAATGATTATTCCTTTGATATGTGTATCCAGATAGAGATTATAGGGTAATATGACAAATAAATGAAAATGGAGCTAAGATTTAGAAGGTATAGAACTACTTTTAAACCATGATGACCTTACACTCTGTAAACAGATTATATATATATGATAAAGAAGAAGGTTGTGAGAATTATAGATAAGTAAAAACTGAGAGACAAATAATAATGGAAATGGAAATTTAAAGGGTTAAAAGTACACATAAACCAAGGAGACCTTTCAGTTTATCATGGTTATCAACAATCCAAACCCTGCAAAATAGGCTTACATAAGACACCTTAGAATTACTGATGTGGTAATAATAAATTTTACAAAAATGACTTCACATTAGACTTAAATCAATTGTTTGCTGACTGAATGTTTAAATTATGAGCTTAAGAGATTCATAGATGCAGAATACTAAAGTATACAGATTTGTTTTTATTAGAATACAGGGTTCCCTGACACATTTTATTGAATCAAATATACACAGATGTTTTAGCTATTTTCGAACTACTGTTTGTGAATTTCAGAGACTTAACTTGTAAAAGGTCATCCATTAACTTCTACATTGCTTCTAAACAGGAAAAAAAGGATTGTGAATACTAATATTAGACTTAAATGGTGTATCTATATATTTCTTTAAATTCTTTGATTCAAATAATGTTAATCCACTGCCCACTTGTGAATTACAGGAAGAAAAGACTATTTTACTAATGAAAAACACTGATAGGGATTGATTACACAGATAGATGGTTGCAATCTTTTTTATAATACACAGTTTTTCTAATAAATTTAGTAGCATTCTTCTAAGTTGAAAAAATTTAAGTTAGATAAGTGCATAGAACAATTGAACTCAAGTGCATTCAAAATTGGAGCAGTAGTTAACTCAAATTTCCATACCAACTTCTGTCAATTTCTTTAACTATGTCAATCATATTTTCAAAGAGTTTAGTATAACATAACAAAGAAAAAAAGCTTCATATAAGAATTCTTGCAGTAATATACATTATATGTCATGAATGAAAATTTATTAAATAGTATACTAATCCATTATCTTCTGATTTCAGCAAGCTAAGAGGTAGACAACACTAAAGATATGACCATTTGAATGAGAAGAAGCAACCAAAGTTTGATGAGCTTAAAAGATAAGTTATTCATAATTCAATAATATAGGCTATAGAAATTGAAGTAGTATATTCAAAATTCTGAGTGCTTTTGATTATGTTTGCATGATTGATACGCTCGAATTTTGCACTATTTTAAGGCCTATTTTTGGTCTGTTTTGAGTGTCAAAATTGCATTACATGTCCATTATTTGCATATTTTATCCATTTTGGTATTTTTGACATGTTTTGTGAGAAATGTGCAAAATAGAGCTAAAAAAGGGCATAAAAACGTAAAATCTGGAATTTAGAACTGAAGCGCTACCCAGCGGCCCGCTGGACCCATGCCAGCGGTCGCTGCAACGAGTCCAGAGAGTTCTGGAGCTGTCCAGTGGCCCGCTGGGTCCGGTCGAGCACAATAGCCTGTGTTCAAACTCAATTTTCTGGCGATCCGGAGGTCCGATCAGGACGTTCTACATGTCATTCTCTTTTCCTTCGAAAGAGCTTCGCTGTGGTATCTTGATCACCTCAATCGAAGTTCTGTGGAGAAAGTTATGGCTGTTTTACCAAAGTCGCGTAAAGTTGTCCAGTACAGAATTTTAGGCAGAAATTCAAAGAATGAAAGAAGACATTACCTTATGAAACCAAATCATTTCCTTAACCTATGGGGCACGAAAATTCCATATTTACTATTGCTTGGAGGAAACTTTTTACCAAATTTAAATCCTTTTCAAGCCTATATATACCTCATAACCTAATTTATAATATTCACCAATTCATAGCCCCCAAAAGGGGAGCTTCATGGCTCCTCCCTCCATTCTTCAACCCTAATCCTTCATCTAGATCTTTTTTTTACCAAATAATTCCAGAGCTTAAATTTGAGAGTACTTCATAGTGCAAGGGGTTGAAGAAGGAATCAAGAGAAGATCAAGGCTACAAGGATTCAACATTTGGATTTTATTTGCTTTAGTTCTTATTTTCTTTACGACTTCCCTATAATCTATGTTTTTAGTTTATTCTATCACGTGTAACTAAACTCATAGGATTTTAGGGATGTGTTAGTAACGACTTTTGTTATACAATTTCGTTTTGCTATTACTTCGTTTCTTCCTAAGTTGTTGGATAATACTTCACGTTTGAGTGACACATTCGGTGATGATTTAACATAACTTGCTACATAATCGTAAGAGGAGGTTGTCGAGTTAGATCCACTTAGACCACCCGCAACGCGTTACGCGGGTGGCACGAGTCCCTTTCCTCCGTGACGAGACGGGCGCGGGAGGCGTTGCAGCGTCCATTCCCGTTACCAGCCCGCCGGATCACCCGTCACGCTGAGACGCCGTGCGAGACGTCTCGCCACGCGCTCCCGCGTCGTGGCGCGCGCTGGGGCTATGCGTGACGCTGACACAATAATTCATTTTTTTAATTCGAATTTAATAAAAAAAATTAAAAAATTGAAAACGGTAATATTATTGTTTTCGACCATTTTTCTTTTTTTTTACTCTATAAATACTCCTATTTCATCCTCATTTCACACACAAACACACATCTAATCCTCTCAAATCATCTCTCTTTCCTCTCCAATTTTCATCTCAAATCATCTCTTTTATTCTTCCCCCAAATTTAATCGATCTAATGGATCCATATGAGCAAATGCGTCGAATAATGGAAGAATCACTTGAAGAAGATCGATGTCGGGAGGCGGAAGAAGTCGCGCCGCCCCAAAGACGCTCCCGGACTTACATCCATTGTAACCGGGAGGAAGCCGCCGCAAGGTCAGTCCACGACTACTTCTGCGATAACCCGGTGTGGGGAGATACCTACTTCCGTCGCCGTTTCCACATGCGGCGACCCCTATATCTCCACATCGCAAATACATTGGCAGCCCAGGAAGAGTTCTTCCAAGAAAGGTTCGACGCCGTCGGCCGTCCTAGCCACACGACGCTGCAGAAATATACTGCAGCAATCCGTCAGCTTGCGACTGGACAAACGGCGGATGTGTTCGACGAATACCTCCACATTGGAGAAAGCACTGGGAGAATGTACTTGATCCAATTCTGCAAAGGCGTCCGGGCAGCCTTCACCGACGAATTCCTCCGGAAGCCAAGCACGACAGATTGCCAGTTCCTGCTCCTCCTTCACGAAGAAGTGCAGGATTCCCCGGAATGCTTGGCAGCGTCGATTGCATGCACTGAAAATGGAAGAATTGCCCGGTAGCGTGGAGGGAGTCGTACACGAGCGGCCACAAAGACACCCACCCACCGTTATACTCGAGGTCGTTGCCGACTACCGGCTATGGATCTGGCATGCGTACTTCGAGGTCCCCGACTCGAACAATGACATAAACGTGCTCCACCAATCCGACCTCTTCGCTGAAGTTTTGGATGGTAAAGCGTCGGCCATCAACTTCACCGCTAACAACCGACACTATAAAATGGGGTACTATCTTGCCGACGACATCTACCTGAAGTGGCTAACCTTCGTGAAGACGTGCACCAGGCCTGTGAACCCAAAGCAGGCGCTTTTTGCGCAGAAGCAGGAGGCTGCTCAGAATGATCTGGAGCGGGCGTTCGTTCTCCAAGTGCTCTTCAACATTATCAAAGCCCCGGCTCGTACGTGGTCCATGGAGAGCATGGTCGACATCATGTATACGTGCATAATCTTGCACAACATGATTGTCCAAGACGAAGGACCCGAGGTGGGAAATTGGTTCGACCCTGAAGCCCCCGGAAGCTCTACCGCAAGTAGTTCGCCACGCAGTGGAGTGCATCCGTCTATACAAGAACGGTTGTCTATTCGAGCAAGGACACGTGACTCTTCCGCCCATGCCCAACTCCAAGATGATCTAATGGAGCACATTTGGGCAAAATTTGGCGGAGGAAATTATTAAATTATGTATTTTTAATTTTTTTAGGAAATTATTAAATTATATTTTTTTTACGAATTTTATGTTGTAAGTTTATTTTATTTAATGAAGTGTGTTTTTATTAATTGAATTTGGTTGGAAATAAAAAAAATGAAATTGAATGAATAGTAATTTAAGGGACGGTTAAGGGACGGATAAGAGATGGAGGGTTGCAGGTTCTTTCCCTTAGTTAAGAGATGGAGTAAAAAAGTACAGTGGGGCCCATGAATAGTAATTTAAGGGACGGTTAAGGGATGGATAAGTGACAGCTTGCGGATGGCCTTAGTAGACATTACAATTAGTTTCCCTTAAAACGACATTGTTAATTGAGAGTGAGGACTTTATAAGGGTCTTAGGAGCTTTTAGGAGTTACGGATTTAGGATGACAACCCAGTGTTAGTAATCTACGCTTGTGCCGCATGGGAAAAACTTATGTGACTCGTTCTATCGAAGTAATAACTGTGCTATGGTATTGTAGTAGGAATTTGTATAACCATAACTAGGGCTGGGGAAAAATACCGAAATACCGGCCTTATCGTACCAAAAAAATATTGAAAATACCGAACTTTTGGTCTACCGTTATTTTCGGTACGGTATAATACCTTACCGAAATCTTTCGGTAAGGTAACGGTATGAATTTTCATATACCGCGGTATACCGCTTTATACCGAAGTTTGGTATGTACCGTAAATTAAGGTATATACCGTAAAATATAAATTTAATAGTATAAAATATATTTTATATATTTTAAAAATTATAAAATTTATTGTGAAATATATATATATAATTATGAATAAAATATATGTAATATATATATATAGGGTGCTGTTAGGTTGAGATTATTTAGCTAAATTGAGAAATGAGATGCAATCTCAGCCACTAATCCACAAGATTAACGAAATGTCAACAGCTATCACATTATGTCAACACGGGGGTATAAGTGTCATTTCGTGTTTTAATGTGTCGGATTGTTGACATGGCTTGTATGTCTAGTTGACATGACTTATAATTGTTGTTGACATGGTTTCTATGTGCAGTTGACATGGTTGTACGTGTAGTTGACATGGCTTGTAACACAGTTGACATGGCTTGTACATGTAGTTGACACGATATGTACCGTAGTTGACATGACATGTCAATATTCTATACAATCCCACAAATGTCAGCAAAAAAACATCCCATAATGTATTCATAAATTTCAGAGAAATGTCACTAGCAACGCAAATGTCAATATGTCAACAGACCTCCAAAGGCACCTACAAAATGCCATCCTAAATTTTCATCTTCAATTCACAATGTCAACAAACCAGCATCTCCTACATTTCAACATGTCAACAGCAAATGTCTACAACTGAAGTTTCAGTATAATGTCAACAGCAAATTTGTTCACCCAAAAACCAACAGCCAATGCCATCATGTGCAATGTCAACAGTAAAGTTTTTTTTTTTTTTATTTAATGTCAACAGTAAAGTTTAACTACTAAAGTTGCAGTCCAATGTCAAAATCAAATTTCACAACCCAAATAAAAAGCACAAATATGTGTCAACAAAACATCAAAGTCAATCTCAAATTTTCAACAAATAAACAACATCTGAGAAACGCCGCATAGACAGAATCAACGCTCAACTCTCCGCAAACTCATCCCTAAATCCGAAAATGTATTTTCCCCTCTTTCTCTGTCTCTCTCGAATCGAATCAAAATCGAATCAAAATTCTCACTGAATTGACCGATTCCGATCAATATATATGGACAAGGCGGCGCTATTAGGGCACGTGGTGGATCACGTGAAGGAGCAGCGGCAGAGGGCGAAGGAGGCGAGCAAAATCAGCAGCGGCGTGCCGAGCGAGATCGCCGCGGCAGCGGCTTCTCAATTCAGTGAGAATAATCAATTTCATGTCAACTCTCCAATTTCGATCATCTCTCAGCTGAAGAAGCCTTTTTAAATACCGGCGCCGGATATCGCGAAGCAAATCCTCAAGGATCAGCACCCCTGCTTCGCCAACAGACCGCCGGGCGTGGCCTTGGAGATCATGTGGTACAACTACATCGACATCGCCTTCAGCCCCTACGGCGACTACTGGCGCCAGATGCGGAAGATCTGCATCAACGAGCTTCTCAGCCCTAGGATGGTGCGATCGTTCCAGTCGATTAGATTCGACGAGGCCGCGCGTGTGGTCGATTCGCTGCGTGGATCTTCCGGAAGCGTCGTCAATTTGACCGAGAAGATCTTCTCCTTCACAAGCTCCATCACTTGCTGCTCTGCGTTCGGCGGCCTGTGAAAGGATAAAGGAACTCCAGAAGATGGCTTCTGGAGGATTAAATTACCATTTCACCCATTCATAATAAATTAATTTAAAAGTATTTTTTAGGTGGAAAAATCTGGACCACTCATTTAATAAAAATGAGTGGTTGATGTTGAATCTCATTTCTCAATTAGCCAAAAAAATCTCAATTGATCATGGACCTATATATATATATATATATATATATATATATATATATATATATATTTTAAAATAAAATATAAATAATATTCTAAAAACTCAAATTATCTATTTTCATTGCAGTACCAAAAATGAGGTACTGCATCGGTATGGAAATTGGTCATACCGAAAATAAGGTATACCGAAGTTCGGTATTCCAAAAATTTTGGTAAGTTAAATGTATGATTTGTTCGCATACCGAATTTACGGTAAGATATACGGTATGGTGGTTTCGGTAAGGTATATCATACCTACCCAGCCCTAACCATAACTGTGAACGCACATATCTAGAATTCCCTTATCTCTCATACTTTATCTTTGTGATTTAATTGCAATTAGTTGTTTACTTGCTTTATTTATTTGTTTTATTTATTTTAAAACCTAAAACTCTTGTTTGTCTAGATAGTATAGGACGCTTAGTACATGATAGCCAGTTGCAATTATATTTTATGTGTTCGATATCCCGGTACTGACCTTTAGCTATACTAGATCTACCCTGTATACTTGCAGATATTTTTAGTGCTAATAAAAAGTGCATCAAATATACTTGCTTAAATCATGATTAATAGACATTAGTGAATACAAATGCATATAAAACTTTAAACATACAGTTATGGAAATTATTCTAACTCTAGGACTTGATAATTGATAATCCTCTACTGGCTTGCATCATATTTTTCAAGTGAATAAACAGAGTCAAACAATAAATGGTGTAATAAGAGGGAAATGACTGAAAACTAAATAAAAACCTTCATTATAGTCTGAAAGGATATCTCAACATAAAAAATTCTTCAGATTCTTCTCATCTTACTAAGTTCAATACATGGAAAAGATGCAAATGGCCTAACATCATCCAAAAAGTGCCAAGTTCGGTGACAACAGAAAACATAACTAAAAAAACATAAGATGAGGATGCAAAACACAAAAAACCACTTCTGACTTCCCTCCTAATTAAGACCACCAACTTTCTCTTTCTTTTTGAGTTGAACCTCTCTCACATCATCACATTCTTCAAATTCTCAATCCAAACATCTCTTCACCTTCAGCAACTCATTTATAACCTTTCTCAGTAGTAGCAGTGGACAGATCGGGAGTTTTGAAAACATTCTGAGAAACCTATAATAATATTGAAATTAAGTTATAAAACAGTTAAAACAATTGCAAAACATGAAAAAGGCAAAAACACAAACACTAAATTGAAATACCTCATCAACATCAGCTCCAAAACGAAGTTGAGATCCTTCAACACACCAATCATTCATATTCTCATTCACAAGTAAACAAATCAGGTGTGCCACCTGATTTCTGAGAAACCTCAAATTAAAATGAAATCAACTTTTTTTCTACTAAGAAATATAGACAAAAATCTAAACTAAATAATATCTATACCTCAGCAAGATCATTTCCAAAAAAGAAGATCAGATAACTTCACATCAGGTTCAAAAATCTGTTCACCCAAGTCCTTAGGAATATACTTGTCAACTACTTCAGGTATAATGCACACATTGTTAACATGAAATGGGTAACTTCTATAATACTCGATATGAATTTTCAGTTGAAGCTTGAACAAAACATTCAGACCCACAACACTGTCTTCAATCCGAGTAAGAATAGAATTGATAGGAAAAGTCTGCCAAAATAGCCCATTCATTAGAACTCAGAAGTTTGCAAAACTTTAACTTCAAAATTTAAAAAGATAAACCTGGGCACCATCTCCTACTAAATCAGCCACATTCATTCCTAATAACTGGACACCTTCCCTATCCCACAATAACAGAGAAGCATTGCTGGTATGATCAACAACATTGTCTACAAATCTGAACCTACAAAAGACAACAATATTGATATTACATATCACTCTTAAACCTTAAACGCCGAACAACATCATTATATGATAACCTGGAGTTCATTATAATGAACTAATAACAAACTTATAATGAACTTTAGATTTCTAAACTATGCATGATGATGTCATTGTTTTTAAATCTCAGAATTCCCTATAATGAACTACAAACAAAGTTGTAATGAACTCCGCGTTATTATATAATGATGTGTTTGGCGTTTAGTGTTTTAAACTAGTTTGGTATATAATACAATATATATATATATAGGTGTGTTAAGGTCCTTCGCAGCTTTTCAGTCCAAGCTTCTTTTTAATCACAACCCTTGGATCCTTGAATTGAATGGTTGTGATGATCTGCATTATTACACTAAAATGGTGCATTATTAGTCGGTGTGCATTATTCAACTGAAAATCTGCATTATTACACTATAATGGTGCATTATTAGTCGGTGTGCATTATTCAACTAAAAATCTGCATTATTAAATGACACGTGGCATCAATCTAACCGTCAGATGACAAAATCGTGGGGATGAGATTCAAAAGAACAATAGAACAAAAGATACAAAAAAGGAAATGAATACATCCCTATATATATATATATATATATATATATATATATATATATATAGGGCCACCTTATATGCACAACACCTCCTTAGTGTAGAACTAGAGACTAAATATTGACCATTGGATTAAAATTTTAATGAACGAGATTAAACTTACCACATCTTTATTCAGTTATTCATCCTGTTATTTAATTAGTTCAGCCAAGGATGGCATGGTCATTTTTTAACTTAGTCAAACATGGTAAACAAAAATCACGGAAGTATGAATTAGGGTAAATCAAATTCACACCTTCGTCTTCCCTCTTCCAACTTTCGCTGCCCCGGTTTCATCTCTCACTACTCCATTCTCTCTAATCAGGTCGACAATGTAGAGATCTCCGACATCGTTTTATCTTCACCATCCAATTCTCACCATGGTTGACATGAGGCAGAAGAAAATCAATGGTATGTTCTACCCTTTTATTCATTCTACGAAAACAACACGAACTAAATTATGAATATTTTGGTTTTAGATGAGCGGCAGTTGCGTTCGAAGGGCTCATCTCGTACCGATAATTTATGACTACATACAATTTAGTTCATCTGGAACAGATTTCAATTCATTTTTTTCCCAAATTGGTTTCTCGGCAGTTAATTCCAAACCCTAATACTGAACATGCTCAAAAGGGCAAACAAGCGAATGAACCGAAAAATTCAGGTGAGCTACCCCTAGGTTTCAGTTTAATTTTGTGTTCCCTTTGTTTGTTTGATTTTAGATTATTTAAGTTTTTATTTTTTCTTCAAATTTATACTGTTTGAGTTATCAATTTGGGATCTCTGTGTGTTTTGCAACTTTTGTTTGTCCAAACTGTCCATCGCTAAATTTTTTCTCATCTGAAGTTTGTAATTTTAAGTGATTGCTTTATAAAGTTGTAGTGATTTCCTTAATCAATGAATAAAGTAATGTTTTAGTTGAAATTCAATGTGTTTTGGATTTTTGTGACACATGTTAAATGAATAATTGCGTTGCATTATAAGAGGTAGATGATTGAGATGAAATTCTTATTCGGCTTAACTTATTAAAAATATAAATGAACAAATTTATTTATGATATGATGTAATTTGGTATGCTTCGACTGAATAGTGTGGTTTAATCATAAATATGATTATATGATGCAAGGATTAAAAGTATAGGGTCCCCTTATATGCACAACACCTCATTGGTGTAGAACTAGAGATCAAATATTGACCATTGGATTTAAAGTTTGATGGAAAAGATGAGATGAAGTATATGTCATTTTCCTCAGTCATCCGGTGATTTAATTACTTCATCCAAGGGATATTTTAGTCATTATGCTCTTTAGGTCAGAATGAATCATAATTTTAGGGTCAATTAATTTCACTCATTTCTCTTCCCGCTTCCAATTTTCACAGCCCCACTTTCTTCTCCCACTACTCCATTCTCACAACGACACAGGCGATTCAGAGAGCTCCATCTGCCATTCTCTTCACCATCCAATTCAATCCCTTCGTCTCCTTCTCAGCCATAGATATCATAGGATTCTTACCATTCGTATTTGTTGTGTTCTACACTTTTAGTCATTCTACGAAAACACAACATACTAATTATTCTAAAACTTTGGTTTAAGATCAGCAGCAGTTGTATTCGAAAGATGCATCTGGTTATTTTATTTTAGATGTTTAAAATTATTTTTTTTTCAAATTTTTACTGTTTTGGTTATTAATTATGCATTTCTCAGTGATCTACAACATATTTTTCGAATCTTTTGATTGTGTAAATTTGCTTCATCTTAATTTTGTAATGCGAATTGATTGCAGTATAAAATGAAGCGATTTCATAAAAACATGAATAAATTATATCATTCTATGAAGTTATTTGTGTTTTTTTTTTCACATTAGATTCAGTTTAACACAAAATATTTTCATATTTGGGTGAACTTGTTACATTATAAGATGAAAAAAGTTGTTTATTAGATGAAGAAATTCAGTATGTTGTAACTGAATTTGGTTTGTGATGAGGTGTAGATATGTCTAGATATTTGGTATGTCGTAACTGAATTAATTTTACCAGAATATATTTGCGGTAAGTTATGATGTTATGTGGTGAAAGTTGATTATTTGATGAAGTGATTGGTCTGGATATTTGGTATGATGTATTTGTGATGAGTTCTGAATGTAGATAAGTCTTGTTTTGTTAGGAAGTTGCTTATGCGAAGAATTGCATAAGTTTTCCAAATATCTAATGTAATGGAATGAAGTAGTAACATTATTGAATGAACTTAATACTGATTAATATGAAATGCTAATATGAACGGTATCATTTGCACAAGTATATGAAGAATTGTACTTATTATGAACTAAATAACCTAGTTTCATGAAGTAATGACATGAACGAATGAAATTAAATACTTGTTGAATGAAGATTTGTGTTTGTTATGATCTTTGACTAACAACAATTAGTTTTTATGTATCAATGTCTTGTCTTAAGTGCCACATAAAGGATACATCCAAGCATGATCGTAGATTTGTCAAATGAAGAAATAAAGGATATGTCCATGCATGGTCGTAGATATGCCATATGCCACAAGGAATTTCGACAAGATACATGATTCAAGGAATCTCGACAAGATACATGAAGAAGAAGAAGAAGTGATGAGTTGTTTTGTTAACATTCGTTTTGTTAGTGTTTTTATTTTCAAAATTGTCATGATACATTTATTTCTTTGTAATTTATTACTTCATTATAGTAGGTTTATTACAGTACTTTGTTGCTTTATTCCGCTTTGTATTTGAATTATTTAAATTTTTTGCAAACTTTAAAGCGAATAGATGGTGTGAAGTATTACATTATTAGATGAAGTGATTTGATTCAAATTTGGTTTGTTTCAAATTTGGATTTTGGGAAGATTCAAATTAGAATATGGAGTTATTATATTACAAGATGAAGTAATAAAAGTATGAGATGAATTTGTTACATTATAAGATATAATGCTTTCTTTCAAATTTGAGTCATCTCAAATTTGGTTCATTTTAGCTGACGTATTTCCAAGTTCGGTTGAAGTTATAACATTATAAGATGAAGTGGTTAGGGTATTAGATGAAGTTTTAGCATTATAAGATGAAGTAATTTGTTTCATATTTGGTTCATTTCAAATTTGGTTCATTTTTTAGGATGAAGTTATAACATTATAAAATGAAGTTATAACATTATAAAATGAAGTTAATACTTTATAAAATTTGAATGACCGGCATCAATCGTAGTCTAATTATATAACCATGAAACACAGTAGTAAATGTTCTTCATGGTGAAATGAAATAGATTCATAACATAGGCGTTTCAATTAAAACTAAATGGTCTTCACGTTGTATTCGCCATCTCTTTTATCTTGTCGCAGTTCTTTGAATCATGGTGACCAACCTTATGACATTTGGTACATATACGACTAGGCTTTAATATCATCTGACCAATATTTTTAAATATCTAACAAATATAATGGTTTATTTTAGCAAGACAATCAGTTCTGTACAACATTCATATACAAGAAATGGTATCAGGACATATAAACGAGAATGGTTCATCTCACACTTAATACAGTTCATTATTAAAGCAAAACAGTTCATTACAAAACAGGTGTGATTCGGGCGATGACCTTGAGCAAATCCGGTTTGATTTTGCGGTAAGGAATTGCAAAATAGGTGTAATTCCGACGATGTCCTTGAGCAGGTCTGGTGGGATCGGCGATAATCTTGAGCAGGTCCGGTTTGATCCCGGCGATGACCTTGAGCAGCTCTGATCTAATCAGCGGTAACATAATTAGAACCGATTTTTGTATATCACTAGGTAATTACAAAACAGATTTTGCGATAGGGAATTCGTAAGAATGTTTTCCATAATTGTTTAATCGTGAATAATCGCGATAGGGAATTCACAAGATTTTTTTTTCATGACGAAATAGGAAACAAATTATGAATAATCGTGAATCACAAAAAATAGGTGCTCGATTGTGTTTTCCATAATTGAGATGCAAGAATTACGGTAACAACAAAACTAATTGAACTTTGGTATTCCAAAATAACCCTTTTGTTTATTTAATTGAATATAAAAATCAGATTTGGGTAATTAAAAGCAACCGTTAGATGTAATCCATGAGTGGATGAGATTTGGTCTCTAGTTCGGTCTTTAAAATTAGTTCGACATTGAATATAATCCTATATATATATATATATATGCATATAAATAAATGGTAAGAATGTATATTGCAGTAATCAAACTCTAATAGAAACAGTTAGTGTACTACTTTTGTACTGTAACAATAACTATAAACTCCATATATATGCAAAAAAATGCTACAAAAGGAGAGATATCAGTGAAAGAAAAGGGAGCCCAAGAAGATCTTTGACCAAAATGGTAAGAATATATATTGCAGCAATCAAAACAATTCTAACAGAAACACTTAGTATACTGATTTTTTACAGCAACCAATAACTATAAAGCCGGACACAACGGACCTTGATAATAGAGTTAGGCACTTTAGGAAAAAGATTATTAACCAATGTTATCAAAGGTGCCGTTCTTTGGTGGGAACTTTCTGGAGAAAATGAGAGATTCAAAAATATATAAGTGAATATAATCATCTAAAGGATTTATTGGATATAGTAGATTTTGCTAATAAATATAGTAATATAATTATCAATCTCTTTTATTATTTTCAATCAATATTTAATGGAAATAGTAGTCAATTAATGTTGTAACTTGTTTATAATTACAGTTTTATTATTCCAGTCAATGAATGCAGCAAATTTTTTTTGCAGGAATTATCTTAAACAATTTCAAGAAGCATTGAAACCAAAGAACACTTATTGCATGGAAAACTGGAATAAGAGGTAAGTATATACATTCTACATAAATTCAAATGTAGGAAATACAGAAAAATTAATGAATCCCCATTCTAAATTTTAAATGCAGAGAAAAAAAGAAAAAAAAAATAACTCCTCTGCAGAGCAGTGCAATGTCTCAAGAATAACACAGAAGGAAGGAATGACAGATTGAAGGTAAGAATACCAAATTAACCGTCCATAGTGCTAAACACAGTGACAAAATGAAAAACTGATACAAAATAATTGATAAAAAAGAGACTGAGCATTCATAGTAGAAAAGATAAAGAAGAAATAGGAGTAGGGATCATGGAGAATATGAATTAGTGAAGAACTAAACTGAAATATTTTTCTATGGATGATTGCTATCTGATTCTGAGAGAAAGGAAGTAACTGATTATGGGAGTGGTAGGAGATGGGTATTTATAGGGCTCCCTTCTTTAGCATGCGGATAACAAAGAATGCAGGTTCCCATAAAAACATCATCATGAGTGACCTTTCAAGTGTCATTCTTTCGAAACTAAGAACTCAGAGTTCATATGCAAATTAAAACATGCAGCGTTGCTCAACTTGATCAAGTCAGACAATAGATGGTTCAAGCTGGCCTACAACTACTAGTCGTTGGGTATGCAAACCGAGAGACTTATGACCTTCAAGACCTTAACCACAATACTTTTAAACTAGTAAAGGGAAGTAAGGGTCGAATCCCTTAGGGACAGATGCGAGTGGAGTTGGGATTGAGACATTTGGGAGATTTGGATGTGGCTGTGGTCACGCTTTTTAGTGGGTTAAGTTTAAACTCAGAAAAAGGGAACTGATCAACTAACTAAACTAAACTGATCAATCTAGACCAAAGACATCATAACTAGAGAAAGGTAACTTGATCAACTAAACTAAGAACAGAAAGGTAAAAGCAACTTGGGACCACTAACACACAATAAGCGCACTACCTAAAAGCTGTAAACATCGAAAAGGTGACAGAGACTGCAATCCTAACAAACTACTACATTCTTCTTCGCTAAGCAGCTAAATAAAACAACGAAAGCTGATCTAGACAGAGCAACAAACATAAAAACAGAGATCAGATTAAACGAACACAGATCCATATGAAATCAACGTAAAGAAAAGCAAATCTAAAGTATCCAACCTATTCTTATGCAAGTTGACGAACTAAAATGCAAATCTACATACGAGAAAACATAAACAAGGCGGAACTAAAGCAAACAAATGCAATCAAAACAGAGAATATTAGATCCAAAACAACTTGAATCAAAAACTCCATTTCATAAAAGATCTTCAACAAACGTAACTAAAACAGAATTTCCAACGAAAATTTAAAGAGTGATCAACAACGGAAAGGTAACTAGAGTAGCAACTACACGAAAAACATTATAAACAACTAAGCTACAGAAAGGATGAACTAAAAACATAATAGAAATTGTTTTAACCCCTCGGGGTGCAACAAAAACTCCAACGACGAAGACTTCTACGCAGATCCAGGTCCCTCCTTCCTTGACGAGGAAGAAGAGATGAAAACAGAGGTGGAACCAGCGACTTCTGCTGCTAACTCCTTACTCCATGCTGTGAGGTGAAAATGAGGTGACCAAAGGTGATGATGGTGTTGAACTCTCTTCTTATGTGCACTCTCTCCATATTTATAGGATGATGTTGGGCCCAAATCCCTAGGGTAAGCCCATCATATCTTGACATTTATGCCCTTGAGATGGCATATTTTCTTCTCTCTCCTCTGACTCATCACTTCATGTGGTAAACTCCAGTTGATCAACTCGTCGGCTGGGTAGGCTTCTGTAACAACCCAGAAAAAAAAATTCAAAAAATCAAATTTATCTAACTTGGTCACCAAGTCAGTAAATCATTTAATTAAAGATTCTCAGATATTTTTCTTTCCCTCAACCCACGTTGGAAAAATCGTTATCTCTCCCCAAATCTCTCTCACATCCAAACCACCCATCCCTCTATTTTAAATCTCCAAATTCAGTTTATTTTCCTATTCTACTCGTTCTCTGTAGCAAGAAAACCAAGACCTCTTCTTCACAACTTCAATTCAAGAAATCGAGAACCAAATTCGTAAGAAGAGAGAGAGCTACCGGTTGTCTTTCGAAATCTGTCCAAGGTATAATTTCTACCCAATTTTTAAAGCATGAATTTTTAGCATTCTATTCACGACATATCATCCTACACCCTTCCCACATAATGCAATCAACAAGCATCACCAATCAAACTCCAATAATCAAACACCCATCACGGTGAAATTGTTAACTAAAAATGAAAAGAAGCATACTTTGAATGAGAACCGATCTGTTCGGTTGAAATCGAATTGGTTTCGGGGCTGTTCGGGTTGGTTTTTGGACAAATCGGGGGTTGTAGTGATGTTTCGGGGCTGCACGACCACCGACGGAGCAGCGGCGAACAGCAGCCGACGGCTCTGTGCAGACGGAGCAGCGGTGAACTGCAGCGACGACTCTGTGCAGCGGCGACAGCACCGTCCTCCCGGCAAGACAGCAGCAGCTCATCCGGCGGATTGGCGGCGGTGGCTGGACGCTGAAGATGGCCGACGGCTCTGGCGGAATTGGAGACGGCGACGGAGATCCTGGAACTGCCCGTTTTGGGCGAAGAGAATTAGAGAGATAGAGAGAGGAAGTTTGGGGCGTGAAGGAGGGAGGAGTTTAAGTGGGCTATTTGTTTTTTTTTCAGATTTAGGCCTTTGTTATTTTAAAAGGATTTGGGCCTTATAATTAAATTGGAGGACTTATTTAAGTTGGGCTAACTAAATAATTAATTTGATTCTTGGGCTGATAAATTAATCGTGGGAAATTATTTAATTAGCTCCCGAATAATTAGAAGTACGAATAATTTATCCTAAGTCCGAAATAAATATATTTTCGAGGGAAAATAATTTCGATGATAATTTATGTGCTTAAATAATTTTGGGATTTTAATTCGATATCGTGGAGGGAAATACGAGGAGCCAACGGGGGAATTATGGGCGTAAGCGGCCGACCGGGTCTCAAGCGATGTCTTGGGCGGCCGCCGAATAATAAAAAATATACGAAAATCGAGAAACGAGATAAAAGACTTTAATGAGGGTGCATGCATTCTAATTAGTAGTTTTCTCGCGCTGATTGTTGTGTTATTATTTTATGTATCCAAAGGGAATTGTTCCGTGAGACTCTAATCCGGAAAGAGGAAATACTCAAGTGCGACACCTTTAAGCAGTCGAGGTGGGCTTTCGAACTAAATTATTTTCAAGAGCTTGCGATTTATTATATCCGGTTTGAGCATCTTTTAAAGTGATGAATTGCTTTCTAGGTGTGATTGCCAAGTATTATTTCATTCCATGGCAATATGATATATGTGTTTAAGGTGTGAAAGTGATTGTCATATGTTGTGAATTGGTTGTGAATTGCTCGACTTTGTGGATGTGATATGATGATGCTCGACCTTGACAGAAAAATGATATATGTTTTAAATATGTTTTTGAGAAAAAATAAAGTTTGCAAAGGGTATGTCATGCCATGTTTTTGTTTTGGAGAAATTGCCTATCTGTTTGTTTTGCAAGGGAGTTGTCCCTACTAGACCTATTGAAATCGAATTCGGGTCTGACTAGGGAGTGAGTCCCTACTCGGACTAGTGTACACCAATGGGGATCGTGAGCCTTCTTTTGGGTCGGCCGGTCTAGTGATCGAGTTTGCGGCCACATTCTCGTTCACAGGATGTTGATGTTGATGTTGTTGTTGAGGTTGAGGTTGTTGAGATGATTATTATTTAGTGGGGAGTGAATCCCTACTATGAGTTTAATCGAATTCGGGTCCTAGCAAGGGTGCGTCCCTACTCGGACTAGTGTACATGATGAGGACCGTGAGTCATCGAACGGGTTGGCCGGTTTTCGTGCTCGTGGAAAGTTGCCCCTTACACGGCACCCTAAAGAACAGATATGGCAGTTTCTTAATTAAATCAAGGAGAAATGATGAGGAAAAAGGATTTGAGGATGAGTTGAAAGTTTGTGTTTGGGATATTTTTAGTGTCTCGGGCCTTTTCAAGTTAAAACCCCGAGGTCACTCAATGGTGGCATGATATAATTATTTTTATAAAATTGTTTTGGCATTTGTTCACTGAGTACATCAAGTACTCAGCCCTGCATGTGTTTTCCCTATGCGCATGTTGAGCGGTGACGAGCGCGGTGGGTGTTGACCATAAAAGTGAAGAATGTCTAGAATATGTTGTGTCTTCATACATAGCATTATTCTACTCTCGAAATGCTTCCGCTAAATATTGTTTCTTTTAAGTTCGTGTATTGTTGAGATATTTTCGTTTGGAGTTGTTGATTGTTGAAATGATACTCTGATTTTATTCGAGCTATTCCCATTTGTTTCGAGCTATGGCCGATTTGTATTTTTTTCCCCTTTCTTCCCCGCTTCTTTAATCCACCCCTAGTCGCGATCAACCGTGTTTTCTATCCTTAGAAAATGCGGTCGTGACAGCTTCACTGTTTGTATGCAACTGATCAACTTGGCTTCCTTTCTGGTCATTTTTCACTCATTTCCCGAGTTGATCAAGTTGATCCTACACTTGCCGCTTTTACACTTTATACCCCCCTGCACACTCAAATTCACCATTCTTTTCGCATATTATCAGCCATGTTAGTGTAATAAACCCTACAAAACCATGCTTGTAACGAGCCCTATCAACCTTTTAGATTATAATCAGAAATAAATAATAGAAACTAAATCAAATAATAAAAGAACACTGCAAGTATTCTAACAATAATATAGATATTTACAAACTAATATAAACATTAAGTAGTAAAATAAGTCCAAATCATTTATAAAATATATATGTACAAATATATAACTTAATAACACTTAAATTGAAATCATATTTTAAAATAACATATCATAAATTCGGCCCATTAAATATTATAAGTTTCCATTAATATAGCTAAATTAAGGCCAAATTCACTCTCTTATTTTTTAACTTATTCTTGTGTTATTTATATGGAACTTAATAAGTCCTATATCAAATCTAAACCCTAACTAATAACAGCCGCCTCTACTAGTCTTCAATCTGCAGAAAATAGAGAGAGAAGAAGAAGAAGAAGAAGAAGAAGAAGAAGAAGAAGAAGAAGAAGAAGAAGAAGAAGAAGAAGAAGAAGAAGAAGAAGAAGAAGAAGTGCCTCTCACTCCTCACGGTGCAATCATCATCCAAGAAGCATAAATGTTATAGCAGGCGTGGCCTCCCTAAAGCCTACTCTACAGCATCAGCAACAAAACAACATATCTATAGGAATAAATATATCAAGGTACGAAATACACTATCTATGGAAAATGGATGCATGTTAATTAATTTTTCTACTAAGATTTCTATTTGGATGTCCATATTTTCCAAATCTTAGTTGACAAAATTTTTTCCAATATCTACTTTTTTCCAAATTAATTCTTATAGTATATCATTGCTCTAAATAATGACTAATGTGCATCCAAAACAATAAAAAAATGTTCTTTAGATGTTATTCTTAGGGATTAATATATTGCCTATTGTCTGCAAATTTATGTATCTGAATTTATGGTTCACAAGACTTGACACTTTTTGAGATTTTTTTCAGGGACAAATTGCAATGGGAAGTAAATCTTGGATAACAAAGTATTATTTCATAACTTCATTAAGGTAATTAATATTTTACAGTTTCTGATTGTCATTTAGAAAATGAATTTCAGACATATGTTTTTATTCATAAAATTAAAAGGTTTTGAATATGCATTTAACATATCAAAATTTTCTTTTTCACAGACAAAAATCATGGGAAACTGAAGAGTGAATCAATCACAGCTTTGGAAGAATGAAAAAAATAGATTATTGTAATAGAATAGTGATATTTTATACTAAGCCTAGAAGGCTAACATAAATAGGCTGCAACCCTATAGTAAAATTTACTGTCATACGTGAACATTCTCCATTGAGGGAATTTATCTATTCTATTTATTTTTAAAGCAGGATTTACAATTACTGTAAAAGAAAAATTACAAATTAATTACACACTCATCTCTCCTTTTCCCTCCAAAAGGGTATAAAAGTACTTTCATCCAACTACCACTTTTAAGTAGTATAGATTTATTCTTTTCTTTTTTTCTTATTTTTCCTTCCCGACTATTTGGAATTGACCAAACTATCCACCCTCCACCCTCCTCTCTTCACTGCCTGACTCCACCCTCCTTCTCTCTTCACCACTCCCGCCTCCACCCTCCTCTCTTAACCGCCTCCACCCTCCTCAGTCACTAATTGCCGAGTGGCTCTATTTCTGCCCATTTTATTCAGCTCTCAAACTCCATTTGCTATGGCTTTCGCGACTGAAGTAAGATTGTTGTCTTACTTTTATAAAATTATGGGCAGAATCCGAATAGGCACATATAAGGAAAATTCACCCACAACAATATTCTACTCTTCAATACAACCTCGCAAAGCAGGGCATTTCCACAATTTTTAGTGTATGCTTGTCTTCTTTTTAGCTTTGCTTCAATTTGTTAGGCATGTTATTCTGGTTTTTAGCAAATTAGGTCTTGAATTTTTGTTCTTGTGAAAGGTATGCAGTGAAAGGGAGGAGGAGGGTGGATATTTCATAAATGATGTGAAGGAAATAATAATAAAAAAAAGAAAATTTAGAAAAAATCAAAATCTCTTATTCTGAAAAATTCGCGTACCTCAATCCCAATTCTGAAAGATCAACGAATTTAATCTCAAATTTTAAAAGATTTGCGAATTTAACCATTTTTCTGAAATCTCTCATTTTTTAAATCCCGTATTAAACTGAAATAGAACTCCTGATACCAACGGATAAAATAATTAATACTCCTACATAGTAACATAAATTGGGAACATAATAATTTTAAATCATTTTTTAAATCACGTATTAAACTGAAATAGAACTCCTGATGCCAACGGATAAAATAATTAAAACTCCTACAGAGTAACATAAATTGGGAAAATAATAATTTTAAAATATCAAGTGACTTTGAAGCATATTTTCACAACTTTGCCACCTAGCCAATGCTAGAGAGTCTTTTCATGGATATTAGAGCGGGCAGGAGACTCACAGAAGGAGAAGGGTCTAAAAACTTAAGTTGAAGAAGATTCTCAACTTGCAAAGTACACCATCCGTTCCCTAATAATTAAGGTAAAACTTTTCGACACGAAATTTAAGAAAAAAAGAATATTGAATGTATTAAATAAATAGATAAAAAGTAAGAAGGAGAAAAAAGTAGAGAGATTAAAATAAAAAGTGAATAAAGTAAGAGACAGTAAAGTGGAGTAAAAAAGAGAAAAAAGTTACTCCCTCCATCCCTCTATAGTAGAGGCGTTTCATTTTGAGTAGAGATGCCCAAGGTTTTCAGTTCCGGCGGTTAACCGCATAACCGGAACCGTAACTTTTTTCTTGAACTGGAACCGCCATATTTTGAACCGCGGGCCGGTTCCTATTGCAAATTTTACGAACTGAAACTGTGCCGGAACCGCCGGTTCCAAACCGAAACCGTGAAAAACCGTTGGAAAACCGTGAAATCTAGCCGGAACCGCGAAAAACCGCCGGAAACCGGCGGTTTGGAACCGTGAAAAACCGGTGGTTCGGAATCGGAGCCGCCGGTTTTCGAACCGTGGGCATGTCTAATTTTGAGCACTCATTTTTAAAAAATGATAATAGTTAAAGTGGAAAGAGGGTAAAGTAAGAGAAAGAATAATAAAAAAAAGAGTTTCTCTATATTATTTTCTCTTTTTTTTTACTTTTTCTCTACTTTAATTATTTATTATAGTATATTTTTTTTAAATGAGTGCTGAAAATGAAACGCCTCTACTGCAGAGAGACGAATGAAGTACTATATATAGAAATGACTCAATTATGAGGAACGGACGGAGTAATAGAGTCTACAAGATCAAAGACGCATTGTTGATTAATGAGTATCACAGTGTTAAAACATGATATATCATCGATGTTCAGGAAGAAATAATTAATTTTATAGTAGTAAATAAATTGAGATTTTAGTTTATGTGTTAATCCAATTTTTAATTTAGTTGTTTATAATTATTATAATAATATTGATGTTCGAGAAGATATAAAATATTTCGTATATAAATTGAGATTTTAGTTTATGAGTTAGTTCAATTTTTAATTTAGTAGTTTATACTAATCCCTGCTCACAAAATATAGACTAGTTTTTATCATTTTAGATCATCCATAAAAATTAGACCAATTTTTAAATAGAGAAAGTTTTACACATTTAAATAATATTACTGGTAGTAATGATCCCACAATCCATGAACACTGTTTCTTTTTTCTTTTTTTTCTGTTCTCTTATTTTACCAATTGCACATTAAAACTCGTCATATATACAACTATGTCTATTATTTATATAATGACGTTATTTTGTTTATATTTGAATGATTTAATTAAATTAAGTTGTTAGGAAATGTGCATTATTGAATTTGAGGCCATATTTGGGATATCAATTGGTCATCTTCATTGATTTTACCAGCGACGTTTCGTCAACACGCACTATCCAATTCCACCCTTCTTTCCTATCCGTTTCTACAAACACATTCACACTCTGTTTGGGAAGAAGGTGTCGCATTATTCAGTGTATTAATCAAACTACCATTGCTTGATCGATTCTGCTCCTTCTTTTCCTTTTCCTTTCTTTTTTCGTTTCAGTCACTCGTAAAAGGATTTATTCACCGGCATCGTTTAATCTAGGGTTTCTGATTGGAGCTCTGCTCTTCAATTGAAGAATCGGAATCATTTCTCATTTCGCCGCGGTAGGTCGATATCGTATTGCAGATTGCATTTCCTTGCTCATGATTCGCGTATTCAGTTGCTTCGTCGCGCTGAGTGATAAGTCGATTTGAGAAGACTTGATTTGTTGAGAATGATGTCTGTGGAGAGATCGTTTGAAGCGTGGGAGGAGGTGCAGCGGCACGGTCAGGACTTAGCCGATAAGCTTGCGCAGGGGTTTACAGGTTTGATTCACTCTCACATAACTCCGCCTTCGTTCGTCTGGCCGAATCCTCCCACACCGAAGCTGGAGTTTCCGGCGCGGAGTTTTATGAGGAATGACTTTGGCCTGTCCGTGGATCAGTCGACGATAACTGGCGTGACCGCTATTTTTGACATCGGCAACAGGATAGGGCAGGCGGCGGCTGATTTTGGGGCGAGTTTTAGTGGTGTGGTTCAGCAATTCTTCAGGCAGCTGCCGGTTCCGTTCCGGCATGAAGAGAGCGCTGGGGTTTCGTTGGAAACAGATGGTCATGGACAGAGGGCGAATGTTGGAATTTCGCTGCAGGAGGATTTAGGGTCTCTGGCTGAACGATTTAAGGATTATGGTATTCCTGAAAATGGTGCTGCGGTGGTGGAGGGTTCGACTGAGGACGAGACGAAGGCATTAAAAAAGTTGGGTCGAGCACAGGTAAAGAATTAACTTCATCAACACCTTGGTTTATAATTGAAATGTCCTGGTTTAGTGGCTGCCTACGACTAGATTCGGTATGAGCTTCTGATAAATGATGTACTATAACAATATCTATTACCATTTGCTGTTTGAAATTTCTAAGTAGATTTGAGAATAGATGGAAGATGTTGAACCCTATTCATAATAGACTAACAGTACCATGAATTGTTTGGTTTGTTGATATTTGTAAGTACTACACCTCATTTTTCATCTAGTATTTGAACATTGATATAGGCTTGACTACACCTTTTAGATTGTGAGTTGGTAATTGGTGCAGATGCTAGAGTAGGCTTCGTGACATCAATAGTTACCTAATCATGAGGGAACCTTTGAATGGTTCTAATTGAAAACACTTTCCCTATGGAGGGCATATAGTTTTGATTCTTAAGTTGAGATTGGTAACCATTGAATTGGTTTCTAGTTTGACATCTCTGATTCACATTAAGAATGACCGTATCCAGGTTCTGCTGCAACTCTACTATTATAAATGTTTGTGTCTTTGCATATAGCAGTGTTGTCTTTTTTCTTTCGATCTGTTAACGGTGCAAATCGTCCTGTGTCTGTTTATGCCTCATATTCCAAACAAAATATCCTGTATGCAGGGTACTATCAATGTCACATCGACTTATGACAGTAGAACCAGAAATATAGAGAGCTCTCTGGTTGCCAGAGGAGATTTATGGCGAGTAGAGGCATCACAAGGTAGTTCAACGTCAGGCAGTGATAATTCTTCCCTTTTCCTCGTCCAGCTTGGGCCTGTACTTTTTGTCCGGGATTCCACTCTTCTTTTGCCTGTCCATTTGTCAAAGCAGCACCTTCTGTGGTATGGATATGATAGAAAGGTAAGGCAAATTTATGAAACCTGTTGCCTCTGTTGGTTTGTGCCATCTATGCTCAAGGAAAATAATAGTAATGCTTGTTTCTGAGAATACTTCATAGTCAGTTATAATGCAAATCCTGGTAAGCTTGTTGAGATAATTACTGAATCAACGTGGAACAATAGCTGACACCCTAAATTGGTCGGTCACAATGATTAAGGGTGTGAGTGTTGCTCCCAATTTTATCTTTTATGGCTGTAGTCAATATGCTGTTAATTACTATTGTTTATACTTTATATACATAATTATGTCTATTGTGTGCTTAATTAGATATTCTCACTTGAAATGTGCATATTTGTGATTTCCGCAATTAGCCATTAACATGTAAAAGCCAATTTTACTGTTTTCTAAAATTGTACTTTCTGTTAATTAAAGGCTGATTGCTTTGTTTGTCTGTTAGCTGGTTTGGTCTCTCCATGTACTTGCTTCCCAGTTTAGTGTAGAAGTTGGGATTGTAGGAAGATTTCTAATTTGATGTCCGTGTACTGATAGGTTCAAGATTTATTACTTCATGAACCAAAGAGAAATAGTACATGATTTGATAATTTGGGGTCTCTTTTAGTTTATTGACTGAAACAAGCAATCTAAATAGAGTCATAGACTTATGTTTATGTATCAAATCTAAAGTAACTCTTTGTTTTTGTTCTTGAAAAAATGTGCAAGAATCTTGATTAGTTCAGCGGGTGGATGAATGTTCCAAATTGTAAGGGCAAGAAATATCGTTGTAAATACTTAGCTCGTATGAAGCGAGACTCACCAATACTCTTGTGGAGTCTTAAGGAAGTGAAAGAAAATAGAAGGAAATTAGTTCACCATCATAGTGGCTGACTGGAACTACCATGTGCAAAGTAACTTCATGTTATGTACCCCTGGATATCAGTAACACATGATACCTGGGAACTATCTCAAGAAAATGAACAGGCAAATATGCACATGGACCAATTGACTTGACACTTGTGTTATTTCCATTTGGTACTTATGTCAAACGTTTGAAACATTATCTATCCAGTTAGTTGATTACTTCTCTTGCACTGTTGTCACAATCCTGTTCATGAGGGTTGCAATTAATGTGATTTTTTGTTGAAAACTTAACCAGTTTAGTGGTTTATGCTGCACAGAATGGAATGCATTCACTTTGTCCAGCTGTATGGTCAAAGCATAGGAGGTGGCTGTTAATGTCAATGATCTGCCTCAACCCTTTCACTTGTGTAAGTCTGAACCTGTCATATGTGTAACTGATGTAATTTTAATGTGGAAAATATCCATGGAAAGAAGTAGGAATATATATAATCATGTACTTGTGTATAGTTGTATATTCTAATTATGTGCAATTACAAGAAATTTTTAGGTATTTTTTAACTTATGATCAGTTTACATTTGACTTTGCTGTAAGTAACTGCTTGCTGGGATGCCTATACATATTTGAATGCTTAGCATTTTATTCTCCTTTCCTAATTGAAAGCTTTAATTTTCTAACTTAGTTAGCTCTTACATTGCTGTTTCTTCTGCGCAGTCTTTCATGGACGTGCAGTTTCCTAATGGCCAGTTAACCTATGTATCTGGTGAAGGTATATCAACCAGTGCATATCTGCCCCTCTGTGGTGGTCTACTTCAAGCACAAGGTCAATATCCAGGAGAGATGAAGTTTAGTTTCTCTTGCAAGGTGCCACTGTTGTGACTTTTTTCCTAAACTTACTGCTGCCTTCTGTCTTCATTTTTGAACAAGAAAATTAATATTCAACACATGCAGAACAAGTGGGGAACACGCATAACACCTACATGGCAGTGGCCTGACAAATCATTTGCCTTAGGATTGGAGCAGGCATTGGCCTGGAAGAGATCTGGTCTCATGGTGAGACCAACAGTCCAATTAAGGTAACTGTAATTGCTTTATCAATATCCAATGCCACTGCTAGTTATTTTATGTGTTCCTTTATCAACAGTATGTTATCTATTTATGAATATCCAGTCATGCTTATTGTTCTTCATGTAGCCAGTATGAGTCATTTTTTGGGCTTTGCCGCAGAACTGTCTTACAAGAATGCTTATTGTTCGTCATGGGGCCAGTCGGTGTCATTTTGTTAGGCAGTACTTACCCTGTTACCTTGTTTTGATCTATGGACCTTTTCATATTGTTTCTGATTCTGATCTACAGCCTTCAAAACTTCATGCTTACAGTTCCTTATACATTTCTTTTTCTTCAGTTTATGCCCGACATTTGGTGGAAGTTTCCCTGGAGTACATATGGAAGTTACTCATTCTGTGAAGGATGAATTTAATCTTAGTTGTGGATGTGCCCTCGTGCATCGTCCTTCTGCTTTTGCATCAGCATCGGTAAATACTTGTGGTCGATACTATCTTGGTTTGTTTTATTTATTATTAATATTTAAGGTGGTTTTCAATATGCCCAATGCTATTCTTCTTAGCCAACTCATGAAATTATTATTTTTATAACTTTTTTTATACTTTTTGGACAACTATATCCTTATGAACTTTGGTAGTGCGGACTGAGATGGAAGATGGTGTGGGCTAGTGTTGTATTATTGGCTAATTTTGATTGGTACGGTTATTGAAGAGTATAATCGTCAAAATTGAGAGTAAAATAATGTTTTAAAGCTTAGACAAGAAGTGTTTTTAACTTATCCTTAGAATAATTTTGAGTTCTCAGACCTAGTGCCCCTAATGCCCCTAATCGCACTCTGTGTCTCTAGTGCAACGGAATACCTCGTTTTTGTCAAGATATGGTCATACAAGTTGTTCTCTGGAAGACTGTTCCCACTAATTGAGCATATTTGGTGTAATTTAAGTGGTTAAACTTATTAAAATGGCTTTTTATCTGAATGGAGTAGTGTTTTTCTTGTTCATTTTCTAAAACGAAATCTTATTCGGTCTCTCGTCCTTGAAAATGGATGTAGGTTGGGAGGTCCAAGTGGAACTTAAACGTTGGAAGCGCAGGGGTAGTTGTGAAAGTTGAAACTCCTCTAGATCATTTTGGCAATCCTTCTTTCTCTGTTCAGTTAAACAGCGGAATCGAGTTTTAACTATTTCCTCTTATTTGCCGCCTTGTGTTTTAGAACTGCGCCTTGAAGTTAACTGTATACACCGTGTTTAGGGCATCGTATCCTCTCTAGTCTCTCCAGCAATTCTGGGTTACGAAGATAGAATAGAAGATGTGAATATTTATGCCAAGTTGAATAGATTGTATTTTGGTGCATTTAGCAGTGGATAATTTTATATTTTATTCTGTTTAATCAAGTTAAATAGATTTCGAGTTATTCTGTTTCAGCTTATGTTAATTTGTTTTAGGTGGCAGTAGATGAAATTAGTTTGATATGTCTTTTCCCTACGTAAATTGTGTAGACATGTCCAAGGCTCAGGAACTGCTGGTTCCGGTTCCGGAAAATCTTGAACCGGAATCGAACCTTGAGCGTATTTCACGGTTACGTTGTCAGTTCGAAAACTGCCGGTTCCGATTTAGGTTTCGAACCGTCGGTTTTCTGGCAGTTTTTCGCTGTTCGAACCGCCAGTTTTCTGACAGTGTTTTGCAGTTCCTGTTCGGTTTCACGGTTTTATGGTGGTTTTTAACAGTTGTGGTTCGGAACCGTCTGGAACCCGTGTTTCCGGCACGGTTTCGGTTCCATTTTAATGCCGCGGTTCCGATTCAGAATCGTAACCAGTGGTTACGATTTCACGGTTAACCGCTATTTCACTAAACCTTTGGCCTCTCTTCATCTGAGTTTCGACATGAACAAGGTTTGTGTTTGTGCTATTTTCTTTAAGCACAAATATTGTAGTGTTATAAGTATATATTCAAAATAATTTAGGGAAAGTAAATGCGTAGGGATTTAAATTTGAATATGTTTACTTTGGAATTTTTAGTATATATCCATGGATTAATCTGTGCGGGAGCGACAACGATGTTTGAATTCAAACGAATTCCATTAGTAAATTGTATTGTCTTCGAATGGAACAAAGTTTGTTGTTATATCAAATTCAAACCCATAATTGACGTCTCAACTATAGGTCGAATTTTTAATTTAATCGATGTGCAGAAGGTTCACGTGCCTTACGCTATGCTATCTTAATTGGTGGAAATAATAAGTTTAACTTAGGATCAAATAAAAATAATAGTATGTGCAGACAAGGTAACATAGCATGATTGCAATTGTCACTACTCACCAAAAAAAAAGGCACTGAATATTTATTTCTTGTTTTTTAACAGCACTAATTCATTTTGCAACTATCTTAATATCCTATGATCATACAACTCGGGTTTCGGAATTTTCTACAAATCCAAGTGCTTGACCATTTGTTATTCACTTATTTTGTGAATGATTAAGGACAGAGTAGTCGTGTCTCAAATTACTATGCGATCCATGAGTCTTTTGACATCTATTGTAGCAGTATCCAAGATCAAAACTTCCAACTTTTTTTGAAAAAATGATCAATAATTATAATTTCTAATAATTTATTTACAAGTAATTTGAATATTTGACTTATTAATTGGAAGGATTGTGCTTCATAGTCAAGATTAAAACTTGACTATATCCCTCCATATTTTCTATTTTTCTTGGTTAACTAATCTAGAACATATAGTACTCCCTCCGTCCCGCACTACTCGCACTTATTTCCTTTTTGGGCGTCCCTAGTTACTTGCACTCTTTCCATTTTTAGTAAAAAATTTCACCTACAGCCGTCATTTTTGACTTTCCTATACACTCATTCCTTAATCTCCGAGCCGAAAAGGAAATGAGCGAGTAGCCCGGGACGGAGGGAGTATAATAAATGTGCTAAATGCTAATCACGTACTTGAGTTTAACAATAGTGTTATACATGAACCATCCAAGAAAACGCCTTCTTAGAGCAACCACATCGGCGAGCTGCAGCTCGTCCGTCCGTCCGTGCCAGCGGCGCGGCACCGCTGTCCGCCGCTGTGCTCTTGCAGCTGGCACGGCGCTGCTCGATGCATCGAGCAAGTCCGTGCCAACGAGCAGCATACGTGGCAGACGGTGACTATGCCGTTGGCAATTTGATTTTTTTTTTTAAAAAATCGGATTTTAATTAAAAAATCCGATTAAAAATAAAAATAATATTTTTCCACTTCCCAAAAAATTGTCCGTTTTCTACCCACTTTTAATTTATTTTTCAATTTTTTCCCCCAAAAATACACATTTTCATCTATAAATACCCCCACTTTCACACCCAAAAATTCACACCACACTACACAATTCTCATCTACATTCTCTCATTTCCATTCTCAATTCTCAATCTTTCTTCCACTCCTACAATCCCCGACTCCCACGGTTGGAACCCCGAGTGGTTCGGTTCACAACCGTTTCCTAGTTCGGAAACAGAATATTCGGCCCCTCCTCAAACCCAAGGTTCGGAAGTTCCAGGTGGCTACCGGCCTTACCCGATCGACGACCAAGATGCCCCCGAAGGGCAATACGGGTGGACACCCGAGCCTAGAGCGAGGTCGAGCGGCCCCTCCCAAACTCCGACTCCTCCTACTCGCGGTGTCCGCACACCGTACACTCCGGCGGAGATGGAGCAATTGTTCAAAGTGTTCTTGTCAATCTCTGAAGATCAAGAGGTTGACACGAACCAATCCGGCGATCATTATTGGTGGTGCATCTGTCGCCGGTACAATGAAAACCGGCCGGCTGGAACAATCGAGCGCAACGAGAGTATGGTACGCAACGCCATATACAGAGCCAATGAAGAAATCCAAAAGTTCCAGGAGTATTACCTCCAGGAAGAGCGGTCGGCGGGGAGCGGCTGGAGCGAGGTCGACATCATCAGTTCCGCCTTGTCGACCTACCAATCCATAAACTACAAGCGTTCAAGTACCTCAACATTTGGCAGGAGACGCGGTCGCATCCGAAGTATAGGGGAGGCGTAACTTCCTCCTCTAGCGGCTCCTCCAAACGGTCAAGGTCGGTATCCCTATCCGACGCCGGCTCCGAAGACGTGGCTAGCCAACTTGCCGGAGCTAACTTGAGTAGCCCCGACGCCGCCCCGAGCGGTTCCCAACGCCGACCGCAAGGAAGGAAGAAGGCGGCAGCCAACCGCCATCGCGCCGCGACTCCATCCGCTCTCGATCCCGAACCCGCTCCCGCTCCCTATGTTCCACCTCAACCCCCCACCAACTCGTTGTGGGGGGTTTTGGCCCAACTCAATTTGGCCGATAGGTCAAATATGACCCCCGGGCAACTTCGATCGCATTTGGCGATGATACGGGGTCTCCAAAGAACGTTGGAGGTATTGCCGGATGATGACTTGTCTTCCCCGGATGTAATTTTTACTCTTAAATTGTGTAATTTTTATTCTTTAGTAGTTTAATTATGTAATTTTCATTTTTTAGGATTTTAATTATGTAATTTTTATTTTTTAAGATTTTAATTATGTAATTTTTATTTTTTAGGAATTTAATTATGTAATTTTTAGTTTTATTGTAATTTGTAATATTATTCCGGGTATTTTTAATGAATTTTAAAATTGTGGAAATGTTTTTATTTAAATTGAATAATAGAATGGTGAGACTCTTATGCTCGTCCTTGCGGAAGAGCACGGATGTGGGTGTTGTGCTCTTGCCTAAGAGCAGGTAGAAAAAGTAGGGCCGAGCCCACATCCGTGCTCGTTGGCAAGAGCACGGATGTGGATGCTCTTAGATTTTATAGCAAACAAATTTCGATCATAAACATTGTTAGGGACCTAGCTGATGAAGTGAGTAAACTTATGATTTTACTCCATAAGCAAATATTCTACTCCTTAGGTCCCACATTAATTGGTACTCCTTCCGTCCTATTGAAGATAACTCATTTTTCTTTTTGGTTTGTTCCACCTAAGATGACTCATTACTTAACATGTAATACTTTTATCTTTATTTTTTTTCTCTCTCTTACTTTACTTTCTCCACCCAACACAAAAAATAAAATTGCATAAATCTCGTGCCGCCCAAGGAACGGATCATTTTCCTTAAGACGGAGGGAGTACCATTTGACTTGACACAAGTTTTAAGAAATATAGTGAAAAGTGGGTGGAAAAAGTTAGTTGAGTGTAAGTTCTACTTTTATATACTCTCTCTGTCCCTTATAATTTGTCATCATTTGATCCGACATGGATTTTAAGAAATACTATAAGAGAAAGTGTGATGAAAAAGTTAGTGGCATGTGAGTCCTACTTTTATATATTAGTTTTATAATAAATTGTGAGTGAGAATGAGTTACTGGAATATGAGGTCCACTACCAAAAATAGTAAAAGTGAAAGATGACAAATTTTTAGCGACGGACGAAAATGGAAATAAGTGACAAATTTTTAGGGACGGAGGGAGTTTTAATTTTATAATAAAATATGAGTGGAATGAGTTAGTGGAATGTAAAGTCCATTATAAAAAATAGTACTACAGTAAAAAAGTAAGAGTGTCAGTTAATTAAGGACGGACGAAAAAAAATTAGTGCCAATCAATGGAAACAGAGATAGTATAGTCTCAAGCACACTTTTTTCCTTATCATTTAAAAATAACCAAAGTATAAACTTTTTATAAAAAAAAAATCAAAACTCCGTTAAGAGAGTATTAGACTTAAAAATGTAGTAATCTAGACTGAAACTTGATCCAATATTTTTTATTTTATCTAGTCATATTATAAAAAAAATTACTTTTACTGTCTGCAAGCGCTATAGTAATTGTTAGATTGTGTTCAAACTTTTAACCCACTATCTTTCAGTGCTTTCATATCGCTACGTCTTTTAGCATTTCCCATTTGCATTTTCTTTAATTTTTATTCCTTATTCTGTCTTTGGATTTTAGTGTTTAAATTTAGAGTGAAACAAAATGTCTAAAATCCCGAGAAAATGTACTATAAACGGTTTTGTAAATAAAGGGTAAACATAAATAATTTTAATAAGACAACCAAGAACGATGAAGGCTATTATTGTTAGATTCTATCAATTAAATAAAACCTTCCATTTAATTGAATCCGAATAACTCATAATAATAATAATAATATGGCAAAAAGAAGTCAACTTAATATAACATTCAATTATATCAGTAATGCAATAATATTCCACACATACATCTACATAAATGTAATGTTAATGAAAAAAAATGAATGAAACTTTGATAAAGTGCTCATTATCATTCTATATTATATAGCTCAAAATTTCATTATTATTTATACCACCAGAGTCCAGAGAGTAGTAGTGGCAGCAGCAATATATGGGTTTGAGCTTGAGGCTGCTACGTCTTCTTCTTCTTCTACTTCTTCTTGTGTGTGTGTCTCAACAGCAGCAGCAGGAGGAGGAGGAAGGGTGCAATATATTTGAAGGGAGTTGGGTTTTCGACGCGTCGCATCCTCTGTATGACGCGTCGCAGTGCCCTTTCATCGCCACCGGCCTCAACTGCCAAAAGCAAGGCAGGCCAGATTCAATCTACCTTCAATACAGATGGAACCCAAACCACTGTGTTCTTCCCAGGTCTATCTTTTTTATGAGTGTGTTTATCTGTTTTCATTTTTATGATAGGAGTATATTTCTACAAAGTTAGAACGTACAATAAGAGTCATATTTCACTTTAATTATAAATAGTAAGTAAGCTCTACAGTCTATCATCTTATTATACTCACATTTTGCTAACTTATTCAATCAATTTTTCTTTACATTTCTTAATATCTGTGTTATAAACCAAATAAGATTCGTATTGTGAAATGAAGGGAAGGAATGAATGATAGGAGTAGTAATAAATGTTGAAGATGCAGATTTGAGGGGAAGGAAATAATGGAGAGGTACAGGGGCAAAAAGGTAATGTATGTGGGAGACTCACTGAGTGCAAACCAGTGGGAATCTATGGCGTGCATACTTCACCAACGCCACTTACACACTCACTTCACCAACCACACTTTTCTTCCCGGTAACAACTCTTTCACATTATTCTTCTTTCCATTTTGCTAATAATAACAAATGGACTAACTAACAACTCTTCTTCACTTCACTTCACTTCACTTTTGTAAAGGACTACGATTTCACGCTCAAGTTGTTGAAAAACGGATTCTTGGTGACCATGCTTAACCGCACCATGATACTCGACACCCTCGCCCGCTGGAAAGGCTACGACGTCTTGATCTTCAACACCTACCACTGGTGGCTCCACTCCGGCCGCCTCAAAACGTCAGTCCATTCCCATAAATAAGCATCATCTTCGTCTTCTTCTTACTCCTGCCTGCTCCCTCTTCCAGATGGGACCGTTACCAGATCGGGAACAACACATTCCCAGACATGGATCTCATGCTGGCATACACCACTGCTCTAACCACCTGGGCCAACTGGGTGACTCCAACATCGACCCAGCCCGCACCCGTGTCTTCTTCCAAGGGATTTCTACAGTTCATTACCAGTAAGCTATTACTTAAAACATCCTCATTTTGGCTCCAAACCTCTCCTAATGTTGCTGTCTATCAGTGGTGCATACTGGAACGAACCTAGCGTGCAGGACTGCAGGGGACAGACCAAGCCCGTTGAAGGGTCCACTTTCCCAGGAAGCAAGCCTCCGGGAGACGCGGTGGTGAGGAGTGTACTGAGCAACATGGACAAACCTGCAACTCTGCTCGACATACTTTTACTGACTCAGCTGAGGAAGGATGGCCATCCATCCACGTATGCTGGGGGCGGGGTCGACTGCAGCCATTGGTGCCTTGCCGGAGTTCCTGATACCTGGAATCAACTCTTATACACCATTCTTTTACAGAGTTAAATCACTTCTTTTCCTTCCTGGGGATTTGAGATTCCTCAGTTTGTTTAGTAAAGCAACAGTTCATGTGTACTAAAGAGATTTATCAAATAAAAGAGAGACAAAACTACAAAAATTACATAATCGTGCAAATGTTCCAGCCACAGGAGAGATGGAAGTGATTGATGAAATACATTATCAACATCTGAAATGTAGTCCCCGAATGAAACATTAACACCTCTACGTCTGCTTTGTTATCCTGTCGTCCCTTATAGGTAATTCCTTGGGTTGTTGAGCTTCATGAGGGTGATCTGGACCAGTGTAAACCTTAAGATGGGCAAACAGTGATCTGCCAAGCTGCAAACAACCAAAAAAACTGCTTTTAAGGAACATAAGAAATACAACAAACGTGCATTCATGTTCGATTATTTTTCATTATTCTCTGATTCTTGCATTTAGCTAGAGTATAAGTATTGCCTGCCAGCATGTTCAGACGAAAGCAACAGTTCTCAGAATAAAACTGAATAGATGTGCTAGAAAATCTGAACATGATTAAGAGAGAACACTAATCTAGTCAGCACATATTTCAATAAGCAATAATTATGCGTTGTCTACTTATTGGCTACTCAATTGATCAGCTTGAGAAGAGAGTTCCTGAAACAATCTTTCAGCATGCTCAATGATTCTTTCAGGAACTCTCTTCTCAAGCTGATCGAAAGTTTCCACTGTCATGCCACCAGGTCTTCCTGAGTGCCTCCGGTAGAGTTTCTGTGTCCTCTTCTTTCCAGATACAGCGATCTTCTCAGCGTTCACCTATTTTATGCCATTATGAGTATATAAATTGTGAACATGTAATGTATCAAAATTGAATTAATTACTTTGAGAATACGATACTAGTTCGAAACAGCCAAAAAGAAAATGAAGCAGATAGATTGCTAGATCATCAAAGTAGATTAACTGCAACAGCGTGATTTATTAAGACAGCCGACAAGCCATGAATATTTTTAATAAGTAGCTAATAGACCCTACTACTAAAAAATAATAACATGCTTTTTTAAAATTTTGCCCCCCTAGTAGAACTGAATCAAAAAATTAATTTCTCAGAAATACTTATCTTCAAATTGAATGGTTTGCCACCAAAATAAGCAGTGTATCTAAATAGATTAAAGAGTAATAATACCATATTTACCCAAACTTCCATACATCTTTAGCCAAATGCAAATGTAGTGCTTCATGTAATGAAGTCAGTAATTGATCTGAAATGAACTAGCCAACTCTTTTTATTGTTACTAACGAAACATATGTAGTCTAAAAGAAATGCAAAACTATGAGCTTATAGCATGTGGGAGTAATAACATCTAACTTTAATATATCTCACCATGCCTGTAGTCAGTCCTTAGCACAAGAGTAGAGTCATATAAATGTAAATGGAATTCTACTACCAATTAAAGTAATTTGTGATAAGCTCAAAAAGTGTCTGCACCCCGTATCAGCTTACCACTATAACATGAGCTCCCATGTCGACACTAGGAGTATAAGTAGCTAGATTCTTTCCCCTGATATGAATGGCTATGGTCGAAGCTAGTCTTCCAAGAATCTTGTCGCTAGCATCCACTACGTACCAAGTCTTGCTGGTTGGAATATGGTCTTTAGCCTTGGGATACCATGTTTTATTCCACACATCCTAAAATATGAAACTGTGAGCAACACAATTAACTGCAGTGTGCGTTTGTTTGTGTGTGAATACACGGTCATGGCTGGATAAACTAAGCTAAGGACTCGTTAGACAAGGGTACGAAACATGCTTGAATGTAAAAATACCTTACCAAGATTTTAGATGAAGATTGCGTGCACAAACAACTGGACTGTATAAAGTAAAAAATATTCTCATTTAGCCATCATACCAAGAAAAGCCCCTTCAACCTCCTCACAGATCATCAATTCTTCATTTATCGTGCCAAAAACTTGGGCATTTTCTTCAACTGTCAATCGAAGAATGCAACCCTACATATTGCTCTCAATGGTCAGAAAATGCTACTCCCTCCGTCCCAACTAAGATTACACATTTTCCTTTTTAATTTGTTCCAATCAAAATGACACGTTTCTATTTTTAGTAACTTTTTCCCCAATTAAATATTCAATTCTCTTTCCATCTCCATTCAATACTTACAACCGCTCTTTCTCTTTACAATTAACCACATTAACCAATAATTAACCACATTAACCAACAAAGAAATCTTAGGGAGTATGGGAATCCAACTTTTACAATCAATCATGTCTACATTCATCATCTTTGACGAGATTACTATATTTTCACTTATTCATCCATCATCAATGTGAATTCAATACTTCAACACCTACCACAATTTCCAAAAAATGTCCCAATTCTAGACTCTACACTCTCTTGAAAAGTCAGGATGAAACACAAATCAACACTAACCACATCTCGACTATCACGACTCCGATTTTGAGAAAATTAGCCCCCGTTTTGTCAGGATAGAAGAAATAAAAACCTAATTAAACAGAAATAGGGGAAAGTAATCTTCAGCTAGCAACATTGACACAATTAATTTAAAGATGGGGAAAATAAACTGACGGGGCCAGTGAGATCGTCAAACATCCACTGCTGCTCGGCCGGTATAACGGCGGGTTTGTCTTGGCAGCATATCTTGAAATTGAAAAGCCTCTTGGATTGGAGAGAAGGTTTGGTCGAAGCGGCGAGTGAAAAGACGAGGGAGGAGGGTGAGGGTTTGTTAGACGGTTTGGAAATGAAAAGGGAAGAAGAACTGGCGCAGTTATTTGCCATTGCCATTGCTCTACTGCAACAATGAGGATAAGGGCATCCTCATCTGTGCTCTTGTCAAAGAGCACGGATGTACCCACTTTTATTACTTTTTTAATCAGGGTCATATTTGATCTATCAGCCAAATTGAGTTGGGCCTAAAGGGTCCACAATGAGTTGGTGATGGGTTGAGGTGGCACAAAGGAAGCGGGGGCGGATAAAGTCGCGGCGCGACGTCGGTTGGTAGTCGTCTTCTTCCTTCCTTGCGGCCGGCGTTGGGAACTGCACGGGTCGGCGTCGGGGCTACCCAAATTAGCTCTGGCGAGCTGGCTAGCCACCTCATCCTCGACCGTTTGCTGGAGGAGGATGATACGCATCCCCTATACTTCGGATGCACATGCACCTCCTGCCAAGCACGGAGGTACTTGAACGGTTTGTAATTTATTGATTGATAGGTCGTCAAGGAGGCACTGATGATGTCGAGTTCACTCCTACCGCTCCCCGCCGACCGCTCTTCCTGGAGGTAATACCTCTGGAACTTTTGGATTTCTTCGTTGGCTCTGAATATGACATTGCGCACCATACTCTCATTGCGCTTGATGTTTCGTGCCTATCTCCGGATCTTCAAAGATAATCAAATAGGCTTGGAATAATTGATCCATCTCCGCCGGAGTGTACGGGGTGCGAACAACACGAGGAGTAGGAGTAGGAGTAGGAGTAGGAGTATGAGGAGTTTGAGAGCCGCCGCCGCCGCTCCCTCCCGATCTGGGTTCGAGTGCCCACCCGTATCGCCCATCGGGTGCATCTTGGTCGTCCACCGGGTAAGGCCGATAGCCACCCGGAATTTGAGAACCTTGGGTTTGAGGAGGGGCCGAAAATTACGTTTCTAGACTAGAAAATGGTTGTGAGCCGAACCATTCGTGGTTCCAACCGCGGGAGTCGGAGGGTGATCGCTGGTGCATGACATTTTTTTTGTAAGTAAGAGTGAAAGATTGAGAATTGATAAGAGAAGATGATAGAATTTAGATGAGAATTGTGTAGTGTGGTGTGAATTTTTTTGTGTGGAAGTGGAAGTATTTATAGAAGAAAATGTGAATTTTGGGGGAAAAATTGAAAAATAAATTAAAAGTGGGGAGAAAACGGATATAATTTTTTGGGAAGTGGGAAAATATTTTTTTTAATATTTATTCGGATTTTTTAATTAAAATTCGATTTAAAGAAAATTGCCAACGGTATTGCCGTTGGCCAATCAGGAAACGTCACGTCAGCTGCTCGCTGGCATGGGCGTGCTTAATGAATCGAGCAGCGCCGTGCCAGCGGCACGGACGCCGTCCGTCGGCGCGAGCACCGCTACGGATGCTCTAAGCCGTGGGGGTTTTAAAATTCAGTGGGAGTCGAAAATGTTGAATTTAATTGTTTATGGACTAATTTTATAATTCCCATCTTAAGTAAAATAAATAAACTTAATCAATTTGAATTATTTTTGATAAAATGAGATGAATTTACTTGATTTTATTTTGTCTTATATACCAAACATGTACTAAAATTATTTTAAATAATTATACTATTCCTACCGTCCCAGGTTAATGGCGCCATATTTCTCTTAGGGACGTTCCCAGTGACGGAACTAGAAATTGGTATAAGCCGGTGCTGAAATTTAACAATAAATACGGTAGGACGCACGATGCCCCTAGAATCTCTGGTAGCAAATAGTCTTCTCTAGTAGTACTAGTGGTCGATGTATCTAGGATTTTCGATTTGAAAGTCCGAAGAAAATATTAGTACACGCATAGATAGTGACATGGATAATCTAAGAGTCCGCAAATTGAACTGCTAAAATATTAATTTAATATAAATATCGTATTTCATCAATGCGCGATTACTTGTCCCACTTTGGCTCGTTTTGAATATTAAAAATGTATTGAAAAAAGTTAGTGGAATGTACGTCATTTATATGGAATATTGATTTTTTAATAAAATACTATTGATCAAATTAGTACTATAAGGTAAATGAATATGTATTGGCAGACATATCAAAAGTAAATATGAGACGAATAATTCGGACAAAAAAATCAATAAAAAATTTTATTTATACAATATATTATCATACAAATTAAACATAATAAATTTTGAAATAGTATTTAGTTCCTTAAACATTTTTAAAGATAGATGAATCAATATTTATATATTCCTCAACTAATAAACTCACAAAATAAGAAATGGAATATCATTTAATAATGAGATAAGATCCTCTACTAATACTACTATCCCAAAATCAGAGCATCGGATGCTATCCCATTGATGACGCCGTATTAGTGACTTAACTCAACTAGGAAAAGTTTAAATTTATTACTCATTTTTTAACCACTAAAATTCTGCTTTGGATTGAAAATATATTCATGTAATACAATGAATTTTATTTAACAAAATGAAAATTGGTGCTTAAATAAAACCAAATATATTGCTGCCTAAATAAACTAAGGTAAATTAGAGGAGGAACTAGACCGAATTTTAAATATTTTTATTTTCCTAATCACAAAAAAAAGAAATAGATATAATCATGACCTCTCTTCCCAATGTATAATCATATCCTTACACTTACACCCTCTTTACCCCTCCGTCCCTCACCCTTTCCGTTCTCTTTTTCAAGCTTCTTTCTCCAGCTATGTGAATAAAAGCATAGAATACTAAATGAATCTAGGAGGATGGCACCGGCCAAGCCCCCGCTGAAGCGGTGGCTTGGCCTACGCTATCTCCGTCCCTGGACGTTCCTTATCGTATTTGGCAAAAAATAATACACTCTTATACTTTATCCTCTTTTTTACTTTATTCTTTATTCATCTATCTTCTTTATTCTCACAACTTCACATACTCCCTTCGTTCCTTAATAGTTGAGTCATTTTTCATTTTGGAAAGTTCCCTCGTAGTTGAGTCATTTCCATATATAGAAAATTTGTTCTTTTTCTTACTTTACTCTCTCTTCATTTATTCTCTCTATTTTTTTAACTTTCTACTTTATTCTCTCTATTTTTTTAACTTTCTACTTTATTCTCTCTACTTTTTTCACTCTCTTACTTTTTTATCTATTTATTTAACACACTTAACATCTCTTACTTAAACTTCGTGCCGAAAAGTTTCGCCTCAACTATGATGGAACGGAAGGAGTATTAAATAGTAGTAGTACCTATTTTTTTAACATGTACGTTGAAAACAAATGTCTCTATTAATATGGAACAGAGGGAGTACAATTTAACAATAATAGTAATATACTACAATTTTATTAATCTAATCTATACGAGTAATAATGACATATAGTTGGCTTTCGATTCATTAATAAAATAAAAGTGAAATACTACAATATGAAGTCTATCTAGATTAAATTAGTCCCATGTGTAAATGTAAAATGAATAGTCATAAAATACAATGAAATCTTGACAATATGAAGATGAACCAATATATATTATCAGTGGCGGACGCAAGCTTTTCATTTGGGGAGGGGGGTGTGGAGAGGTCCAAACTAACGTTAATAATTGTGGAATATTTTTAGTATCAGTAACATCAGAAATAATCACGACATGAATAACACATAATAATGTAAGATAAATAATTTGAAAATGAGCAATATAAATTAAAGTACATTAGATGAGAGTGTCAGCATCGAAATAAATGAAGAATATATTTTTATAAAAAGCATAACATTATAATTAAATTTACTAATATGATATATACACATATAATGTAACTAAATAATTATTTTTATTCTTAGATTATAAAAATTAGTATTTTGTAATTTTACAGTTAACAATATTTACATGAATATAAATAAACAAAATTATATATAAAATTACTAGTGTGAAAAAAGATGAATGAGTTAAATATTAATGAACTAACTATAAGAATTGGAAAAATGAATTAATTACTAATTCGACAAATGAATTAATCTAGTTTAATAGCTTTGAGAAAATCGAAAAATCAGCAAATATTTGCTACCAGCCCGAGATCATGTTTGTTAGCAACCACCCAACTTAATCCAACCATCCATTTTTTTAATATTTAATTAATTTCTATCTCTTCTTCGTCATCTTCTACATTATTAATATCCATCCAACCCAACCACATCATCTTTTATGATTTATCAATGACCACCCAATCATACTATTATATATTTATTTTTATATTATTTTTTAAATATAATACTTATTATTACATGAAATATTTATTATTACACAACAAAATTTATAAAATAATATAATTAATGACAAACTAAAAATTATAAAAATAAACAAATAAAAAACATAAATTACATAAGTGAAATACGAAATTGAAAATACCTAATTGGTGCTCAAAACATAAGATGAAAATTAGGCATTCATGTAACATCCCTAACCTAATAAATATATAAATTTGCATAAAAATATATTTATATACTTCAATCCAATATGAAGTATATACATGTGTGACAATAAAATAATATATATGTAACTTAAGAATTTATTGTAATATATAATAATTTATGAGTATATATTATATATATGTATATTTACGTCTACAATATATGTACATTATATTTGTATATTTGTAAAGCTTTTTACACAAGTTTATGGAATATTTTTAGTGACCAAAGTTTTATATTAATAGTATATTTATTAATAGTTAATGCTTTAAAACAATAAAAAGTGGTTTTTATGCATGTGGAAAGGAGTGCACGTGCAATTAGGAGAAGTGATACAAGCAATTGATGCTTAGGTGTTTTATTAGGCCATCCACAATAGCAATAGCCTAGCCACAAACTCCTCCGGCCACATCATCAACACTAAAAATCCTTCTGCCACATCATCAAAACAAGCAAATAGCCCAGCCATAGCCTAGTCACATCACTAAAAATTATATAAAACAAATAATTAACAATCACACAAAATACGGAATTAAATTTACCACACACATACGGGAAAATTCAATAATAATATTAAATTTTTAAAAAGTACATTAATTAAAAAAATACACTTCATTAAAATTAAAATAACATTACAACATCATCATTAATGAGTTTGTCCAACATCAAAAGTGGAACATAAAAGAGAAACAACCAAGAATGAGTTTGTCCCACATCGAAAGTGGAACATAAAACATTCAAGGATGTCTCTATAAAAGAGAAACAACCAAGAATGAGTTTGTCCCACATCGAAAGTGGAACATAAAACATTCAATCATGTCTCTATGAAAGAGAAACAACCAAGAATGAGTTTGTCCCACATCAAAAGTGGAACATAAAACATTCACGGATGTCTCTATAAAAGATAAACAACCAAGAATGAGTTTCATAAAAAAAACATTAAATAAAAAAAATTAAAAAATCCGCTGGGCGATGCGCTCGGCGATCTGGAGCGCTGCAATAGCGCCGAGCGGATCGCCCAGCGCACCGCCTAGCGCCGTGAAACCGCCGAGCGCTCAGCGGTTTTTAATTCCGAAATCCACTGGGCGGTTGCAATGGACCGCCTAGCGCCGGTGCTCGGCTAGGCGCCATTACGGATGGCCTTAGTGACTAGTCGGTTTAGCCGACTTTAGTTTCTATCGTGTACATATATATAAATTGTGATAGATGTATATTTTAGTGGGGAGGCATATGATAAAAAAGGAAGAAAATAAGAAAGGAAGTTTTGGGGAAAGGGAAAAAAACATAACGGGTAATGCTCAAAAACAAAAAGATAAGCGAATGTGAGCTGATTTTTATGGAATTAATTCGCGCACACATACACACTCACACTTTTAGAATCGAGGGTCGTGGATGGGAAGCATGAACAAGTGCTCGGCTAGATAAATTACCTTGTCGTATCAGGAGTGTATAAATTACACCTTTAATTTTACACGCGTTATGTAGTTAATTGCTATATGTTGACTTGGAGTGAATATTTGGATTTAAATGATATGAATCTGATATAGTTGTGTTGTTTGATGTCAATGGTGGAATATGACATGGATATGTGATTGGTGCAATAGATATGTTAATGATGCTATTGATATGTTTATATATGGCATTAAAATTTCTTGAATCATTGGATTAAAGAGGATATGTGACTGTCTTGCCATGGGTCTGATGTCAATGATAATGGAAATAGACCTACGGGTCATATACAATGATAATGTACCTACGGGTCAAAGAAAATATGCAAAAAGGGGCCTTCGTGGAAAGGTCAAAATGCAAAGAAGGGGCATTCGTGGAAAGGTCAAATCAAAGAGGGACCTTCGTGGAAATGTCAAATAATAAAAAGGGACCTTCAGGTCGTATACAATGGAAATCCCAGGCAGATATCAGGCTTGACCCATCACATAATAATAAAAAGGAACTAGAGGCATATGCATATAGATATGAAAGTGGTTAGGAAATATGGTGTATATCGTTTCTGATTTTATGTGGTGGTTAAAGAAGATGTTTGATATTTGTGTGATGTGAAATTAAAAGTGAAATCTACATAGAGGTTGGGGTGTGACAGTTGAAGGTGAAATCTATATAGAGGTTGGAGTGTGACAATTCAGTTGCGATTGTCGAATTTTGTCTTAGGTTGATTGTTAGTTTTGAAATGAACTTTGAAATTGACAAGAATTTGGAAAATCATCAAACCTAGGGAAATAATCTTTGAAGGATTAAAACTTTGGGAAGGGTAGAAATTTGGGGTATCGGAGAATATATTATTGTCATCATCCTTCATAGTTAATAACAAAAGAAACTAAAAATACTTACAAAATTGTGGGTACGAAAGAAGAAAGATTATAGGAAAATAAAATATGATATTATTTTGTATGCAAAACTATAGCAAATGTGGTCTCTATTTACAGAGCATGAAAAATTATAAATTTTGGTATAAATTTTATAATTTATTAAAGATATAATAATTTTCTAAAAGAAATTTATCTAACGAATGAGATTGTGTCATTTGGCTTAATCTCATTGGAGGAAGGGAGGGAGACCAGACGGTTGGTGGTGGGTGTGGAGGAGACCAGACGGTTGGAGAGAGAAGGACCACTTTCTTCGATTTTTAAAAAAAAAATAGAAATGAGGTGGCGGTCGATCTAAAAGTGTCGATAAACGTGGTCTGCTTCGAACCTGTGACATATGTGATACTAGGCCAACCAAACGACCAATTGGGCTATGGAAAGATACAGTAAATGCTAAATGAATAATATATACTCCCTTTCGTACCAGAATAAGAGTCCTATTTAGTTATGATACGGGTTTTAAAGAAATGTAAAGAAAAGTTGGTTGAATAAGTTAGTGGAATATGAGTCTCACTTATATATATTACTCCCTCCGTATTAAAAAAATAGAAACATTTGAAACAACACAGGTTTTAATGCACAATTGGTAAAATAAGTGAGAAAAAATTGGTAAAGTAAGAGAGAAGAAACGAAAAATGAGTAAAGTAAGAGAGAGAGAAAGAGAAAAAGTAGTGAAAGTAGAGTTAGTGGATTGTGGGGTCCAAGTCCTAAAATAGAAAGATTCTAAAGTTTCTATTTTTAAGGAATGACCCAAAATGAAAATAGTTGCTATTTTAAAAAAAGGGGGGTAGTTTTATAACAAAATGTGACTGGAATAAGTTGGTATAATGTGAGACCTACTTACCATTTATGGTAAAAGTGAAATATGACTCTTATTATGGAACGAATTGAAATAGCAAAATATGACTCTTATTATGGAATTGAGGAAGTATTATATTGGAAAATCTAAAATGAGTAGGTGTTCCATGGATTCCTATGCCCCATGGTAGGTCCGCCTCTATATATTGTCACATGCTGAGATTTTAAAGAAAAATTGAACTAGGCATAGGATAGACATATACATTTTGGGTGTAAATAAATATGACAACTAGTGTATGAGTTGCCTAAGTGGTATAGTGACAAGAGTATCCACAATAGTGTGTCACAACCACGATTCCGCAAGGCACAACCACAAAAATTCTTCCACAACCACAAAAACTTGTCCAGCTCAATAGTGGTCACGCCACAGCCACAAATTACATTATTTTATCAATTGTTAGTATATTTTAATTGGATTATAATAAAAATTATCGGACAAAAATAATTAGAAAAAAATCATTTAATTAGAAAAAAATTAAAACCAAATATTCATTGTATTATTGAGATAATAAAAATATAGAGAGTTGAAAATAAAGGAGGTACATGTGTGAAGTAAAAATGAGAGAAATAAGTGTATATATATAAATAAATTCTGAAAATTTTAAAAAAAATCGACGGCGCCGCCGCGGCCCCCTATTGGATTAAAAAAAGAATTACGATAACTAAATAACCCTATAATACTGTGCTAGTAACATTTAACTACTTCGCACTGTTATTTTAGAGCATCTCCAATAGCGGCGAGCGCACCGGCTAGCCGATTCTTGGCGCTCGCCGGTCCGCTCGCCGAACCATTGCAGCCGGCGAGAGCCAAATCGGCGAGAAAAACGGCGAGCGCACGCCGATTCCCGAGCGCTCGGCGATGCGCTCGCCGATCTTCTGGCCGCCATTGCAAGCGCCAGATCGGCAAGCGGGATATTTTTTTATTATTATTTAATTTTCAAAACACTATATATACACGATCTGCACGTCATTTTCACCACTTGTTTTAACGAGTTTTCTCTCTATCTTAATTTCTGTACAAGATCAACAACGCAAAATTAGTAACGCGGGTGGTAGTAGTGGTGGTAGTGGTGGGGATGCTGAGGAGATCGAACGGCATTTGAACAAACAGTTGGAGGCCTATACGTCCCGAGAGATCGACCGGCTGATACAACGGGCCTTGCAGCCAGCGGTACCTCGACCTCGACCCGTTGTCCACCGCCGAGCAGTGATTGATCGGGATCACGTAGCTGCACATCAGCGGCTATTTGACGACTACTTTGCACCGGAGCCGCGGTTTAACGCCAACATTTTCAGGCGGCTTTTTAGGATGAGCGGGGCCCTGTTTATGCATATTGTTGACGCTTTGGAGGGTCGATATCTGTGTTTCCGCTTCAGGCACGATGCGGCTGGCAGACCTGGCCACACACCTATTCAAAAGTGCACTGCGGCAATCAGGCAGTTGGCCTATGGAGGCGCGGCAGACATGTGGGACGAGTACCTCAACATCGGCGAGTCGACTGCCCTTGAATGTATGAGGTATTTCTGTAAGGGCGTGGTTGAAATATTCCGTGATCAGTACCTTCGAAGCCCTACCCCGAAGACTGCCAGGAGCTGATGCAGATGCACGGGGCGAAGCATGGGTTCCCGGGTATGTTAGGCAGCATAGATTGTATGCATTGGGAGTGGAAGAACTGCCCCGCTGCCTGAAAATGGTTCTACACGACCGGCTACAAGGGAAAGAATCCCACGATGATCCTCGAGGCCGTAGCTGATTACCGGCTGTGGATTTGGCATGCATATTTTGGGGTAGCCTGGTCGAACAACGACCTCAACGTCCTCAACTCGTTGCCCCTTTTCAACGAGCAGTGCCAGGGCGTCGGTCCGACCATCAGTTTTGTCGCCAACGGGAACCAACATGATATGAGCTACTACTTGGCAGATGGGATATATCCTAGGTGGCCCGTCTTTGTGAAGACGATCAGATGCGCATCAGATGAGATGAAGGCCTACTTTGCGGAACGGCAGGAGTCGGCGCGCAAGGACGTGGAGCACGCATTTGGTGTGCTCCAGTCTCGATGGGCGGCAATTAGGGGTCCAACGCTTTTGTGGCATGTCGACTGCATTGCTGATATAATGTACGCTTGTATTATCATGCACAACATGATTGTCGAAGATGAAGGTGTACAACTGACTAGTTGGGCCAACGACGATAATGAAGCCAGTCCAAGCCACGACGTGGCCACCCCCAGCGTATGAAGTGGGGTACCTCACGATGAAGCCGGCCGCCTCCAAGCACATGCCGACGTGCGCCAAGTGGAAGCTCATATTCGACTCCAAAAGGATTTAATTGAAGAGTTGTGGGCGCGGAGGACTGCACGGCGTTAGTTTTTTTTTGAAATTTTGTAATTTTTTTAATGTACCTTTTTTTTAATTTAAATGAAATTATTGCATTTTCTCGTATCTGTGTCGTAAGTTGAATTCCGTATTTTGTGTGATTGTTATTTTTATAATTTTGTTTATTATGACTGGACTATGACTGGGCTATTGCTTGTCCAGTTGCTTGTCCTGATGATGTAGTAGGAAAAGTTTTAGTGCTGATGATGTGGCAGAAGAAGTTTGTGGCTGGGTTATGGCTAGGCTATTGCCGGTGGTGATGCTATTATGAAACAACCAAACGCCACCTTCTTCGATAAAGCACGCAAGCTATAAAGATGGCGACTTTCCTCACTCACGCACTCTTTCTTTCTTCAAAGTCCACCTATTTTCCCTCAATTCTCGAAAAGCCCTCTTTTCCTCCCCTCAATTTAAACCCCCAGACCCCAGAGGCATAATCATGCCGGCGGCAGCATCCGATTCTGATCTGGTTCTACACGTTATTCGATCGATCCAATCGTCTCCCCCCACCTGGCAATCCTCATTTCTCAGCAACATCTTCATCTTCCTTCTTGGCTCCCCGCTTCTCGTCTCCGGCCTCTCGCTCTCCGGCATTGCTGCCGCCTTCTTCCTTGGCACTCTCACATGGCGCGCTTTCGGCTCTTCCGGTTTCCTTCTCGTCGCCACTTACTACCTCCTTGTGAGCTCTTTTATTTTGTTGTTAATTCATGTTTATGCCGTCTCAATTCGAGTTTCAATAGAGAAATAGCAAAAATCTTTGCTTTTGGATTGTGTTCTACAAGTGAATTGTTGATCATATTTGTGCATCTATTGTGTTTGATTGATTGTCTGAGACAGAATTGAAGAGTTTTTTTACACTTCGTAATGTATGGAAGTGTGAACTTGATGGTATGGGGAAATGAATTAGGGCACAGCAGCAACAAAAGTGAAGTTGGCGCAAGTGAATTGCTTATCATATTTGCGTATCTATTGTTTTTGATTGATTGTCTACGACAGAATTGAAGAGTTTTTTACACTTTGTAATGTGTGGAAGTGTAAATTTGATGGTATGGGAAAATGAATTAGGGCACAGCAGCAACAAAAGTGAAGTTGGCGCAGAAGGAGGCGCATGGGGTTGCTGAGAAGAGGAGAGGAAGGAGGGGGCCGAGTAGTGTCATCGGATCAAGCGCTGCCGGCTGTGTCTGTGCTCTTCTCTCCATCTATGGATTCGAGGGAGGGGCGTTTGCTCGTCTCTGGGAGCTTGGCTTTGTGGCCAGTTTCTGCACTAAACTCAATGACACTGTTTCGAGTGAGATAGGGAAAGCTTATGCCCAAACGACGTGAGTTCTTGTGCTCAAGTGAAAACTGTTGCAGTTTATGTTAATCCCACTCGTACCTGAATCTGATATATGTATTGTGATTCCTCTCATTCCGAGACCTTTTGTGCACTTGCCAATTGCCTTTTATTGCAGTTATTTGGTGACGACGTTTAAGACAGTCCCCAGGGGGACAGAAGGTGCCATTAGCATTGAGGGAACTGTTGCTGGACTTTGTGCTTCGATCTTTCTTGCTTCTGTTGGTTTTTTGATGGCTGAGGTAAAATTATGCTCTCCATCTCTTTTCTCAAAGCATTTTGCACGAGGGGTAACACATTAGTTAGGTAAGAGTTGAGCTAATGAGATCTTTTAATGGTATTCTTTCCATGAATGCTAGTTTATTGTCTGTCTTGTGTTTTTCTCTAACCTTATACTAGTTTCATATTGCTGATAATTACTTAAACTTGAGCTTAATAGGGGAAAATTGGGACTGGATTAATCCAAAGAAAGTAGGCAGAGATTGCTATAATTACCTGTGTTCCTCATACAATGGCCATAGGTACCTAATGCGCATCCCATTTTTTAAATCATAGAGCTTCATACGAAAATAAAAGGAGTCTGGGATAAGGAAAATGGGAAAGAAAGGAGGTGACCGTGAGTGTGTCTTGAGAAACAACAAGAGAAGGAAGGAGGATTGGGATTCGTTTTATTTTGTGCTTTTGATTCGTAACAATCCATTTGTGTAACTTAAATAGAAATGCCTTTAATTAATTTTGGTTCCAAAGGATGAGGTTTTTGTTAATTTCTTAGAACAATGCCTCCATATAATGTTTTCTTCTACTGCAACTGATAAAGAATCGCGTCTTAATAGATAAATGTGACCGAATGCATCATATGCGTCATTGCTTCCCAGATTGCTAATGTAGGGGAGAGTATAATTGGTGCCTCACTTCAAGAGAAAGAAGGGTTTAAATGGGTTAGTCACCATATTTATCTTCACCCTTTTCAGCAGTCTTTCACTTAAATTGTGTTAGTCTATTTTAAGTTCCAATTCACCGTTTGTGGTTCCTTGCTCAGCTCAACAATGACGTGGCCAACATCATCAACATATCACTGGGCAGCAGCTTGGCCGTCCTTATGCAGCAACAAGTGCTCCGGAATCGAACTTCATAACACGATTCGTCTCGATGCTAGCCATCCAATCGAGCTCTCCACTGTTAGGAAATGGTTTTAATGCACTGAGGTTTTAAAAATGTAGTCCTCTGACATAGAGCATAGTATAACTATATTCTTTTATTACCTTTATACAAATTTACCACAGTAAGTTTCTTAATACTCTGATTGATCGTGCAACCTCCACCAGAACAAAAGCAAAGAGAGAGTCGATTTGCAGAGAGCTCTGCATTTCTTCCTATTTTGCAGAAACAAATTCAAGATTGGTGCTTAGGATTATCTTTTATTATACACATTTAAATTCAGCCGATGTTATATTCAAGTTACAAGATTATATCATCGCAGTTGCCACTTTCACCGGTGGTGACAAAGTGAAGATAATTTTACATACAACATATGAAGCTAATCATCCAACAACTGAACCTCACAACAAACAAACAAAGCAAACATGACGAAGATAAGGCTCGCGTAAGACCATCTATCCTAATCCTAAAGAGCTGGGATATCCCGGGGCAGCTATGTGGTACAAGACCATGAACGACGTATAGTTCATCAATAATGTATCCTCCGCTTTGAGTTGGTAGCATGTGAATGATCGTGATGGTTACGGAGATTCTGTAAGGGTGGGGAACTTATGTCGGGCACAAACACAGCAGAGTCTGGCTGATTCTGGAAGCTTTTCGGCCAGTAAAGCCCGGATGCTGTGGGCGGAGAAGTGATCTGTGGCACTGCCCAATATGTTTCCGGCACCTGACCCATGCAATCATCGCATTCTAACTCACCATCAGCAGCTAGTAGAATTTGGGAGCTATCTGAACTTCCAAGCTTTCCACTGTCAGCCTGGTGAAATTCGTTAAAATTGTATAGGTCAGCCGGTGAACAAGTTGAGCATAATACATCATCTTTAAGCAAATTGAAAGCTCAGGAATAAAAACGTTGTCAGCAAAATCTTTTGAACTACTAGCAACTTCCAATCATTGCGAAGAGCAAGTTATAAGCAATGTCCTAAGACTTCCTCAAGCAACCAAAAAGAAAGCCAAAGGTGAAATAAAAAATGGTTACATGCATGTATAGAATCACTATACGTCTATACCCTAAACAACCATCCATGAAATCTGAAGATATGAGGTGTCACATCACATAACTTAGATGAGTCATTATCCATGAAATTGTAGCTCTGAGTGAAATCACCATATCCAAGAAATTCATCAAACTGCCACTGTGAAATACTTCCAGTTGAGGAACCTCCGGAGAAGGGCGGCTTTGAAAAATCACCACATCCGCTAGCTTGAACAGGCATGCTTTTACCATATTGAGCAGTTGATGATGCTGGGGTGGCCTTTTTTGGAAGAGAATGAGGTTCCGGTTCTGATATTTTATCAGCCATATTGGTCTTTCCTGGAGATGGTTCAGCATGACCTTCAGTAGCCTCAATGCCCACTTTAACTCCTGTGAGTAAAAACCTTTGATGCCCAGATACTAAGGAATTTGCAGAGTGTATAGCAACATCACATTTTCTGCAAAGTAGGGCTCGGTCCTCTAAGCAAAAGAAATAGCCAACAGTTTCCTGCATAGTAAATTAGTAATAAGAAAACTACTCTTACATGGACATAAAAACAGCTTGTGAGGGGTTTCTTTTTTTTTTTTTGGGGGGGGGGGGGGGGGGGGGAATTGAGTAAAATTTGCTATAGGGATTTAAAGAGTCAACTGTATGGGAGCAAGAAGGCATAAATCAATTTCGAGCTCTTAAACATAGTAACCAACTTCGCACAGAAATTACACAACAGCATGGGAGAGTGATTTGGTAAAATATTGGAAATTGGTTTTTTTATTAGTATAATTTTAAGAACACCCTTACTAGAAATAGAAACAATGGATACGGGGGTGTACAATTAGCAGGATATCAGTCTTAGTCTGACCAGACCAGCAGTCGTGTTTTACATTACATGCCTTAGAGGCAAGAAATTCATCTTCTAGGATAATTTTACTTCATTTCCCATTCCCAAACAAGCATTATTTTATCACCTGTCGACTGACGTGCATGAAAAGAATGGCACGAAGGGACACACTTTCGAGGCATGGAGAAGATCCAAAAGATGATGAGATAATGAGAAAATAAACAGTAGAATTCTGGAACGACATGAGGCAGGACAATTGGAATAGCGACAAAAATAACTAACTTAATAGATATTTCACCAATTCAGTGAAAAGCAAATTGTCTGCGAAAGCAGTTGTGTGACAAAAGAGAAACAGAGAAACGAAATCAAAGGGCGTTAGAGAACACTTGAACTTGAACAAACAGGTGGATCCAACAGACTAGTTATCCCTGACCTTTAAAGAATATGCGTCTAATCACATGGTCGGCAGCGCCTTGATCTTAACAAAAAGGGCTACGGCCAACAATAGGTTGCTAGGGTCACTATAGAGTATAGCAAAACAATAAACTATTTTCAAATGAATTTGAAGCCAAGAAAGCCAATATTGAACGCATAAAATGAAAGAGAGATGGAGACGGAGTTCATCAGCAGAATAGGCAGGCTGGAGATGCAATATTGGAACTTTGCCATTTATTATCTCATTAAGAAATTAGATGTTCAATATAATGCACTGTTAGCTTATTCCATGATACTGCAGATGCAAAATCAACAACTATCAGTTGTTTTATGAGAGAAATAAATTATCATACTTCTATAACCAACTCGGCTATACTTCCATGCTACCCTATGAAGTCCAGTACACCAAATTATTTTAAAATGGCGTACGGCACAACTACACTCTCTTTTTTATTCTTTCCTTCATGATTCAAAAATAAGGGAGCTAATGAGAAAACCATGAACAAGGATCTGAAGAGAGTTTTCAACTAGCTCATATGAAGAGGTCCCCGGATGAGAGACCGGAAACCATCCGGAACTTCACACATTGCACCTATATCATAGGTACAGTGCGCTACTTATTTGGAATTGAGAATATGAGGTGGTGACAAACTGACAATGACATCCTAGTGTAGAATGATTATGATCCTCATCCTTAATTTTCATGCAAACGGATAACAAGTTTCATCAATATTCAATACCCCTCTAAAACCACAGTTGCAGCTACATGATACATATGCTTCAGCATCCAACAATAACAACTCTTAATACCCTTTTAACTGGTTGAAGTCTGATGAGATATGTCATGCTCCGATAGAGATTAAAGACATAAGCAACTATGAAACATTTAGTAAAGAGACAAAAAAAAACCAGACCATCATTACAGGAAGCCAGCCTGACAACACCTCAGAGCCCTAAGCGGCTAAGCCATACTTGATCTCAGAGCGATAAACTGAGCTAAGACATTCTGATATTCAGATACGTGTTTCAGGCCGAGGAGCAGGCACAGTTACTGATAGATGCCGAGATATTACATTCCTAGCACTTCCTTAACAGGAAGTTCATCAAAAAACCAAAACAATCATACAAGGATCATAGATCCCAATCGTATGCTGAGTCATTTGTAAACTTCGTCCAATCCCCAAAATATGAATTGTTGTTTCCTTTTCAATTTCCTACCTTTCTCCATCTCTTTTGACCCGATATTCGAGTTCAACGACCACAGTGAAAGGATATACATACAAATATGAATTGAATGAGTAATAAGATAATCTAAATCACACACCCCCATAGCAATACAACATCAATAAAAAAACAAAAAAACCAAGCCCTCGGCTTCACACAATTAAGTGTAATTTCGGATCCCTCGATTTCCACAATATATTTTACCGATACTAGTCAAACACACAAAGCATAAAATGAACATTATTTATCCAATTCTACACTTTCCAGAAATGGAATAAGATACAATAAGTTAATCAAAAAACCAATTATCAAGTACCGCACATGTTAGTTTTGTATTAATATATGAATAATGTGAGATTTGAATATTAGTTTAACCTAGCTCCAATAAAATTTGACTCACCAACCCAGCTAAAAATTACTCGACGAGATTTTGCGAGCGAGAGGGAAAATGATCGAACCTGGCAAATATCGCACTTTGGCATCTGCGAAGAGGCAGTGGATAGCGGGAGCCTCTGATGTTTCCCGGCGAGTTTATTGGCGGCGTGAACCTTCTGATCACAGGGCCAGCAGAGGGCAGCCTCGTCGGCGCAGCAGAGGACGTTGGCCTCTGCCGCTTCACAGACGTTGCACTGAATCTTCATAAGGTGTGAATTGTGATCGATCGAAAATCCAGAGGAGTGAATATAGGTGTGAGGGTTGGGTTGGGTTGGGTTGTGTGTGAAACAAGGAGAAGATACTTTCAATAAAGTCAGAAATATTATTATTGGCATTTTTGTGGATAATTCTGGGTTTTTATACTAATATATAGTAGTACACGTTAAATTTATTTGAATTAACTTTAAAATAAAATAAAATAAAAATTAGTTGATGTAGCTAATTTTCTTGTCCACCAAAGTAGATCTATATTTTATACAAATTTTAATTAATTGTAATACGGCTATACCCAACCACTAAGTCATAGTATAAAATACATACATATATGATTGTGGTTTTCCTACGCTGCATGCCCTCATTTGACAAATAGCGGGTAACCGAATTATCTTCAAATAGCCTTACTCTGCCGCCATATTTCGTCCAAGTCCCGCCTCTGTGTACCTTTACAAATATGAGTCGGTTGATCCACATACAACTCACTCCTTGATTCTCCAACTTCTTTGTTCGGGGCCGACGTGTTTTCTCTTCCATTTTTTTGTAGAGCTCAGATACATTCGTTGTTGTTTTTGACATATTTATTGTTGTGGTTGTAGTTTGTTTGACCCACTTCGGTTGATCGACTTATGAAGGCAGTCCGTCTGGCATCCGTTGTAAGTCATCTGATTTGAAACATGATGTTAAAGATGATTCCACCTGCAGTTCCTTATGTAATACGATGAATATATTTGTAGCTGTTGATGCAGAGCCTCGTTTGGGACTAAGGAACGCCGAGCGGACACTTTGGTCATGGTCTCCCCCGTGAAGGGGAAGTGCTGCTTGTCGTTCTCCATGAGCTTGACACTACTGGCAGGAAATTCGACTACGTATTCCGATCAAGCCATCGATGCATGAGAAGAAGATTGGCTTGATCAAGCCATCGGCCGATGACTTGATCAAGCGTGTTGGAGGAGATGACTTGATCAACCAAGCCTTGTTGCTTGAATGTCGTACACGAGAAAAGACAAGTGACAGCTCTCAGCAAGCTGTCATCGCACAAGTCAACGCCTCACGAGCTCAGCTTGTGACTGTACCCATACTCACAGCTAAGATGCGGGACCATAAATGTACTTGGAGAGACGTGGTGCTAAAGGGATTAAAGAAGGAAGTAGATTAGCTGAGTTTGTTATGATTAACTTTGTAATCTTGCTTTAACTTGTACTAGATGGTTTATGGTAGAGTTCTAGCTGTTTCCTATGCCGCATATATGTAACGACATTTTTGAGCTTTTTATATCATCAATGAAATAGCTGCCGGGGCTCTTCACCATCTATTTTGAGTTATGTTCATTTACATTTTTCTTCGCGTGGTTTTGCATAGTTCTTTACATGGTATCAGAGCAGGATCTTCTTGATCTTGTCTCTATACCCCCTTTCTCTACGTTTTTGTTTTCTTTCCACAAATGGCAAGCTCCAGCTCTACATCTGGAGGCATTGCTCAGGGTTAAAACAATCAGTCTCTCTATGCACAGCAGCTGCCCCCTATATCAGTGAAGCTGACAGATGCAAACTTCTTAATGTGGCAACAAGTTGATGTCACCGCCTATGGATATGGGCTTGAAGGATTTCTGAATGGAGAAAAGAAATCTCCACCCCAGACAATTGTTATTGCAGAAGGAGAAGGGGAATCTGTCATTAATGATGAGTTTATTTCATGGCAGAGGCAAGATAGGAGAGTTGTAGCATGGCTGTTCTCTTCACTCTCAGAAGGAGCTTTGGGCTGCAAGGGATATCTGGAGTGCCCTTGAGACCAATTTTGCAAGCAGATCTACAGCTAAAATAATGCAATACCGGCAGCAAATGCAGAATCTCAAGAAGGACTCCCTGACCATGAGGGAGTACATTGGAAAGATGAGAAACTACTTTGATCTTCTTGGATCAGTAGGCTGCAGAGTATCTGAAGATGAGCAAGTGATGCACATTCTTGAACGTGTCACGTGTACTACAAGTTGAGGAAGTGAAAGTTGTGAACTACGAGATTAATCGCACCATATCAACCGTGGCGGGATCAGGCTCAATTGAGAAACATTTTGGCACGTGGGAAAAAATTGAGCTAATTCTGTCATCCATCCCGGGGGCTAAAAACGCACCCACATCTAGGCCGGCTCCTAAACTTAAGGTGCGTGATTTTCGCAAAATCCATACCCAAGAAGGCCTCAATACTAACCCATCTTCCAACCTAGCCTCATCCAAACCGTGGAAAACCATAATCAACCCTAAAACTACCCATCTTTTATTACCATCTTCCGAACCGTCACCTACGATAAAACCCATGTCCAAAACTAACTCATCCCGACCCTCTCGGCCATCCAAAAATACCCGCACTCCCAAACCCTCAAGCCAAAGCCGAAAACCCAAACAGAAATACACCCTCCCCACCCCCTCCCCGGAATGGATGGCGATGATGGACCGCAACGTCATACAGGAACCTAGCAGAGAAGGCCCATCTCATACCTCCCAGGGGTCCGAGAAAGATACGACAAATCCTTAGGAGAAGAAAAAGAAGACCATGGCGGATATGCTTACGGATGGTCAGCCAAAGCCTTCGAATGTACCATTCATCTTGGACCCCAATAAACTGAAGCAAAGGGGCACGGCAACCCAGGAGGACGGTATCCCTTGCCTTCATTTACCTGATACTGATAACTCTGAGCTTGCAGATCGCATGGGACTCGCCCTGATTGGGAAGTTCTCACACTCCATCCCAACCTCCCACTTGATTCGCAAGGCCCTCTCAAATTTCAAACTGAAAGGTACGCTAAGTTGGAATTTTATAAATGCAAAGCATATCCTCATTACCCTTTCTGAGATAGATGATTACGTGAAAGTTTTATGTGGAGCTAGTAACAATAATACTTGGTTTATTGAACACCATCCAATGAGGATGTTTAAATGGACTGCTGATTTCGACCTATATTTTGAGACTCTCATCGCTGATGTTTGGTGTAATCTGCATGCTTTACCCTATACATCTTTTTTATGAATCTATGCTATTTTCTATTGGTAAATTGTTTGGTGAACCCATACAGATTGATCATAACACTATCACACGCGCACGATTGTCATATGCACGCATTTGCATTGAAATAGACATCTCCAAGCCTGTGCCGGAAAAATACATACTCCGACTTGGGGGAAAGGATGTGACATTGCAGGTGAGGTGGGATAAAAGTCATTATTTGTGGGATAGTATATTTGGTGTAATATTTGGAAGATAGTATATTGAATTATTCTCTTTTATAGTTACTCATTCTTGGATGTGTTACTCTTTCTTTCAATGTGGGATAAAAGTCATTATTTGTAAGTTTATAATAGATCGTCCATCATTCTTCGTCTATATTAATACTCTATCTTCTATTATTATAATTTAACAACAAATATTATTACATAAACTATTATTCATTAGTTCTTTATCATTAATGATTTGTTTATGTTTATAAATTTATGTATATGTTAACTAATAAATAATATTATACACATTGAAAGAATAATTCTTATACAAATTGTGTAAACCTAACAATAATTATTATACAAATAAATATTTTCTATATACAAATCATATTTCTCAATAATTCTTTATTTTTATCAATCAAAAATATATTTGAATAATAATTTTGTTTATATATATATTATACAAAACATGAAGAAAAGTAGAAGACAAAAGAAAATTTTATATCCCCCATGTAGTTATAAAAAAATATACTTCAACATATTTTGTCCCACATCGAAAGTGAAACATAAAACATTCAAGAATGTCTCTATAAATGAGAAACAACCAAGAATGATTTTATCTCACATCGAAAGTGGAACATAAAACATTCAAGAATGTCTCTATAAAAGAGAAACAACAAGAATGGTTTCATAAATTCGCAAGCCCATCAAATATATATAGGCTATTATGAATTTCTTGTATTCATTTATGTGTAAAAATTGTTTTTAAATATAAAAATCAATTTTCATAATTTTTTTTAAAAATTTTGGTTGAATCGCCGAACCGGCCCGGAACCGGCGGTTCAGGCAAAAAACCGGCGATTTTGAACCGCCTCGTGAACCGGCAGTTTTTTGAACCGGAACCGGCCCTTGGCGGGCCGGTTCCGGTTCATGCATATAATGAACTGTGAACCGCCGGTTCATGAACCGGAACCGGCTGTTCGAAACCATTGTGCATGCTTACTATAAGGTGAACACTTCCAATAATCCCGCCATTTTTTTTGTCCACAGCTAGAGATGCCCACCGGTTCCAGTTCCGAACCGGAACCGTGGCCATTTTCCCGAACCGGAACCGTCGGAATTCGTGTCGCGGTCCGGTTCAGGTTCAAGGTATTTCGAACCGGAACCGTCACCGAACCGGCGGTTCCGGACGGTTCGGAACCGGCGGTTAACCGGCGGAACCGCCGGTTCAGGTGCGTATATCAAGGCATGGGTGATGGGGCCGACGGCGGCAACTTTTTAGCTGAAAAACCAGCCGGTTCCGGTGGTTTTTGGGACTTGAACCGGCGGTTAACCGACGGTTAACCGTGAAAACCGGCGGTTAACCGCCGGTTCAGTGGTATCCGGTTGCGGCGCGAGACACGAGGAGACATGGCGCAGCTTTTGCAGACGGTTTCGTTGACCGAACCGGCGGTTTTCCGCCGAAAATTCAATTTTTTTTTTAAATTTCAAATTCGAATTCTTCCATCCCCCCCCCCATTTTTATCTATAAATACCCCCCTCTATCCTCATTTACATTCACCCCACTCTTGTGTTAATAAGAGTTTCTCTCTTCAATCTCCCAATTCTCTCTCTTTGTCTCCAATTTCTCATTTGTGCTATTGTGCTTCCATTTAATTACGCAAGTGCTACTCTTATTACGCATTGTTATACACTTATACTTGTTCCCGTAGTTCTATAAGTTGTCTTCCTTTCTCAATTGCTAAAACAAAAAAAAATATATTATTCCATATTTCTACATTTCTACATAGCAATATGTCTTCATCCCGAGAAGGTCGTGTTGATAAGGGAAAGGGAAAGACCAAGAGGCCATCTCGGAGATCCGTTATTGATGAAATTTCTCAAATGAACATGGATGAGTGGCAGGTTAATATTTATTATCTACTAATTTAATTAATTTTGAATTACATTACATTATTGTTCATAATTTTATTTTGTATTTACAATACAAATATTATTTTGTAGGCTCGAGAAGAGCAAGATGTGGCACATGCTATTGCTCTCTCTCGCTCTCAATACCAAGGCGATGCTTATGTTGGTACCGGTAGTGGTGCTCCCGGTCGCGGTGCCTATTCCCAACAAAGTCCAACCCCTGTGAATGTTGATGAAGACGATGATGATGATGATGACGACGAGGAGAAGGGGGAGGAGGTAGAAGAGGTTCAAGAAATGCCACCCCCACCACCACCAAGGAGTCGGCGTGGTCGTAGTCGTGGTCGTGGACAACCTCCTCAACCTCCTAGACCAGCTGAAAGGTCTTTAACCTCAAACATCATGGTGAAACATTTCAAGAAGGTACAAGATAGTAACGATCCTAACACTTATAATGTGTATTGTAACTATTGCGAAAACGTATACACATTCCGAAGGGGTGGAGGATACGGTACATTAACCCGTCACATGGAGAAAGCGCATCCGGTCGAGTTTTGTATCGCTCCAACCCAAACTCAACTCAACTTTCAACATGGAGTCGGGACCGGGAGTGGGACGGGTTCATCCCAAACATCAGGTACGTGTAGCAATACTCTTTTGAAATATGATCACAAAAATGCTCTTAATGTGATGTCTAGATTTGCCGTTATGAAACATTTTCCATTCAATGCTTTTGATAACGATGCTTTTGAGTCGAGTATGCGGCAAGTTTATAATGCCGCTGCAAGAAAATTGAGTCGAACTTCAATGACTCGAGCCGTTGTTCGACAATGCATGGAAAAGAAGGCACAATATGATCACACACTGCACAAGCAATTGCTCAATTGATCATTCAAGTTTTGAATGAATTTCAATTGATCAATAAAATTTTTTCAATTGGTTTTGACAATGCTAGCGCTAACACTGCTAGCATAGATGAACTAATCAGTGCATGTTCTCCTGTTATTGATGGCAAATATTTTCATGTGCGATGTATTGCCCATATTTTGAATTTGTGTGTTCAAGATGCGATCGATTTGTGGCAAAAGTATGTTGATCCTATTAGAACTGCTGTGAAGTTGATTCATAACAAAGCTCCTATTGGTAGAGCTTGGAAGAGATATTGTCATAGTAAGCAATGCAGGTACACCAACTTTCGTTTGGATGTTTCAACTCGTTGGAACTCGACATATGATATTTTGGAGTCGACTTTGAACCACATTGAGTATTTATGTGATTTTTTTGGAAGTTGTCCTCATGTTCCTTCTGATTTGATTTTGATACCCGCTTGTTGGGACCACAGCATGGATTTATTTCGATTATTCCGCGCTTTCAAAAATGCCACTGTTGAGTTATCCGGTGTTTATTATCCTACTTCTGTGCGCGTTTTGGAGCATTGCATGTATGTGGCAATTGGTTTTAAAACTTGTGTGAAAAATACTCAATTCATTGAGTTGAGGGCAATTTTATTTTATATGGTTGAAAAGTGGTTAAAATATTTTTCACGTATTCCAAATGTGTTTTTGATTGCAAAATGCTTGGATCCAAAGTGGAAGTTGCATGGTGTTTATAAAATTTTAGACATGTACTATGGTTGTTTGCACGATTTGGATTTTTCTCAACTCCGCGAAATGGGCTTGACAAGAGGAGAATGCTTCGAACTAAGTATTCCGGATGTTGATGAAATCAAACTAAGGTTAGATAGTGCACTTCGTGCTCTCTATGCGGAATATGAAATGCGCTACAACACCGCTCACCAGGTACGTGCTCCTCCTAGTCCTTCCACATTTGATTTTGGTGGCGGGGAGTTTAGCAATGTCATGATTGATCCAGACGTAGTATCACAATTGCAAGATCTATACGATACTACAACCAATAGGACTAGAGCAACTAGTGAGTTAGATATATATTTGGAATCGCGCTCTATTTTTCAAGATGCAGGTCCTCCTACGCAACAAATTGACGTCCTTAATTGGTGGGGAACACATGACAAAGAGTTTCCGATACTATCCATCATGGCTAAGGAGATTTTCGCCGTTCCCGCTTCCACCGTCGCCGTTGAGCAAGCTTTTAGTGTCGGCGGTTGATTCCTCAATAAAATTGTGAATACGTAGGCAACTCAACTTAAATTTGAAAAGTTTAACTTTGAAAGTTTAAGTTGAGCTCAAGCCCTTTTCAATTTAATTTTTTTTTCCCCCATTTCATGTTTTTTTCAATGTAAATTATATTACATTGTTGTATGTTGTATACTTGTAGTTGTAGATGTATATATATTGTAATTTGTAATGTATCGTTGTCCGTTACAACTCAAACTCAATAAAATTGATATCATTTTCTCCTTATTCGCCGTATTTCTATTTGAATTATACATTGTCTTGTTCCAATTTGTTGTATAAATCCAAATTTCAAATTAAAAAAAATACAACCGAACCGTGAAACCGCCGGTTCCGAACCGGAACCACCTAAACCGCCGGAAAAACCGGCGGTTCCGAACCGGAACCGGAACCGCCGGTTTTCGAACCGGAACCGTGAAATAGCCTCACGGTTCGGTTCCGGTTCCGCCTTCGACCGAACCGGAACCGCCGGTTCGTGAACCGTGGGCAACACTATCCACAGCCACTTCGTATTTGTCCGCGCCCACAAAAAAAAGTGTCGGCAGCAATAGTGGACACTTATTTTAGCCACTTTTCACTTTAATTTTTAATTTTTATATTTTAATACCAATGGAATCAACAAATTGCACGTGTCATTCCACAAATCGTCCATTTTTAATACCAATGGAATCCACAAATTTTAATGAGAGAAAGTATGAATAAAGAGTTGGAATGTTGTGAAAATAACGAGGAAAATGAAGTGTATTTATAGGTAAATTAAATAAATTTTTAAAAAAATGGAAAAAAAAATTTGTACGCCCCCTACCGGCACGCCGCTCACCGCCGCGCACCGCGCCCGGCGCGTCCTCGGCGCCTAGTCGCCGATCGCCCTTCCGTACCGGAGCGGACGCTTCTCCCACTATAGTTAGCCGCGGCGGCGGCAGTTTCGGGGCGGATAGTATAGTGGATGCTCTAATAGACCATTTGATTTGAAAATGCTCATCTCAGTAGTCACTTTTCGAATCTGTGCGGAAAAGGTCCAAAAATTTTCAAAACAGTCAACACATAACTACTCCCCAAGGATTTGCCCAATAGATGTAAACAAAATTCGAATAAACGCCCACCAAGATTGACATTTCTACAAAACATTTACAAACTGAAACTTCCCTGTCATCACCTGATTCAAATTCAATGAAGATTCGCCCAAAGAAAGAAAGAATTCATGGAACGAGAAAAAATAAGGAGCGGAAAATCAACCCGTTCTTACCTTTTTCGATTTCGTCCAGAATTTGTTCTTGAAGAAGAGAGAGTGGGGACAATTTTGGAAGAGAAAATCGTTTCCAAGAACCTCACCTATACAGCTCCTCCGAGGTATTGTGTAAAAAGAAGTTTGAGTTTGTTAACCAAAAGATCTTGTGAAACCCATTTTGATTAACACGGGTCGTCATGTTTACTGAGTGGGCTACTAAACATGGGTTTGTGGGCTTCAACAGTCTTTATACAAGCCCTAACAAGGGTACCATTCAGCAATGGTGCTTTCCGGCCGCAACGTGGTGCTCTCTGCGACGAGCAGGGGCGGACACACTTGGGCGGAGGGTAGGGCTTAAGCCCTTACCCAATTTTTTTTAAAAAATTTCTACTTTCAAAATTTTTAAAATTTTGAAAAATCATATTAAGCCCTTACCAACTAATGGTATTATAGAAGAAATTATCTTGGAATGAATAGCTGTAAGGGCTGAAATTAAAGAAGGAAGAAGGGAAAATTTAAAATTTGCAAAGAAAAAGTATAACCATGACGCAATGGGGAGTGACTGAGTGAGGAAGAAGATCGAGTAATTTAAAAATAAAACTAAAAAGTCAAACTGACCTCTATTAATTGGTTTGACGCGTTTTTAGCTTAGATAAAATAGACTTGAAACTTGTAAAAGTGCTAACACTTTTATATGTGGGAACACGTTTTGTTTAAATAATTAAATAAAAAAATTATCTTCTGTAAAATATAAGTACTTTAAGTTGTATATTGCAATTTAGAAAAATAAAAAGAGAGAGAATGAAGGGTTTATAACAGTGGCACATAAAAACGGTGAAAAGAGGGTTTGAGTCTTTGAGATTTTAGTGAATTTAAATTTAAATTCTACACAAATTGTGAAGTAAAGGAATTTATTAAAGTGTTAATTTTGTATTCTATCTATTATTTTTTTAAGATTTTCAGAGAATAGTTGCAAGTTTGTAAAAAAAGTTATAAACAATAGTTATTTTAAAGTTTTTATTTTTTTTAATTCTATAGCTTCAACTTTGAAATTCTTGTCAAATGCACATATTCTAATAGCTACTTTTTATAAAAAATATGAGATTGTCTAGACTGACTTGCGAAATCGATGGAAGAAGAGTGGAAGAATGACAGTTTAATTATGTATATTGAAAAGGACTTGTTTTTAACAATTGAAAACGAACAAATCCTGCAACGTTTTCAATCGATGAGAACACGTAGAATTCAGTTGTCGCAGCTTTAGATGTAAAAACACAGCTATGACACTGTTTTTTGTTCTTTTTATTAGATATATATTGGACTAGTTCGTATTAAATATATATACATTTTTACGGTTGTTGTAATTATGGTTTTTGCATTATATAATATTATATATCTACATATATTATATATATAATATATTTGACTATGAAAAAGTATATAGTGGAATCCAGCGCCAGCCCCTATGGCCAACTTGTTCTGCGTCCGCCCCTGGCAACGAGCTGTTCCGTGCCGTCTGAACGGCATGCCATTGGAACACTATTGCAAGCGTTCCGCTGCAACGATCGTTCCTTTTGCGGAGAACTTCGCTCGATCTGGTGTAACGACACGCCCAACCCACGTGCCACGTTTTGGGCGGGCGGTCACCTCAAACCCCTCCCCCTCCCCTCCATTGCGAGTGGTCGTCATTTGCACAATTGGAATTTGTTTATTTCTAAAAAAATATAAGAAATAAATATAAAAAAAGAATTCACACTTTTCCAAATATTACCGTTTTTTTTATTTTTTTTAACCCCTATAAAATCATCTACAAAATACTACATGATTCATCACCCATTTTTTTCACACCCAAAAAAGTTTTAAAAACGTATGTCTAGTGGTAAGGGACGGGACGGACCAAACCAAGCGATCCTCCAAACTTCTATAGTTATTTTTTTGTTAATTCTTTTGTTAACATGCCGCCACTGCCGCCTCCGCTGGAAGAGTATTTTTTTTGTTAATTTTTTTGAACTATGATTTAAATTATGTAATTTTTAATGTGAATTTTAATTTTTAGGATTTTACTTATGTGATTTTTAATTTTTAGGAATTTGTAATGTTATTTTAGGCAGGTTCTTAAATGATAATGAAATATTTTTATGTTAATTGTATTTTTAAATTGATGTATTTAAATAGTGAGACTCATTAATAGTTAAGGAGTGAAATGGAATGTTGGAGGTGTTGTACCTTAATTAAGGAATGAAATAAAAAATGGATAAAAGTCGTATAGGGCCAATGAGCATTCCTTAGTTAAGGAATACCATTGAAGATGCTCTAAGGGGATAAAACTCAATGCATAAAGTGTGACTTTATTGAAAAGTTAATATTTTACGGGTCACTATTCGGTCTGGTGGTCTGGGGCAGGTTAGCTACACACTGGGGTGAAAATTGTCGACTCACCTCGCCTGCGCCACCCAATCAGCCATGTCACTTCATCTAAAACTCCTCGATCTTCCACCTGATCGAGTGAGTTGCAAAAAAGAAGTGACTCAAATTACAAAGAACCGATGGAGTATAATAGAGACATACAAATTTCGAACTAAATCGTACATAATTATATTGTTCAGTAGAAAGGGGATCTCAATACTAGCATGGAAAGATAGGAGAACATAATGTAGAATATACTCCATCCGTTCCATAGTAGTAGAGTTACTTTGCCATTTTGGTACGTTCCATAGTAGTGGAATCATTTCCCATATTAGTAAAAGTCAACACATTTCTTCTCACTTATTTTACTCTCCCTTACTTTATTCTCTCTTCATCTCTCTACCTTTTTCATTTTCAACTTTATTCTTCTTTTACCTAACTCACTTAACACAATTTTTCTTAAATCTCGTGCCGAAAAGAAACGCATCTACTACTATGGAACATAGAGAGTAATATATTCAATTTTATTGGCTATTATATTGCCACTAAAATAGTTTCCCTTCGTCTCATCACAAGTGATGAATTTCTTTGGACACAGGATGTAAGAAAATGATACTTGTTTATTGAGTTAAAGTGGAATGAATAAAGTATGAGAGAGGAAAAAGTAAGAGAGACCAATAGAGAATAAAGTATGAGAGAGGAAAAAGTAAGAGAGACCAATAGAGAATAAAGTAAGAGAAGTGGAATTAAGTAAGAGAGAAATTTGCTAGAAGGGGAAATCAATCACTTGTAATGAGACAACCCAAAATGGAAAGTTGATAATTTGTGGTGGGACTGAGGGAGTACTTCATCCGTCCCACAAGAATATTCACTTTCTAAATTTGGAAGCACTTTTCTCTCTAATGAGGTGAGACTCATTCTCCACTAAAAATACGTTCTTTCTACTTCTCTCTTACTTTATAAATTGTGTATTAAAACTCGTGCCCTACTAAAAGTGCATATTCTTGTGGAACGGATGGAGTGATTTTTTTTCCTTTATATATTTGAAGGAAATTTTTGGAATATATTTTTAAGGATTTGTTACAATTTATCATTAATTCTTACCATGTGGTTTTCCACTTATTTCAAAAATTAGTAAAAAACATATATTGACTTTTTTTATGAATTTTTTTAGTTTGGAATTTGTTCGACATAATGTTCATAAAAAATATGTAGATTTTATATAAAAGGGATATTGGCATCTAATATCATGAAATTTTAAAAAAGTTGAATTTTTTCGACGAACTTTGAAATTGACAAATAATATCATGAACTTTACTCCGAGTTTGTTATTTCCCACCAATGAAAAAATTCCGGCAAATAATATCATGATACATATTTTTTTCGTAATTTCTCGATAACAACTTTGAGAGTTTCAAGATTTTCAATATTTGAGAATAGTTTTTCTTGAAGCATACCCACCAAATTTGTTTTTCAATCTATTAATATAGCCGAAATTTTTTCACTAGTGAGAAATAACAAAATCGGGGTAAAGTTTGTGATATTATTTGCCAATTTCAAAGTTCGTGGGAAAAAATCAGTTTTTTGAAAGCTGCATGATATTAGGTGCTAGTATCCATCCCTATATAAATTATTATAATCATAAATAAGCTCTGGCTTCTAAAATATAAATATAGTGATTGGATTGTAACATAATCAGAAGAAGATTTATAGTCTCAATAACGTTTTCATGCATGATTAGATGAATAACTACACAATTTATATTTACTTACATTTTTCAGTTATAAAATCAAATCTTATAAACCCGACCCGGAAGCAAACAACCGGATCCACCAAACCAGAAATCCGCTCCATATCACAATCCAACTCCACCAAAACATCTCAGATCCAAACCCTAACCCTTTTCGTGATTTCGGGTCCTCCGGTCGGATCCCGCTGCCGGAAAATTGTCAGGTTCAATACATCTCCTCTTGCGCTTTAGATCCGACCCGTTTTCGTGATGATGCAATTCGGCTTTCGAGCCTTTTTCTGTCCTGAATTTGTTGAACCATTACGAAATTCACGCTTTTTGATCTGTCGTTGTCCACGATCCTTTGTGGATTAGAGCATCTAGATGAATTTTTTATGGGTTGTAGAGTTGTAATTTCTGTGATCTCGTGCAAATTGTTTTATTTCTGGATAATCTGATCAAGAATCAAATTTGTATCGAGTTAATGTGTGTGAATTGTCAAAATTCAATTGATTGAGTAATGTTTGAAGACCTCCAGTTTTCTACAGGTTTTTGAGCCTCCATTTTCAGCGTCGCGATCATTATATTCGGATCAACTGCTCAAAAATCATCATAAAATTAAATATAGAAAATCATTAAAAAAAAATTCTGAACAGACGTTTCAGAGGTTCATGGTGTAGGCGGAGATGGGGGGGGGGGGGGTTTATTAGTCTCATTTCGGGTTTTAAGACCATAGCGAGAGGATGTAATAGGTGTATGTCTTCTCTGATATCATGTGTGAATATCTTGTTGAAAGTTAATTTGCCGGTATGTGTATGCCATAATCTTATGATGTGATCCATCTCCTGTGAAAAAGTATGTATCTTTCTTTTCTTTTTTCGATATAATGCATCTTTGAAACACATGTCGAGTACTTTTGTTTTGTTATATACTACTGGAGTAGTTATTTTTTGTATTGATTCTGGTCGACCTTGCGGTTCCTTTTCATGTTAATATGTTGTGCTTTTGAATGTGACTACTTTTCGATGTGGATGCTCATTTATGCATCACTTTGTCCGTAATTCTCAATACATCTTTGCTTGGTTAATCTGTTGTTATCTAACTGCCGAATCATGTTCTCTTAATTTTCTTGAATTCAGGTATAAAATGAATGATGGTTAAGTCGTCGTTGCTCTCCATCCTGAGAGAAGTTCGATTATGACTTCAGTTTAAAACCGTTGACACAGAGTAGTTGTTTTAGTACCTAGTCCTTGTTATGGAAATAATAAATGAGGTCCCCGCCAAGAAAACAAAAAGGTTGACTTCTATTGTCTGGAATCATTTTGAAAGAGTCAGGAAGGCAGATGCACAGTATGCTGTCTGCATCCATTGCAAAAAGAAACTGAGTGGGTCGAGTAACAGTGGTACGACTCATTTGAGAAATCATTTGGTGCGGTGCCTGAAGAGGTCAAATTTTGATGTTTCTCAAATACTTTCTGCAAAGAGGAAGAGAAATGAAACTAGTCAGAGTCCTCTCCGTCAAAGTAATCTTGCTGTAGCAGCCATCAGCTATGACGACGGTAGAATAAAAGATGAAATCCTCAATCCTATGCCTCTTAAGTTCGAACATGAGCAGAAGAAAGAAGAAGCTATCCAAACAATCAATTTGGGAAGTGTTAAATTTGATCAAGAGCGCAGTCGGTTGGATCTTGCTCGAATGATTATGCTACATGGTTATCCCCTGGCAATGGTGAACCATGTTGGATTTAAAATATTTGTCAAGAATCTCCAGCCGTTATTTGAGGTTAACAACAACGATGGAGCCATAGAGATGGATTGCCTTACCATCTACAACAAGGAGAAACATAAGTTATATGAGGCAATTCGCCATTTTCATGGTAGAATCAGCCTTGCTGTTGACATGTGGTGTTCAAGTGAAAGTGCTGGATATGTGTGCCTTACTGCTAATTACATTGATGACGACTGGAGGCTACAAAAGAAGATGCTTAATTTCATATCATTGGATCCATCTCATACTGATGAGGTTCTTTCTGAAGTTGTTATCAAGAGTTTGACAGACTGGGCCATTGACCACAAGTTGTTTTCCATGACATTTGATGATTGTTCTGCCCATGAAATTATGGTGTTCAGGATTAAGGACTGGTTATCCCAGACTAGACCATTTTTCAAGGATGGTGAGTTATTTGATGTTCGATGTGTTACCCATCTTTTGAAGTCCATTGTGCAAGAAGTCATGGAAGCATGTCACGACTTGATACATAAAATTCGTGAGAGTGTAAGGCACGTCAAGAGTACACAAACATTACTTGGAAAATTTAATGAAATCGCTCAACAAGCAGGAATCAGCAGTGTTAGGCGTCTGGTACTCGACTGTCCGATGCAGTGGAAATCTACGTACCTGATGCTTGAATCGGCAATAGAATACAGGGGTGCCTTTTCTCTTTTGCTAGAGCATGATTCCTCCTACACAAAAGCTTTATCTGAAACAGAATGGGAATGTGCTAGTTCTATTGCAGGTTTCCTGAAATTTCTTCTCGACTTTACTACCATTGTAGTAGGAAACAAGTATCCAACTGCCAACATATTTTTTTCGGAGATATGTGATATGCACATTCAACTAATTGAGTGGTGTAGGAGCCCTGATGATTTTCTTAGTAGTGTAGCCTTAAAGATGAAAGACAGATTTGACACGTATTGGAGCAAGTGTAGCATGGCTTTAGCTATTGCAGTAATTCTAGATCCTCGTTTCAAAATGAAGTTGGTCGAGTACTACTATGGACAAATCTATGGCAGCACCGCCCCTGATCGCATCAAAGAAGTTGCTGCTGGTCTTATGGAACTCTTTACTGAATACTTGATGGCATCATCTTCTCCCGATCAAGATTCAGTTTTATCTGGCAGCAGCTTACCCAGTACCAGCAGTGCTTCTAGAGGTAAACTTAAGGGTTTCGACAAGTTCCTGTACGAAACTTCCCAGAGTCAGTGCATGTCATCAGATTTAGAGAAGTACCTAGAGGAGCCTGTATTTCCCCGCAATTGTGATTTCAGCATATTAAATTGGTGGAAAGTTCATACACCAAGGTATCCGATCTTGTCTGTGATGGCGCGAGATATTCTTGCTATTCCCGTTCCTACTCTTGGACCAGAGGTAGCATTCAGCAACAGGGGCAGAACACTAGACCAGGAACATAGCTCGCTAACTCCAGATACTAGAGAAGCTTTGGTATGTGGGCAAGACTGGTTGAGAACGGAACCAGAAGGTACCGACAATCTTTTGTTCATCAATTTTGTTGTATATTTTTTATTTGCATATTGAAATCATTCTTTCCTTTTTCCTACAGCAGTCAGCCTGGCTCTGATCAACGCGCACGCACCCTTGCCAATTTCAACTGAAACAAATTGATCTGCGCCGACAATGGTATACATCTCTGTGACATCTTTGCAAGTTAAGCTGCAAAATTTCACTACTCATCCCTGATTTCTGTTTATGTGAAGGTTGACGAATGAAAAAGGTGATTATGCTGACTCTTCCAGTTTTCTTCGCATTTTTTTTAACTTTTTTCTCATGAACAATTATGTACTAATGTTGCCTGCCTAATTTTTACTCTGCTTTTAAAAATGAGAGATTTTGCTTTTTCAATTGATAATACCAGTTGATCATCATTATGTGAAAATATCTTTGATCACTGACTCAGGTGTAATATATATAATGCTTTTATTTAAATTGGTTTATTTGTTGTGCAGTTTTTTTCCTCTTTGCAGTTGTTGCATTCAGTAATATAATATCTTAAAATCTGACAGTGTACTCCTTTTGCATACTGACAAAATCTTAAAAGTTTATTCGATGTTACATATGTTGAAATACACAAGGACACTTTAAATCATGGATGAATGAATATTTGCAAATGTGGCCATGATGGAATGGTAAATAATGTAGCTCAATCTTCATGAGATCTATTGATGCTGTTATGTAGCATCTATAAAAGTTATGTAAAAAGATTTGAAGTCTGTCATTTGTTTTAGGAGTGGGATAGATGATTGTTCATAATGTTAGCTTTATCAAAAAAAAGATGATTGATTTCTGAATGTATAATTCAATCTAGAAAATTTAAGGAAATCTAGAATGAACATGCACTGCAAAACTCTATTGTGTGTTTGTTAGGCACAAAATGACATTGCATATATTTAACTTAAACATGAATAATAGTACAAAGTTTGAATAATTTGCTATATATTGTTACCCAATGATTTTTTACCTATTTTTTTGCATTTTTAATCCTCCAATATCTTGTATTTACACTTACAAATATCTCTTCATCCAAATTCATTTTTTACAACTTTTACAATCATCTCCAATTCTCCATCAATATTTTCCTTTGAATACAAGTATGAGTCTCATCTACAACCAACTCCACGCACTAAGGTGTGCTGCCACCATTTTGCGAATACCTATGACGTTGGGAGTTGCCTCGCAATTCCGCCACCCACAACGCACTCCATCACGATCGAGTCGAGCACATTTGGACAAACTTAAGCTGCAAAAATGAGTGATTACAAATTAGATTATATACTTTATCGCTTTCGCTTCTCGCTTAGCACCACCCCACCGCACTACCTTTTTTTCAAAATTTTGACTGTTTCAAATTTGTGTTTTACTTTTTTAATTTAAATTATTCTTAAATATTCGAATAATCGTGAAAATATTATTGAAAATCATCTTTTCTACATTAATAGATATGAACTGATTTATTAACATGATGTCTTTATGCCATATTGCCTCTATTTTTTTGTCCTACAATTATTTTATGTTTCAACTATTGTATCTTTAGTTCTTTTTTTGGCACTATTTTTTAAAGAACTAAAGATACATGTGTCTCATATTTATGTTACAATTGCAATATATCATTTTAATTTGGACAAACAAACTTGGACCTCGCAAATAAAAATATGAATAATGCTATGCAGTCATAATGTGGCCAGCCACACAATGGCATTTTTGTAAATAATTATAAAAGTCAATGCAATAAATTAATAGTAATAGTTAGTGCTAAGATAATTTTACTTAATTATCCTTTTCTCAATTTTTTACTTCAAATTTCAATATCAACTGAGATTCGTACATAACACAACTTATGCTATGAATATAAATTATTATACTAAATGATCATTATATTTTTGTGTACAATTGAACTATAAAATATAATTTTTCATATTATGTCATATTGTAATTTTGCCTTCTTATTTCACCGACCCTTTAACAGAATTTGAATCCGAAAAATATATTGGAGATTGAATTTTAAAAATAAAAATTCGATTGATATAATATTGTAGTTTTAAATTACTTTTGTTTACACTACAATAAAGATTCATTGCTTTGAAGGAGTCTATAGTATCATACTTTATACTACTAATATTTATAAATGTAATACCTCGTACATAGTAACAACTTATTTGGTATAGCTTATTTATTTTTAATAATATTTTTTTAAACAAAAAATTATATATTTGTTTTGGTTTTTGTGTTTAAGAATTTGATTTTCAAATGTCTTAAAAGTTGTCCAACATAGAGTGAGAGTGCGCACTAGCAAAAAGGTACTTATATAAGGTCCAATTGCTTATGTTTTGGCCTATTTATCTCCACCATAAATTTTATATTTTAATTAAGAATAATACTATGTTTTTCTATATATACTTTTAATATTGAAAATATCTACCTAAAAATAATTGTACATGTTTACATCTATTTTATTTATAAGTTATTTAAATGTTAATGTTAAGTATAGTAGTATACTTTTAATATTTATAGAATTTTAATATCATGAAGATATTTATATTCTGATTTCAAAAGTAATTTATACATATTAAACAATTAAAATAATAATATACACTAGAAAACAAATAACTGTAAAAAAAGAAAACATAAAACGAAACGTATTTATATACTGACTTGAAAAGTAACTATACATACTAAGCAATTAAAATAATAAATAGAAGTATAAAAAAATAGAAGAAGAAAGCAAACATAGAAGAAACGAAAAGGATTTACATGTTCAATTTTTTAAGATATTTAATGACTTAGTTTGTTATTTGTGCACAAGGGTATATTAGTCTCAGAAATATTGATACTTTTAAGCTGAACTAATTTCAAGTAAATTAGCATTTAATGTACTATTTTTTACTACTTTTTTAGTTTTATGGCCAGTAACATTATGACCATTTAGCATCACTCTAAAAAAAATTTCGAGGCAAGACAATGGTCGACAAATGTAATAAGAGGAGAATAAAAGCAATCATTTTGTTTTGTCAGCTAAAAGGGCAAAACAAAGCTAATGGGTTCCACAGATGGATATTATGCTGAAAGTCCAAACTTTCATGGTTCAACATATAATTGTACTTGTTAAGAGAGATAAATTGTCTTAAAAAAATTGCACTTTGTAATTGTAGTTGTAAGGTGTAGATGACATTTGAATTTTTAAATTCTTAAACGTATAGTATTTTCATAAAAAATCTAAATTATGTGTCATTTTGAAAATAGATACGTAAGCACACTCATCTATCTCCATAAACTCCTTTTATCAATCCTTTCTATTCAATTCAATGTATTTAATTTAATAAATGGAAAGTTACTGTAGTAATTTGTAAGAGTATTAATTAGGTTTAGCCATAATATAAGAGAGAAAAAGGAATCTCAGAACTCAAAAAGTTGGTCATGACAAAAGTGAAAAAAGTTTTGCTTTAGGCAAAGGCATGAAAAAAGCTAATCACGTGAAAACAAACACTAATTAAAGAGGGAAAGAAAAAGATGCCCCACTTAACATACCAAATTACAACATAATTAAATTCGTACGATTAATTATGAGATAAAATGCCGTTTTTTCGGTTGGGAGCCAAACATGTCAATATTTTTACGAATCATGTCACCTCCTAATTCAATACTTAATTTTGCACATTAGTCGCAATATGATTTTTGGGGCTATACATTTTATGCCTTGCTCAAATTTTTGGTTTCCAAGTTACTCCACAACTCACAATTCTTTCAATTTTAATTTTCATTAGATGCAAAACGGACCGTTGTTTCAAATAGAAATCAAACTAGTATGCCAGTTAAATTAATATTCTACTAAATTTAGATTTCATTTGAAAAATGAAAATAAATATTATTAGTGAACAAACAAAAAAAAGTGAAAATGAAAATAAACTAAAAGATTGAGTTAGATTTTGAACCCCAAAACGGCCAAACCTTAGATTTTGACAAAGTAGACCTTCCACTAGCTATGCATTGGTTTTATACTTAAACCCAGCACATTTATATACAGAGCAATAAATGTTTTCAAGAAAGAAAGAGCATGTATAAAATCTTAATATTTTCGAGCACATGTACAAGTGCTCGGAGCACATATGTAGGTGCTCATAAATTTTGAGCACATAGTACAAGTGCTCGGACATTTCCTAGAACATTTGTACATGTATAGAGACAGTGCTTGAAAAACGTTGGTGGAATAATAATTAATTAAATTAATTTCTTTAAAATTACATTGTCTAAAATCTCTAGTAATAACGAAGATTGTGTCCGTTGCTTGAAAATGACTCGCAACGATACACCAAATTTTTTTACCTCCGAAATACTTTCCAAGCATGTTGACTATGTATGTTAAGTGTTAGCAAATTATAGAATTTTTTGAAGATTCTGACTACTCTTTTGTGTATGCAAAAAGTACTCGAAAATAGTAATAGTGCTTAGAATGTGCTCGGAAATTGTCGAGTACCTTTCCTGTTCCTAATTCGTTACTTGATAAAATCTTTTTTGTAGTGCACGATGTCATGATTCTTTATGTTAGGGTTCAGTGGTGCACACTTGAACTCCACATTAGTATGATATTGTCCACTTTGGGCAAAGTCCTCTCGGTTTAGCTCTTGGGATACTCCCCAAAAGACCTCATACTAATGGAGTTGGGGGTAGTCTATATATATGTTTGCAACTCTTACTCATTCTCTGATGTGGGATATGGTTTGCAACCCTGTTAAACCTCCCCTCAAACCAAGAATACTAGACCAAGACCATACATGTTACATGTCACCATAGGTCTCGGTCGAGGTCATGCAGAAATAAGGAGAATATACAAGCGCAATTCACCAAACCCCGAGCCACTGTAGGGATCAGATCGCATCATTCACTAATTACTGAGACCTCTTGTATATTTAGTCAAGAGATGATCAATCTCTTAAACAAAAGACCAAGATACAAATCACTTCACAACTACAAGTACAAGATACAATCGGAACCCTCAACTCAAGTCCAAGTCGTCCAACTAGTATCACCTGCACACTGAATAAAAGTGTTAGTATCACAAGAACAACAGATCCTCAAGGATCTGTAAGTGGATCTGTAAGTGAGAGTGAATGAGAGATGAAACAAAAGGTCGAGAGGTTTAACCCCACAGAAGAAGCACACTCTGCCTCCGATGGCTCCCACTCTCAATCCGTGTGGAGCGCCACGTGGCAGCCATCGGTGACGCTCGGGTAAGTTATGGGCTAACAAGCATTTGGGCCATCACATGCCATTTGGGCCAATTGCCCAAAAGTCAAAACAATTAAGCTGGGCCCACTTATGATAGGTCCACAAATAATATCCCACACTTTGAATTGTGAAATACTCTCACCTATTGACAAAACAATAGATAATTAATAATGGTTTTGTCATCGTTAAAAGTTCTCTTATCCAACCTATGGGTGGGTCAGTACGGTATATCAAACTGTTATACCATACAAAAAATTAAGTACAAGTAAAAACTATACCTTTGCCTTACCGAATGTTTCGGCATACCATATGATAAGGCTCATTTCATGCATCGGTTTAGGGGTAAAATGTACGCGACTTGATCGGTTTTATCGCGTAAAGCAAGTGTTAAATGTGTAGGAATGCCGCTTGACCAAGGCAACAAGACCAAACTGATCAAGTAAGTACAATAGGCGAAAAGGCCAGGAATCGGGGGAGTTGATCAAGGGGGTAATCAAGCAGTCAAGGAAGGGACCACTGGCTTCCAGAAGGACATGTGAGACAATGAGCTGGATGGTGCGCATCATTCTGTTATAAAGGACAATGTTCTAGAAGGGGACACGTGCTGATATATGAGACGCAAGGACGACGCTGAGTCATGAATCTGTTACTGAAAAGCGTTGTCATTCTAGAAGGAAAGCACATATCAATCAATGAGTCGCTCACTCTCAGCATAAGCGAATAACCCCTGCCAAGATCATAATCCAGCCAGAGGTCGTGCCGAGCCTATAAATAGAGGATGTGTCACCACATTAAAAGGGGGGATCCTTTACTTTCCGTCTTTAGTTTAGTTTAGTTTAGCTCTCTAGTTCAGTTCCCTAGATTGCTTAGATAAAGTAATGCTTAGTTAGAAAGGGCGATTGAAGGAGCGCTGCAGAATACTTGATATCTGTCGGCGTATTCTTAAGTTTCCCGTCGAGGATCTCCTCGGTTTACTTGCTTTCGTAGTTCCGAAGTGTTAGCTTAGTTTAAATTTCACGTTGTACTGTTATGAGTTTTAGTTTTAATCAAAGTTGCTTTCGTTTTCATCATCGTGTTTACTGTTCTGAGTAGTTAATTTTCATTCCAGTCTGAGATTTACTTGACCCAGTAGTTAAAGTTCCCTTGAGCAAGTAGTTAGTTACTTTTCTGCCTAAGTTAAAATCAGTAGTTAAAAACTCCCAAAAGTAAAGCGTGGCAGCAGCCAACCCCCTGTTCACTACTCACACACTTGATACACTAGCTTCTCTGTGGGATCGACCCCGAACTTGCCGCTTTACTATTAAAGTAGTGTAAAATTGGGAGTTTATAAATTACATTGGTGGCGTGCGAAAGCGATATCAACTTGATCAAGTGGAAACGACATTTGCTAACTGATCCATTCGGTTCAGTTATCTCTTCCATATAACTTGAATAAAAAAAACCCCATTTTCGCCAGTCCGCCAAAATGGCGCCGTTGCTAGGGAAGCATGGTGTTATTTTATGTTTGTGTGTAGCGCATAGGTGTATATAATTTTCTTTCTTTATTTTCCCATTTGTTTTTCTTCTGTTGATGAGTATGTACCACCGCGGCGGCCACTGGAATCACCCTCTTATACACAGAGGCACTAACGCTCATTGGAGAGTCCAGGAAGCCGACGTAGTTACCACTCGTTATAGAGCCGCACTAGCCCAGCAGCAGCCGCTGATCAACTAACCAGCGAAGAAGAAGGAGAGCAGAACGCGCAACCTAGACCACCACCACTTGAACAAACAGAAGCAGAGATGGCCCTCGTCTACAACGACTCAGGAATTGGTTCCCTGCACGCACATGATGAAAAGGAGCCCACCCATGCCATTGTCGTTACTCTTGGGATGCGGACCATCGTGATCAAGTCAGGAGTACTGGCCGTTTTGTCCCATTTTTATGACCTTTCAAAAGAATTCCCGTACGCCTTCCTGGAAGAATTTTGCCGATACTGTGATATCCAGCCCGTACCGGCTGGATCTACGTCTGAAGATTATAGGCTGAAAGCCATCCCTTTCGTTTTGAAGGGTGAAGCTGGAGTATGGCTGTCGAGACTGCCAGAAGGGTCCATCAAAACATGGGCCGAGTTCGGAATGATATTCCTCGATCGCTTCTTTCCAGCGTAAAAAATGCGTGCCCTCAAGCGGGAGATTACAGAAGCCAGACAGGAGTACGATGAGCCCCTCGGCCAGTATTGGGATAGATTCCAAGGGCTGCTTCAAGCATGCCCTAACCCCAAGCTGGGGGAGCGGGAGATCTACTCGATCTTCTACGGTGGACTGACAGTCGATAGCAAGAATGATCTCAACCTAGCAGCCCAAGGGGATTTCTCAAAGACCTCATTCATCCAAGCCAAAAACATCCTAGAGAGGCTGATCGAGGCTAAGTGGTCGTACGAGACATCCCGTGGCCAGTACAGAAGGGGTGCGGTGCACGCAGCCGAGGTGCGCAATGACGAAAAGCTGGAGGCTTGATTTGAGCAGATGGAGAAGAAGCTGCTTGAGGCAGTAGAGAAATCCAGAGCACCTCCGCCACCAGCACCCAAAGAGCAGCAGTATGCGCCGCCACCACCGCCTGAAGAGCATCACTATTACTATTGCGAGTTTCCCCCTGAGGCGGAGCCACAAGCCCAAGTGAATGTCGTCGGCCACTGGAATGCGAATGGCAACTGGATCCAGGGCAAACAGAGAGATGTGCCATGGAGAGACCATCCTAACTTCAGATGGAGTGATCCAAATCAAAACCAGCCACTGCAACCAGCGCAACAATATTTACAATTCACCGAAGGGCAGCCCAATTGGCCCGCACGCGTTCAGGAAAGGCCACAGGATGGAGGTAATAGGATACAAGGCGGTCAGGGGAGCTGGTCCGCGGGGCAGCAGGGCAACTGGTCAAGTGGAGGACAACCTAACTGGTCAAGTCGACAACAGGAAGGAAACTGGGGGTACCAACACCAAGGCCTTCAGTCAAGCAATCAGGGAAGACAACCCCAGGGAACCCACAATACTTCCAAGGGAACCAACAAAATCATTACCCTCAGAACCAGCCAGAGCAGTATGAACCTTCCGGCTACCGTCAACAAGGCCATGGAGGAGGTCCTTTTAATCAGAGATATAGCAAACAACAAAATGAAGGTCCAGGAGATATGATGATCCCATATCAGCCCCATGATGCAATGCGAGAAATACAAGAAGCCCAGAGAGAACAAAGAGCTGCACTAGATATGCTAACAAAGCAACTTTCACAAGTTGCGATGTCACTGGGCGAGCTGAGGGGGAATGAAGGAAAAATTTCAGCTACAGTACAACAACCTACTGGGCGAGAGAATGTCAATGCATTATCTCTAAAATCAGGAAGAGTTTATCAAAGCCCATCTGCGAGTTCTCCAGCACCCATAGACGGACCCAATCATGAAGAAGGCTCTGAGTCCAGCGCCTTTGATCAAGGTACAGAAGAAGGAGAGTCTAGTGTCCTTGATCAAGTCACTGAGAAAGGAAGGACGGTCGAAGTAGAAAATGTAGCCGTGGTGATCCAACCAAGTAATATTCCACCGAAGATGACTGACCTAGGGGTGTTCACACTCCCAATTTCCATCAGAGACGTTCGAATGGAGCACGCAATGTGCGACCTTGGGGCTTCCATCAATATCATGCCGTATTCTATATACGAAAAGCTGGGAGAAGCTAAGCTTGCCAAAACTGGTATGGTGATACAGCTAGCGGACGGGTCTTACATTCACCCAGAGGGAGTTCTGGAAGATGAAATCGTCAAGGTAAACAAATTCAGGTACCCCGCCGACTTATTCGTCATAAAGATGATAGAGCCAGGAGCGGAGGAGTCTATTAGAGTCCTTTTGGGAAGGCCATTCCTATCTACAGCCAGTACAGTCATAGACGTTCGCCATGAGACGATGAATCTGGATTTTAATGGTGAACAACTTACATTCGACATTGATAAAGCTGTGAGAAAGCCACGGGACAGTGAGAGCATACAATCGGTAGATACTATCAGACCTTGGGAGCAAAAGTATCTAGGAAAGGAACTCTTCAAAAGACCGTCCACTGATTCCATTGAAGATGAACAGCTTAAGAAGGAAGCAGCTGAATGGTTCGACGCAACAATGACTGGGGAAATGGATGATCAAGCCATTGAATGGGCAATTATGGATTTCTGTAAGCCGCCATGACTAGCTGAGTTAAAAGAGATCACTCAGCCAGCAAGGGTCGAAAAACCACCTAACCAAGACGCCCCATTGAGAAGAATGTTGAAGGAAAGTCCCGCGCCTACAAGACAACTATTGTCTTTACCTGCATCGCCAGTTACCCTCAAGAGCATGTCCAACCAGACGTACCAAGAACCAGTCAAACCAAATCTGCAAGGACATGGAGGAAAATTGATGGAAGAACTGAGGCTGGGTCAAGAAGTGGTGGATCTGTGCATGCATCCCGCCATATTAGAAGAAGGAGTGACATCCCACCTTGATCGACAACGCAGACTCGACCCCGCTTTGAGAAAGGAAGAGCTCAAAGTGGGGCAGAAAGAGCTACTCTTCCAGTGTCAACTCAAACTGATACCCAGGAGGCGGAATTCAAAATGGGCGGACCCTCGTACCATCATGACAATGCACACACAAGAGGCAAACATACTCCCAGGAGACCCCCCAATTCGTTCCCATTCGTGGTAAAAAGTCAACGGGTTGAGCCCTACAGAGACAAGACCGAAGCGGGCATAGTGGAAGAAATTCCACTAATCCTGCCTAATCTTATCCAGTGAGCAGGTAAAAGGAGTGATCGAGTACTCATGGGTAGTCTGCTTGATCAAGCAACAAATTCTTAATCTATTAAACTGATCAAGTGACGTCCTAGGGGAACCTGGTCAAGTCCTTTGTAGTTAGTGTAAATAGTTTTTCTTGTGTTAGTTTTTAAATCTTAGGAAAATTAAAAGTCGATAGTAAAGAAGGAGACTGATCAAGTGGAATTATTTGAGTTTTAATATGGAATTAATTGTCCACTTGATCATTGCAATTCGAATTTAATTGGTGGTACAGTACTTTCGTTGATCAGGGCAGGTGATGAAAGGACGTGCGCAGTCACTGGAGAGGTGTCAGGCAGTGCCAACTGTCGCAATGAAAGGACGTCCTGAAGAGAAGGAGGAAGCGTATCGGAGAAGCTAAGCCAGCTGGCACTCTGAAAAGGGCGCACCTGTACGTGAAGAGTCGCAGAAATTTGAACAGCGCAGGGATCACAATGTCAGAGATCCCTACAGTCGTAATATCAGTATAATAGGCAGATTTCAGGACCGTATTTCACTTTCACCCAAAGCGACCACAGTGCATTCCATTTATTCTCCCATACTGCTCCAAGTTCCGAACCCTTGCCCAAAAAAATCATCATCTCCATCACCAGTACCAGTAAGAATGTTGATTGAGCAAATTTCAACTTCATCCTCATCCTCAGATGCCGGCGCCAAGAGTGGCGACCGGGAAACCTCGTTCCAGGCCCAAGTTGAAAATCCTAGCCCATCCTCTCAACTTCCACCACAAACCAGCACCGCCGCTCCACCGCCCGCAGTGGACGAAGAGACCCAACGGTGCCTCGATAAAATCCTCCGGAGTATACCCTCTGAGATGGACAATGCGGCCGCTTATGCCGCACTCAAAGCTAGACTTGGGATTTCCCGGTTTAAAGAGCCTGCTTCGTCTTCTAAAACAAAAATCCCACCTAGCTCTCCTACATCACCTTCACCATCTCTCATCCAACCTCCGCCATCTCCTATAGCCCAACCTTCGTCTCCTTCCCCAACATTTACCCCTATCCAGCCAGTGAAATACGACGGGGAAGCCTCCGACGAGGAAGGCTGGATGGAGGATTATGGGCAGCCATTTGCTATCCCGTCGCCAACAAGCGGTGGCGGCTCCACTTCGATCCACGAGCCGCATTTGACTGGGGGCGGCGAAATCAACGATGAAGAAGAGGAGGACCTCCACCCGTTGTTCGACTATAGGGAAGTTGAGAAGGAGGAGGAACCACCACGCCGTCAGACGCACCGTATGACAACGGACCGGCTCCTAGAGGAAGCTGAAACCCTGAAAACCTGAGGAGATGAGAAAACGGTGATGCAGAGACCCTGCACAGTACGACAGCTGGTTAATGAAGAGGAGCCGGAGGAACCAGAAAGCCAAGAGGCCGTTAAGGAGAAGGAGGCTAAGAAGGACAGCCGTCAGAGGAGAGAGAGAAAGAGGAAGGGGAAGGGAAGTGTTTTCCCCCCTCTAAAGAGAAGTCGTCCCGCCAACGAGGGGGTCATCATTACAGATGCTTCCGAACCCGCCTCCCCACTGACGAGAGAGAGAGAGATGAGGGCAGTGATGCGGAGGAACATGAGTTGCGCTGGACCCAAACATCCAGGAGGCAACAAGGAAGGCCTACTATATCTCCTTCCACCATCTACTCCCCTCAGCATGTGGCCTTAACCCCAGCTATTCTCCAACAGATGTTGAAATTTGATGATCCCAAATGGCAGGAGGAGGTTCACAAAAGGGTGACCTCTCAAAAGAGGTTGAAGGCGGGGAAGATGCTACACCAGCCGTCCTTGGAGAAGATTGAGATGAAAGAGAGGTTTGCCTCCTACATTCCCGGCATCAGATTTGAATGGTTGCTAGAGGTCGATGAGACCCCCGTGCCAGAGGACCTGGCCAAGGAGTTTTTCACATCCTTCCGATTCACCGGAAGCTCAGACCTGAACGACATAAGTGTCTCCTTTAGGGTCTTTGGCCAGGACTAACTGATGAGCCTCAATGAATTCTCCATCCGGATGGGCCTCTACACAGAAAGCCAAGTGGCTAATGGGGTTTGGGTTGGGCGTGATATCGGTTTCCCTCAGAAGAAACCCGAATTCGACCAGCAAGCCGTCTGGAATGCCATATGCAATGGGCGTGCCCCTACCTTTACAGCCTCTGAATCCAGAGGTCATCACATTGTTGATCCTGCCCTCCGACTAGCCCAGATCTACCTGGCCTGTAATCTCCTCGGACAGGCCAATACGCTGTCAATCATTACCATGTCCGAACTCTACTTTATGTGGAGTATGAGAGAGCAGAGGAAGGTCCATCTGGGATTCTGGTTAGCCTACTCCATAAGTTAAATTGCTATCCGCGTTGCCCGCCATCTTAACGTCTGCCACCTCCTCGGAGCCTATTTGAGGAGAAACTGGATGATGGAGTGTGCCGAACGTCCCATCCTTGGCCCCAGTCCTGAAATGTTTGACCTTGATTTCTTTGTTATAACTCAGGTACTGGAGAAGACGCAAGGAGGGAGTTTTCAATTTTATGCAGCCGGTCGGCGGGAGAAACAGAGAAGCCAACCCAGAAGGAGAACTAGGTCGGAGGAGACCTCAGCAGCCCTTGCCGAAGGAGAAAGGAGGATACACATCGGGCGCCCACTCCGAGGATGGAGCAAGAGGAGGCTGCAAGTGCTGATGACACATGGAAGCTCCGAGTGGAGCAGGCATTGATGCAGCTGGTGGAGAATTCAAATTCTCAACTGGTCCTGCTGGCCAGGTTGCTGGGAACCACCCACAATCAAAGCCCTGCCAGCCAACCACCACCTCCCTCTACAAGCTCCCCTCTGCCTCGGAGCCCATCATCCCCCCGCCACCCTCAGCATCCCCCGGTCAACCTCCCAGAAGGCATTGAGTATACCCCCCCAATTTTACTTTTATTTATTTTTGGTTTGTATAACTGATATTCTGCTCCACCTCACACTTAGACCTGTGTTGGGTCAAGTGTGAGAAGTTATGCATGTTTATTTTTGTTATGTTTGCCTGTATTATCTGTTTTGGTTGTTGCTTTTTATTTGGCATGTTTGATTGTTGGCACTATCTCACACTTAGCCTAGTGTCTGGTCTAAGTGTGAGAAGTTTTCCTTATTTTTGTTGAGCCGTTACCTGTGCCTAACCCTTTTTCCATTGCATCCAGTCCCTCGAGGACGAGTTCATATGTAGTGGGAGGGGAGAGGGTTAGTTCCAGGAAATAAAAAAATCGTTCATGTCAAAATTTTGAAAATACAAATTATCAGTTAGTAATTAGGGCAGTATGCATGAAATTGGATAAGTGGAAGACTTGATTACTTTGAGAAGAGTTAGAAAAAGGACTCAGTATGTTTACATGTAGAAACTTGATTGCAAAAACCTGATCAGCTTGAACGACGCAAGTATGATGGAAATGCTCAATTTTTAAACTTACTATGAAGTCTCTATATGTGAGTTATAAGCCAAAGTAGAACACTTTCTACTATTTTTACAAAGAATAATATTTACGAGAGACTGATTTTTAATATTTAGATGAAAATTGCACAAGTAGTGAGGACTAAAGGCATTAGGACTTAACCAATTGAGCCTTTTCTTCTTTCGCTCCACGAACCCGCCTCGTCAAGCAAGACACCCCTTAGTTAACCACATTGAGCCCAAATACATTTTTACCCGTTCTTTTGAAACCCAATCCAACTTCCATATAATTTTTATTATATATAAACACGTGAGGAAAAGGGGTCAGAGAGATAAGTTAGGATACCGATAGAAAGTCAAAATAAAAGGGTAGCCGGGTTGAGCAAGTTAGTCAATCAGGTTGATCAAGTCAGAGAAATCAAGTCGAGAAAAAAAAATGTCGGAAAAAAGAGTCGAGAAAAATTTGAGAAAAAGAGGGCAGGGAAAAGAAAATTGTACCCTGACCCAGTAGTCGAAAGTTAGGGAATAAAGCCAAAATTAAAGGCTAGAGGTCGCCACTGACCAAGTAAGACATCCAGTGGCAAAATATAAAGTTCAAATCTTTGGTCGCTTGACTCATGTGTTTTTCTTTTTTATAGTTTATATTTTTAAACTTAGAACCCCTAGGACCCTACCTTGATACACCACTACCCTTAAGCCCCATTACACCCGAAACAAAGACCTTAAGGAGCTATCTTGTGCAATCTGATTCGAGGTATTAAATTTGTGACAATACCGAGTGAACAGTCCTAACATCTCTGGTGAGAAATGAGTGACTGAGTGAATCCAATAGTAGTTTCAAAATTGAGCAATCTTGACGAACTGACACCTAGATCAAGTAAAAGCGAAAAGGAAGAAACATAAGCTGCTGGTAAATGGATTGACCTCGACCTCGGGTATGATTGTTGGAAATTTATTCAATCTAATGCATCTATGTGAATATGTGTTTTTATTTCGAGTCTTGTTTATTTTTCGTCTTCTTTTACTTTCTTGAAATGAGTAAACCATGCCTGAATTTGCCTTATCTTTTTCTTTTCTTTTTCTATATACTTGGGTACACGTATGTTTTAAGTGTGAGCAGTTTGATAAGGCCCATTTCATGCATCGGTTTAGGGGTAAAATGCACGCTACTTGATCGGTTTTATCGCGCAAAGCAAGTGTTAAATGTGCAGGAATACCGCTTGACCAAGGCAACAAGGCCAAACTGATCAAGCAAGTACAATAGGCGAAAAAAGCCCAGGAATCGGGGGAGTTGATCAAGGGGGGTAATCAAGCAGTCAAGGAGGAGACCACTGGCTTCCAGAAGGACATGTGAGGCAATGAGTTGGATGGTGCGCATCATTCTGTTATCAAGGACAACGTTCTAAAAGGGGACACGTGCTGATATATGAGACGCAAGGACGGAGCTGAGTCATGAATCTGTTACTGAAAAGCGTCGTCATTCTAGAAGGAAAGCACGTAGCAATCAATGAGTCGCTCACTCTCAGCATGAGCGAATATTCCCTACCAAGATCGTTATCCAGCTAGAGGTCGTGCCGAGCCTATAAATAGAGGATGTGTCACCACATTAAAAGGGGGGGTCCTTTACTTTCCGTCTTTAGTTTAGTTTAGTTTAGTTTAGCTCTCTAGTTCAGTTCCCTAGATAGCTTAGATAAAGTAATGCTTAGTTAGAAAGGGCGATTGAAGGAGCGCTGCAGAATACTTGATATCTGTCGGCGTATTCTTAAGTTTCCCGCCGAGGATCTCCTCGATTTACTTGCTTTCATAGTTCCGAAGTGTTAGCTTAGTTTAAATTTCACGTTGTATTGTTATGAGTTTTAGTTTTAATCAAAGTTGCTTTTGTTTTCATTATCTGTTTACTGTTCTGAGTAGTTAATTTTCATTCCAGTCTGAGATTTACTTGGCCCAGTAGTTAAAGTTCCCTTGAGCAAGTAGTTAGTTACTTTTCTGCCTAAGTTAAAATCAGTAGTTAAAAACTCCCAAAAGTAAAGCGTGGCAGCAGCCAACCCCTGTTCACTACTCACACACTTGATACACTAGCTTCTCTGTGGGATCGACCCCGAACTTGCCGCTTTACTGTTAAAGTAGTACAAAATTGGGAGTTTATAAATTACATTGGTGGCGTGCGAAAGCGAGATCAACTTGATCAAGTGGCAACGACATTTGCTAACTGATCCATCCGATTCAGTTATCTCTTCCATATAACTTGAATGAAAAACCCCCATTTTCGCTAGTCCTCCACCATATTTCGATATGACCAATGTCAATATCATTATTGTACCTTCTTCTCTGTATGACGTGCCGAAATTCGGTATATCAAATTTTTACGTCATGCCAAATTTCAGTATGGTATACCACAAAACTATTATACCATTATGTTCCCTCCGCCCCAAGGTATTTGAGTCGTTTCTTTTTTGCACTCATTTTGAAAAAACGATAATAAATATTTAAAGTGGAGAGCGAGTAAAGTAAGAGAGAGAATTATATAAATAAGACTCTTCACTACATTGTTCTCTCTCTTACTTTACTTTTTCTCTACTTTAACTAGTGCAAAAAGAAAACGACCCAATTACCTTGAGACAAGGGGAGTATAATATTATATTATACATATATTAAATAAAATTTAAATATATTCTGTACTCACAGTATATACCGTTTTTACTATAGATGTCGGTATATACACTACATATTGTAAATTCCAATATGTATACCGTAATTCATGGTATATACCGAAATTTTTGTATATCGCGATATACCACAAAATATGAAAATTTATAGCGTTACTATACCAAAATCTGTCGATAAAGTACCATACCATACCATATCAAAATTTGGTATATTAAGGTATATATCTCAGTTGTTTTTCCTCAACCTTGTCCCTCCTAATCTAGCCCTTCTTGCATAAATAAGTAAGTATTTATGCACTAATATAAAGGATCATAGCCTTAATATTATAAATACACTAATGTGATATAAATTGAATAGAACCAATAATAAGTATAAAGGAGATTGGGTAAGACAACAATGTAAAGATGACACAATCATCATCTACTTTACGATACGATGAGACAACAAGTGTTGGATTGTGGGAAAAATTAATAAGACCAATTATAGCTAGTTGATTGCTTAAAGTTTAATGGAATTTTTTATGAGATATTCAAAGCATCATTGGTTTTTACATTGCTCTTTTTGGACCATTAATGAAAAACATATCCATCTGGGAAAATGATTTATGCTCTTATACTTTCTTGACCCATGCAATGAATTGGCTCTTCACAAATCGAGTGCTAATTAAGGAATATTAACAGTGGATTCATTTAGAATAAAAAAATAACGGACGTGTTTAGAATTGTGGGGTATTTTATTTATATAAATCGAGGTGCGCTAAAAAATCTCTTTAGCAATATGCGATAATCTTTTTAAAGAATCGTTTAATGGTGAATAAATCTGACCTCACATTTAGAATATGCGCCAAACTTTGACAAGTAAATAACAAGCATTATGTATATTGTATAATAATACAACCTTCGAATCTTAGGGGTTGGGTTGACTTTTTTTAGATATTATTTTTGAAACTAACATATTTATTTATTATTATTATTATCATTATCATTATCATTTTGGAGTTATACATTTTTATTCATTAAGTATAAAAAAATTAAGGCGTTATTACTAGTGTTGAATTTAAAAAAAAAAACTAATTTAGAACGCAAAAGAAAACTTAGGGCCCTAAGTTGAAGATAGATTATTTTAATCTTTTGCTTTTTAAAAGCACTTATATGTGTCTCCTTTAATTTCAGTTAGAACATCAACAATAAGGATATTTTACGAAGCATTGTCGGTATAATTAAACCCACAAGTTAGCATATTAAAAAGCGTCCTTAGCCGTTTTTTTGTCGTAGTGCGTCTAGATGACTATATCCACATTGAATTCCCTCTTCCGTAAATATCAGTATTAGTTATTGCATTAAATTGGTAAATTAACATCTTTCCTATCCAATTCAAATACATTACCACTTGCTGCGCAAAATTATTTAAATAAATATCATAAAAATAAAATTATTGAATAATTATTTTAATTAGTTAATATTCAAATATTTCTCTCATCAAATTTCAATAGAGATTACTCTTTATTAATTCATTTTTTCTCATCATTTCCACCAAATTATTCAAAAATAAAAACTAAATTATTGATATTATCATATATTTATAGTGGTGAAATAAATTGAATGTTATAATTAATTTATTTGAAGGGTATTTAAATTAAAATTCAAAAGAGGAGGGGGAACAAATTCCCTCCAAATGATTGGGCAACTAACACAGTAAGCACACACACCTCTCCTCTCTCCTCCCCACTTTATTTATACCAGTAACTATTTCTCCACAACCGCTCTCTCTCTAAATCGCACCTTTTATATCACGCACAAGCACATAGATACGCAATCCCCACCGCACCAACGCAATTTACCAAAAAGCGACCTGCTGCTTTGCGTTTCCAGCTTTCTTCTTCGTCTTCTCGCCATCGCCAAAAGCCAAAGCCGTCGCACCAATCGCAATGCTTTGATGGAGCCTGACGTCAATATTTCTCTTCTGATTTTCAGGTTAGCATTCACCGATTCATTCATTCAATGATGAACTCCTTCGATGTCCAGCCGAAATTGATTTCAGATGTGGAGTTCATGTTTAATTTTGCATCCGCGTGATTCCTTGTTTTTTTATTTTGATTTTGCGTTGGAGCATTTTCAATCGATCTAAGAAATTATTGCTTGCGTGGTTATGATCTACGCAGTGAATTAGGATTTTCCCCCTTTTCAGTTGCTTCTGCTATTTTCTCAACCATCGGAGAGTTCTCATGAATATCAATGTTTTTCAAATGAGCTGAAAATTCCTGCTGTTATTTTGTGGAAATTCACCAGGTGATGGAGTGTAAAAACTCATCTGTTTTAGCTAAGTAGGAGACTAGGAGTAGTAGCTTTTCCTTTGTACAGAAATTTCATCTCATCATAATTTGATTTGGAGCTGTGTTACTGATATATATAGTGTATATTAATTGAAGCGACTAAATATGGAATTTGAATCATATACTACTATGTTTATCACAATTTCAATCCTAATTTCAAAGTGAGAGGGAAAAATATTAAATTATTTATAAATTAAATTTGTTACTAAACATTGATAATTTTAATTTTAATTAACGAAACCATCTACCTAAAACCCTACCCTCGTTTAAACCCTCACTAAACTTATGTATAGCGTTTATATTTTTGTCAATTGAATTTAGGCATTTCCCCAATAAAATGCAAGGGAGCATAACCTCTACAATAAAATGAAATACTATTTGAAAATTTGTAGCAAATGCAGTGAACGAACTCAATCATCACTAGGTGTAAGCAAAAGCAGAAAATAGACAAAAGTAGGAGTATTTCCTTTTTAATACTAGTATACTATTAAATGAATAATATGCTTGGAACTTGAAACTTTGTTGTGTAACGATAACCACAAACCCTACATAATTTACTTCAGGCGAAATTAATTATTGCTATTTTCGAGAGTGCACCACATGTATGAATTTCATTTGGCTATTCCTTGGAGTATGTAGGTTCATATCATATGTATTCGAGTTTAATAAAATCTATACATGTTTTATAATAGGGTTAGTTTATTGCTAAAATTCAGGAACTTGAGGCTGATTCTGGTTTTTGAGAGTTTTTATAGTAGTAAAATTTAGATATGATAATTGTGTCAAAAACCCCCAAAATGTAGAATTAGAAAAAGAAAAGAAAAGGTGGTGATGGTTAAAGAAAAGAGATGTGGCTGAAAATGATCTCGGAAAAGAGGTAGATATTTTATCGTCGAAGTTCTCGAATGTATTGGGGAAATCATTCTCGAATCTGGAGGTGTAGAGCCCACATAAATTTAGTTGCAGGCTGATTACATATATATGGATTAATATGAAATGAGGCATTAGGCCATCCACAACGCTGTTCCTATACCGTTCCTAAACCGTTCCTTAAAGCACTATTTGAGGGCCCCACTGTACTTTTTTACTCCATTCCTTAACTAAGGAACGGAACCTGCAACCCTCGTTCCTTAACCGTTCCTTAACCGTTCCTTAAATTACTATTCATTCAATTTCATTTTTTTTTAATTTCAACTCAATTCAATTAAAAAAACAAACACATTTTATTAAAAAACACACAACATTAAAACAAAGTTACAACTTAAACTTAAAAAAATAAAAAGCACACAATTAAAATCATAAAAAAATAAAAGTACACAATTTTAATAATTTCATCCGCCAAAGTTTGCCCAAATGTGCTCAATTAGATCATGTTGGAGTTGGGTGTGGGCGCTAGAGTCGCGTGTCCTTGCACGAATAGATAACCGTTCTTGTATAGACGGATGCGCTCCACTTCGAGGCGGACTACTTGCGGTTGAGCTTCCGGGGGATTCGGGGTCGAACCAATTTCCCGCCTCGGGTCCTTCGTCTTGGACAATCATGTTGTGCAAGATTATGCACGTATACATGATGTCGACCATGTTCTCCATGAACCACGTACGAGCCGGGGCTTTGATGATGTTGAAGCGCGCTTGGAGAACCCCGAACGCCCTCTCCACATCCTTGCGAGCAGCCTCCTGCTTCTGCGCAAAAAGAGCCTGCTTTGGGTTCGCAGACCCACTGCACGTCTTCACGAAGGTAGGCCACTTCGGGTAGATGCCATCGGCGAGATAGTACCCCATTTTATAAAGCCGATTGTTGGCGACGAAGTTGATGGCCGGCGCTTTACCATCCAAAACTTCGGTCAAGAGGTCGGACTGGTTGAGCACGTTTACGTCGTTGTTCGACCCGGGGACCCCGAAGTACGCGTGCCAGATCCAAAGGCGGTAGTCGGCAACAGCCTCGAGTATAACGGTTGGGTGGGTACCTTTGTGGCCGGGCAATTCTTCCATTGCCAGTGGGCAATTCTTCCATTGCCAGTGCATGCAATCGACGCTGCCGAGCATCCCTGGGAATCCGTGCACTGTTTCGTGAAGGTCGAGAAGGAACTGACAATCGGCCGTGCTTGGCCTCCGGAGAAATTCGTCGGTGAAGGCTGCCCGGATGCCTTTGCAGAATTTGAGCAAGCACATTCGCCCAGTGCTATCTCCGATGTGGAGGTATTCGTCGAACATGTCGGCCGTTTGTCCAGTCGCAAGCTGGCGGATTGCTGCAGTACATTTCTGCAGCGTCGTGTGGCTGGGACGTCCGACCGCGTCGAACCCTTCCTGGAAGAACTCTTCCCGGGCTGCCAAAGTATTCGCGATGTGGAGAAATAACGGTTTCCCCATGCGGAAACGGCGACGGAAGTACGTATCTCCCCAAACCGGGTTATCGCAGAAGTAGTCGCGTACTAACCTTGCGGCGGCTTCCTCCCGGTTACGATGGATGTACGTACGGGAGCGGCGTTGGGGCGGAGCGGCTTCTTCCGCCTCCCGTCGTCGATCTTCTTCAAGTGATTGTTCCAATATTTGACGCATTTGTTCATAAGGATCCATTAGTTTGATTAAATTTGGGAGAAGGAAAATAGAGTTGATTTGAGATGAAAATTGGGGTGGAAATAGAGAGAAATAGATGTGTGTTTGTGATTGAAATGAGTATGAAATAGGAGTATTTATAGAGTAAATAAATAAATTAAAAAAAAAAAACGGCTATAAAATTAACGGTCTCATTACCGTTAATAAAAAAAAAAATTTTTTTTTTTTTATTAAATTCGAATTTTTTTAAAAAAAAAATGAATTATTGCGTCATCGGGACGAAGCCCACTCGCGGGGCAGCGAGTGGGCTTCACGCGTCGAATGGGAGTCCGCCACGTCGCCTCGGCGCGTGGCGGAACGTTTCGTTCCGCGTTCCGGAGGAACGAAACGCGGCACGGCATGAGAACGGTGGCGGCACGGAATGGCGACGGAACGCACGCTGCAACGCGTGCCGCCGCGAAACCGTTCCTCCGGAACGGCATAGGAACGGCGACGGCACCGCGTTGCGGATGCTCTTATAGTTTGGTGTGTTTTAGGTAGTGTATCCATGCTAGGGTGTACGAAGTCCTTTTGACGCAAACTTAAACCATAGGTTTTCTCCCCATTTGCAGTTGGCAGACAAAAGAGTACAAGAGTACGTGTGGGTCATTTCTGTTGCCTAAGATTTCCATTTTGCCCTACCCTAGATTCTTCCCTTTCCAATTTTTTACATATTTTTCTCATTTCATTTTATCATAACCACTGTTGTACTACCTTCGTCCCACAATAGAAATCACATTTGTTATGGACAGATTTTAAAAATTATAAAGAATAGTAGATTGAAAAAGTTAATGGAATATTGAACACACTTTTTTATATTAATTTTATAAATTGTGAGTGAAGTGGGTTAGTGGAACGTGAGACTTACTTACCATTTATGATAAAAAAAAATGAAATAGGCTCTCATTGTGAGACAGACAGAAATGATAAAATGTGACTCTTATTTTGGGACTCATTTAGTATATTTATATGTGTGTGTAAAAGTTTAGTCTTGGCTTTGTAAAGTGTTTTTAAGTGCAATGCATCACATATCTACACTATAGAATAGGTGAGCATAATCGTAGTGCCACAGCTGAAAAATCGAATTGAAGGATTTTGATCTGTTCGAATAGGACTGCGGTTTCAATTAGGTTGTAAATTAATGTTGAAATCTGAATTCGTGTACGGTTGGTTTTCCCTATGAATTGGGTCACACCTAACTATTCGAACTCAAATAGTACTTATGTTTCTTCAAAAAATTCCTACTGCTACTACTATATTTTATAAATAAGAAAAAAAATTTGAAACAATAACTTTTTCTTGAATGGATTGAACGCTAACTTGTTATGTTGATATAATTAATTAAGTTTGAAGAGTATTGTTTGAATTAAATTTTATTGCACTTCGGATGCAGTTTCCGTTCAATTACGATCGATCTGGTTAATTATTTAAATAGTTAGTAATTCACTTGAATTGTAAGTGTACACATTAGAAATATGAGTAGTACAGTACTTATTAATTATCTCAGGAATTTGAGGTCAATATATATAAATGTCCACGTTACAGAAAAGGCAAAAGCAAATAGATTTCCTAGAGTATTATTTTCACCATTGGGTCTAGAAGCTAGTGGCTGATTCTTCATTTAATCACTACAGATAAGATCTTATTCTGATTTACTGCCTTTTATTCGTGTCCCTTGTTTTCCTTTTTTTTAAAAAAATTTTTATTTATTTATTTTGGGAAATGGAAAGCTGGACTCCAAAGAGATAAGTGACGAATAATTCTTGGGATGAATCATGGCGCATATATCATATAGCGGTTTATATTCTTTTTTAAAAGTAACAAGTGGAGTAGTTTATTTAGGTGGAAATTGTAACCAATTTGATTGGAGGCAATTGTAGTTAAAATCCTTTGATTTAATTGTGGTGATTAAAAACAATATAAGGATTAGTAACTTGATTTGATCTCAATCTAATCATATATGACTAGCATGCAGTATTACTTACTCTCAGTAAGTCACTTTCTTTTTTTAGATATTCTACCATAAATTAATAATTACTCTTTTTAACAAAAATTAATATTATATATTTTATTCTTTTTTCAATCCACTTAATAATGTAACTTTTTAAATAATATGCCAAAAAAAAGCATCGCTCTGAATTCTCATATCCAGTTTTATCAAATTCAACTTTAGAAGTCCTTGACTCCTTTGACCGGTGTATATAAGATAATTATAAATGTATCCAAGAGTCCTTGATTATCGCTTAAATTAATTCTGCTTTTTGAAAATTAACATAGTTAAATTTTAAGTGTTAGACTAAAAGAATGTATCAATACTTGATTGGCTAAAAACTGGAGTATCAGAGAATTGACGCAGCATCACGGCTGCCTGTGCAATGCTTATGTTTAGTTATCAATACGAAGCTTTATTCTACTGCGGCAACCTTTCTCTGCGGCGGTGGATGAACGATGAAAGGAGAGGGAGAGGGAGAGGGAGAGGGAGAGGGAGAGGGAGACAATTTGATATACAATAATTCTGAATCAAATATTGCATCGTTTCTCTGGGTTACTATGTAATCACAATAAGTTTATCCGCTCATATTTTGAGAGGGGGATGAAATGAATTATAGTCTTTCATCTAAATCCAATCAATAAGGTTTGGAAATTTCCAGTTATCTTTAAGTGAGTTTCTATATAAATGTGAATATGATATGGATAGAGACTTATCTTTAATTGACTCATGTGTTGTGATTTATTCCTTATTTGAAGGTCGCCACGAGTTCACGTTTTCTAGGAATCAAATTTTATGATTTGGACTTATCTTCGAGGTTGATGATTGAGTATTAGTATATTTAAATTACTACTTTTAGCTTGATTAATCATGGATGGATAGTATTTCTATTTCTGCAGAAATGAGTTCTTCATTTTCCATCTTTTCAAAATTAAAAAAAAAACACTTATTTCCTGTGACCGAGATAGATTTCATCTCTGCTCTGCTTGGTAACTATGCAAAATCGACATCCATTTAAGCAAAACGATGGATTTCCGAACAACAAAATTCTGCAATCAGTAGTATGCAGCATCACTGAAATGATTGCTTCTCAAAATGCAGAGCAATTGCTCTCTGGCGCACTTGAGCTCTCTCGCATCCCATTTCCCGCAATATGTCTGGCAACAAGTGTAACGGAAACTCACAAGTGCTCAGCACCCGAATTGGAAGGCTCTTGAGAGCGAGAGAGCTGAAAAAGAACAACAGGAATGATGGCAGCTCCATTCCTGAGATAGATGTATCAAGGAATTCCCATGTCAATGTGGACCAGTATCCAGAAACTGCTGCTCAGAATTTTATCGATGAGTGGGAAAGGCCCGATGGGAAACCGACCAAACAGAGGTTGCTAGTGGTTGCCAATAGGCTGCCTGTGTCTGCAGTCAGGCGGGGCGAAGATTCGTGGTCGTTGGAGATAAGCGCAGGCGGTCTAGTTAGTGCTCTTTTGGGTGAGTTCTTTTATTTGATACAATTGAATTGTGTGGCATATTATCACGTGTTGCTTCTATTTCTTTTTGTAGGGGTGACGGAGTTCGAGGCAAGATGGATTGGTTGGGCCGGTGTGAATGTGCCAGATGAGGTCGGGAAGAAGGCACTCACTGCAGCTCTGGCTGAGAAGGTTAGTCAAGCACACTACAACAGAATGTTCTAGTAGTGACATACTAGTTTTTAAGACGTACAAGTGTAGTGACACAAATATAAGCATGCCATTATATAGATGCATGTAAAAAAATTTCTGTCTCTTCTAGACAATTATGTTGTTGTGATAGTTGAATCATTGGTGGTTTGGAATGCATTTTGCCTTATAGTGTCACGTTGGTTGATTGAGCTTGTTTTTGCTTTCTCGGTAGAAGTGTATTCCTGTCTTCCTTGATGAGGAGATTGTTCATCAGTATTACAATGGCTACTGCAACAATATACTGTGGCCTCTGTTCCATTATCTTGGACTCCCACAAGAGGACCGTCTTGCAACCACGAGGAGTTTCCAGTCGCAGTTTGAAGCATACCAGAAGGCAAACCAGATGTTTGCCGATGTAGTGAACAATCATTATGAGGAGGGTGATGTTGTTTGGTGTCACGACTACCACCTCATGTTTCTACCAAAATATCTCAAGGAGTATAACAATAAGATGAAAGTTGGATGGTTTCTTCACACCCCGTTTCCATCATCTGAAATCCACCGTACTTTGCCATCCCGGTCTGAACTTCTACGTGCAGTTCTGATGGCTGATTTAGTGGGGTAATATGCTTTTCCCTTCCAATAAATAACTTTGGCATCTTCCATTCTGAAAATACAAAAACAAAATAAAAAAAAATACTAATTTGACATCTAGAATTCTGTGTTTGATAAACTAGTAGCTGTAGAGTAGTGCATTGTACATCGTTAGAATATTGAACAATTAGTATCCTTTGTATTCCATTATCATCGATATTTTGGTTCATGTAGTAATAAATTGTTATCTTGGCTTCGGTGATTCTGTAGTATCTATGATTCCTGAATTGAACTAGATTTTTTTTTGTTTTGATTAAAATGAGCAGTTCATAACAACCTCATCCTGGTTGTTTGCCTCTACCATTAGATATTCCCCTTTAGAATTTCCGTAAGGTATTATGATCCAGTCTTCTGGGTGAGTGATTCTTGTGATCTTTCTTTCTTAATTGCCATCACTTTGTGCAAAGATACCTAGGTTAGATATATAATAAATTTGCGTACTGGCATTTGTTTCTCAGATTCCATACATATGATTATGCAAGACATTTTGTGAGTGCTTGCACTCGTATTCTTGGACTTGAAGGTACTCCTGAAGGTGTAGAGGATCAAGGTAGACTTACTCGTGTAGCTGCGGTAAGTCCTCGTCTCTCCTTGTTCCTAATTTTACAGTACCTCTTCTTGGCTGGCTGCATTTTGCAAGTCTACAAATTGGCCCTTTAATCCACTCCCATATCATGACAATCTCTTTTTTTATTTGTCGACTACAGTTTCCAATAGGAATTGATTCAGAAAGGTTCATGCGGGCTCTAGAAATGCCTGGAGTCCAGGAGAATATTAAAGAATTGAAAGAGAGATTTTGTGGAAGAAAGGTTAGTTCTCCATCTTCGTTTTGTATGCGTGCAGAATGGTCACCTCTTAACTTTTTTTAAGAACCTCCTAACTTTTTACTTATACTATATACTAATGAATTTTAGTACTATGAAATATGTTCTCATTCACATGTTTGAGTAAGTTCTAAAAAGGAGAATAAGAAAATTGTAACCAATCTCATATAATTGTTAAGTGTAGGTAATGCTGGGTGTGGACCGTCTCGATATGATAAAAGGAATACCTCAAAAGATACTAGCTTTTGAGAAATTTCTGGAGGAAAACCCATACTGGTGTGATAAAGTGGTATTGCTTCAAATTGCTGTGCCAACAAGAACCGATGTTCCTGAATGTATGATCTTGTGGTAGTTGTATTTGACATAGGACTTTCTGTAGGTTCTTTTGCATACTGATATTTCATCTTGTTTTTCCTTTTGGTGACTACAGATCAAAAACTTACGAGCCAAGTTCATGAAATTGTTGGACGAATCAACGGAAAATTTGGAACTCTGACTGCTGTTCCTATTCATCATCTGGTTAGCATCTTTTTCGGCATTAAGCTATTTGTCTTCTTTACTTTTATCACTCTATACTTTCATGGTACTTTGATAATTTTGTATGTCTATTTTGCTTAAGGTAGTGGAGTTCCTGGTCTTAGCTTCGCTTATAGTCGAATATTTACAAGTCTTGAGAACAGTTTCAAGTCACTGAGTGACTGATAATCTCAGCTGTCTCTTGTTCTTGCAATTGGCATGCTGTCATGTACCCATATGTGATGTTTTAATGAGTTCCTGGACACATTTATGTTTTGAGTAGTCTTTTTTTTTTAGATTTTGAAGCAACTATTTGTTTTTCTGCAGGATCGTTCTCTTGACTTTCCTGCGCTGTGTGCATTGTATGCTGTCACTGGTAATAATCTCTGTGTTAACCATATCTTCCTATATTTATTTCCTAGCCCTAGAAGTCATCACCTATCTGCTAACATAACATTAAACACATAGACTTAAGACTTGTATCTTCACTATGCTAACTTGAACTGCAGCTGGATTCTCCATATATTTAGAGTATGAGGTTATGAAGGGTCACTTAATTTTTGGATTACGAGGGAAAGTGTTATGCTGTTGTTGTTTAGGATAATTAGAAATTGCAAGATTACAAATGAAATAATTCTTAGAGGTTGGTCTTTCTCTTCTACTCCAACTAATTTTAAACTAAAATCTTTTTCTCTACTGGAAATGTGCATGTTATTATCTTGTTTCAAGTTTCTTGAACTGTTAACTGATGTAATTTGGTGCCTTGGCTCATCAGATGTAGCACTTGTCACTTCTTTGCGGGATGGAATGAATCTCGTCAGCTATGAGTTTGTGGCATGTCAAGATTCCAAGCGGGGGGTTCTCATCCTCAGCGAAGTATATACCTAACTATGCACTTTGTTATGCACCATATTTCTCTGATTGAAATTTGCAAGGCATTTAAAGTTTTATATTGATTCCTGAGAGAGACCTTAGATTCTGAGAAAAATTGGTTGTTCTTGTTTGCTTCTAAATTCCATTTATATGGTGGTTTGAAAAAGATTTAGTGGTACTAATTTTTAATGCCCCATTTGGATGAACTGTAGTTTGCTGGAGCAGCACAGTCTCTTGGTGCTGGCGCAATTCTCGTGAATCCGTGGAACATTACGGAAGTCGCTGCAGCAATAGACCAGGCTTTGAATATGCCTGCTGAAGAAAGAGAGAAACGCCATAGGCATAACTTTGAGCATGTCACAACTCATACTGCTCAGCAGTGGGCTGAATTCTTTGTAAGGTGAGCCTGCACTCCTTGAGCCTCTGCTAAATTCTTGACTGATTTTCATAGTTTAGTTAATCAATATGTAATATCTACAAAATTAGTGATATGGCCACGGCCACAGCCACAGCCACAGCCACAGCCACATAATGAGCATAGAGGAGACACCGGCAAATGTATTAACCTACAAATCTTTTGTTGATAGTGAAGACAGCCAATTCATTCTGCAAAATTTAATATACATACACATTTATGATGCTTCATTGTAGTATTTTGCAGCATTTGCAGTATTTTTGAATAATTGTTACATTCATGTGCATCCAAATGCTATTAGTAGTAGTAAGTTCTAAAATCAGAATTAATAATTTCTGATCTTGCTTTGCAGTGAACTCAATGATACTGTTATTGAAGCTCAGCAGAGAATAAGAAAAGTTCCGCCCCCTCTTGAATTCAATGATGCCATCGGCCGTTACTTGCAGTCTAACAAACGATTACTCATACTGGTAAGCAGTCCAACATTTTTGTTGTGTTTTAAATTTGATATTTTCACATCTAGATCTCACAAGCTGTTGTGTGGTAACATATTCTCATCTTTGGTCATCATCATCATCATCACACATGACAGGGTTTCAATGCTACACTTACGGAGATAGTGGACACGCCAGGGAGAAGGGGAGATCAGATCAAAGAAATGGAATTAAAACTGCATCCTGAGTTGAGGAAGCCTCTGGCATCGCTTTGCGAGGATCCAAACACTATAGTCGTGGTGCTTAGTGGAAGCGAAAGATCCGTCCTTGACGAGGTAGTTGAATGCTAAAAATAATTGCTGTCACTCCACATAGGTTGTAAATATAATTGGTGGTGCAGAACTTTGGGGATTACAAAATGTGGTTGGCAGCTGAAAACGGGATGTTCCTGCGATCAACAGAGAAGGGAAAGGAGCAATGGATGACGACGATGCCGGAGCACTTGAATATGGATTGGGTTGACAGTGTGAAGGTACAATAAGCAAGGGGATGTGATATCGTTGTATTATCTACAGTTGCTATTTTTAATATGCTGGCTGCCTCTTTCAGCATGTGCTCGAGTACTTCACTGAACGAACACCGAGATCACATTTTGAACGCCGGGAGACTTTGCTCGTATGGAACTACAAGTATTCAGGTACGGACTAGACTAACGCTCTCTATCGTTCGACAAAAACATATTCCCTCCTTGTGATTGTATTGTTTGTTTGGAAAGATTCTGAATTCGGAAGGCTGCAAGCTAGAGACATGCTGCAGCATCTGTGGACGGGTCCGATCTCCAACTCGTCGGTGGACGTGGTCCAAGGCAGCCGCACGGTGGAGGTGCGAGCAGTTGGTGTGACAAAGGTAAGGTACCTAATACATTACCTCACCTCACCTCACCGGTGTCTTCTTCTCTCTAACTCTGATTCGTTACATGTTTAAAGGGAGCAGCCATTGACCGTATACTGGGAGAGATCGTACACAGTAAAGCCATCACTACTCCGATAGACTTCGTCATGTGCGTCGGCCATTTCTTCGGAAAGGTTAGCTTCAACCACTCTACCACTAGGCCGACAGCTTGAAGTAGTATTTAAAATTATGGCAATGTTTGACAGGATGAGGATGTGTACACATTTTTCGAGCCAGAGCTTCCACCCGATAACTTGGCTTTTTCGAGATGCAAGGCGAGCGAGGTGGCGAAGAGGCAAGCTCCGCCAGCGAGGCCTCACCCCAACGCCGACAAGAAATCAGCGAGCAGCAGACGGGCGTCGCCGGAAAACACTTGTTTGAATGTGCTTGATCTGAAAAAGGACAACTACTTCTCGGTGGCGGTGGGGCGGACGCGCACAAACGCGCGCTATCTTCTCAACAACTCCGACGACGTCGTATCGCTCCTCAAGGAGTTGGCGGAGGCAGCAGCCACATACTCTTCACATTGATTCAACAACGATTATAAGCGGGGTGTGTATGTGTGTCTATTCAACTACTTTCAATAACACAATAGTAGTTTAAAAGCGGTTTATATAGTTCAGTGTCTAGCAATGACCGGAAAAAGGAAAAATATATTTCTTCACACCCCTGAAAACCATGTATTGTTTTTTTCCTATATATGCTTTATGGAGTAGTAGTATTCTATACTCCCCCGTCAAAAAATAAATAGTCTCAATTGTGGACCGTTTGAGATTTAATGAGAAAATTGGTAAAGTAAGAGAGAATCAGAAAAAATAGGTAAAGTAAAAAAGAGATAGAAAAAGTGGATAAAGTAATAGATATGAGAGAAAAAGTGGATTAATTATGAAAGAGACTTTTCAATTTTAGAAATGAAACTATTTTTTGTAGACATCAAAATGAGACTATTTTTGTGAACGGGGTAAGTATTTGATTTTCATGCTTTGAATAACATCTATGTAAGAATATTTTTATAAGGAGTTTATTAAGTTGTTGTTCGATTGTCATGACTAATTATTACATGATTATTCATCAAGGATTAAGTTGTGAGATTCAATCTCATAAACCAAACATAATATATATAGAGTTGTGATCAATGTCGAACCAATTTTAAAGATCGAACTAGAGACCAAATCTGGGCCATTAGATCTAGTTTTTTTGATGAGATGTGCTGCTGTGTAAATTTTTCGGTCTTCATTACAAATCCATTTTACTTCATTGTATAGGTTTATTACTTCATTCCGTACGTAATACCGTGTCATTGAAATGTCCTAGTATGAATCCAGCCAACTACTGCTGTCTGATAAGTATCTTCTAAACATAAATATTTATAAAATAATACTACTAGTATTAGAATTATGTGAAACATACATATCCTTGAAACAGAACACAAGTTTTTTTACCCTTGTAGTACTTGAGATGGTTTGGATACAAGAATTCAAAAACAGAGCACAAGTTTTTCCACCATTTGAAACAGAGGCTAAAACTCAAAATCAATGAAATCAGTACTCCATTAAACAAAGGGTTTGGAAACATGAAATCAATATAATTGCCGCATCCAGCAAGAGTGATGGACAAACAATGCAACCAAGTATTCTTTTGCAGATCAAATCTAAAATGAAGAGCATATTTCTAAACACAGACATCACCTCAAATAATGAACTCATGTAAACTAAGGCTAACATATAGAGAAACCGATCACCGATAATCAAGACCAAAATACAGGCCTGCCCACCGAGGGAACGACCCCTTCACTTTGCCGGAGTTTTCCTGTTTGCTTCAAATACGTACTTGATCAATGACTCCTTGATCGAGAGCAGCTCGGGAAACTCTTTCTTCAGTTTGGATGCATCCATCTCATTGTTGCTTCTAGGAGCAATGATAACCTTCGCTTGCTCCTCGAGAGTGAAGTTGGTGTATTTGAAATCCGGGTCAATATATTGCTTGTACATCTCAAGAATCTCGTTGTGGCTGACAACGCCTGGATTGGTGAAGTTCCAGATGCCTCTGAGGTTCCGCTTCGCCATCTCAATCGCAATCGGAAGAAGCTCATCCAAGATTGTCATGCTGTTGGGGATGTCGACCACCTTGTTGTACTTCGAGATCTTGGTGATGAAATTGCGCGGGTTGCTCAGGTCCGAAGATATCGGCATCCGGACTCTCAGCGTGCAGACGTTGTCGTATTCTTTCAAGAGCTCCTCCACCTGATTGATGCACACCAAAAGTAAGCAACCACGTGTAAAGACAAGTAATATGGACTAGGTTGTAACAGGGACGAATATTACCATAGCTTTCGTCTTGGAATAGAAAGATCCGATGAAATTGGGTGTGTCTTCCTCCTTGTATCCGATACCAGAACCCTCAGGGTGTGCAGCGTCATATTCGAAAATGCACCCAGTGGCAAAGTTCAGCATCAGGAGTCCGTGCTCTCTGCAAACATCCGCCAAGGTCAACGTGCCAGCAACATTGACACGAATTGTCTCAGTCTTGTGACTTTCACACCAATCAACGTTAGGTCTTCCAGTTAAACCAGCTGCATTCAAAACATGTGTCGGCTTCACAGCAAGAATGTCTGCCAAAATCTGTTGGCGGTTCTCAAGACGCCCTTTCCCATACTCGTATGCAATTTCCTGTTTCTCGCACAATTTTCCGAGCAAACCACCAATCCACCCGGTCCTGCCATATATCAAGAACTTGAAGGCAGGTTTCTCTGTTGATTGGCCGGTTTTGGAAGGCGGCACAACCATATTCTGAGTAGCATTACCAGTGAATTCGGACTTTCCAGACTCGTACTGCTCAGCTCCATCAAAATTCCTCTCGATCCCACCAGGCATCATCAGCATCCTAGGATGAGGAAGCAATGCACCAGATACATCACCCCACCAATCGGGATTACTGGTATACCACTCCATCGTCTTCTTCAGGCCCTCCTCCCAAGTGGTCCTCTCTGACCAACCCAAGTTCTTCAGTTTCTGGTCATCCAGGAAATACCGTTGATCATTAAACGGCCTGTTATCCACGAACTCAATGCTCTTTTCGGGATCCATGTTGAACAGCTTGCACATGTCTCTGGCAACATCAATGACCCTCCTCTCCTTCTTCGTCCCAATGTTGTAAACATGACCGACTTCTCCCTTGTGGAGAACAACCTCAAAGGCCTCGGCAACATCCTCACAATAGAGGTAACTTCGAACATTGGATCCGTCGCCATGGATAGGAAGAGTTTTCCCTCTCATGGCCAAGAGGATGAACTTAGGAATCAACTTTTCAGGAAACTGATTGGGGCCGTAAACATTATTGCCTCGGGTTGTAATGACAGGCAATCCATAAGATCTACCATATGCCATAACAAGCATCTCAGCCCCGGCCTTTGTTGCTGAATAAGGGTTTGTTGGCAGGAGCTGTGAGGCCTCGTGGTTCCCAACAACAGCATCCTCCTCAGTCTCTCCATAGACCTCATCCGTGCTAACATGGATAAACCTTCTAATCTGCCCGGTGACCTTGCAGGCCTCTAAGAGGACATGGGTGCCATAAATGTTGTTTTTGGTGAACTCAAAACTGTTACCAAAGGAATTGTCGACATGGGTCTGGGCAGCAAAATGCATTATAGTATCAATGTTCTCGGTGATGAGAAGGTAATTGACAAGGTCAGCGCTACCGATGTCTCCCTTGACAAACTTGAAGTTGGGAGAGGATTTTGAAGGAAGGAGGTTCTTGAGGTTGGAGCAGTAATCAAGCTTGTCGAGCACGACAATCTTGTATTCAGGGTAGTTCCTGATAAGCCGGTTGGCGACATGAGAAGCGATGAAACCCGCAGCTCCAGTGATGAGGATGTTTTTCGGGGTGAAATTCGACATTGCTGCTTGGTAGACAGTAGCTACAAAAAAGAAAAGCAGACATGCTCACATATTACTAAATGCATAGCACAAAACAACTCTATAGTAAAGATTCCAAAACCAGGGCATCACAAAATTCAACTGCTAAACACAACCAAGTAAGATCTTAATCCAAAGGTATTTCACTTTCATAACAAAAAATGCTCTAATGAGACAAACAAAAGATTCAACACAAATCACAAATCAAGTTGCATTCTTTCAAACAGGTCATAAAGGATTGATGAGATCATGATGAAACAAACTATGATTATCAAATTACCCTGCTAATCATTCATCTCAATTAAGAACTAAAAGCTTAATTCTAAATAAAATCATTAATCATCATAGATCAAATAAGATCACCGCATATTAAGCAAGCACAAAAATGTGAATGATTAAACAGAGTCAAAATCAGGTAAACGCGCGGAATAGACGAGATCTGAGACAGATCGAGATTCCCCGCAGGATTAGGAGTTGAAGAAAACTCACGTTTTTCTCCGATAATAATTCGGATCAGCCCACCGGAAATAGGAACAAAATCGGAAGATTGAAATGAGAGAGAAGTGGCGAAAAGCAAGGGAAAACCACTGACCTCAGTCGATATTTATATGCAAATGTCACTTTATTCCCCCAATTATAGAAAAACAGCAATGGGGATAACAAAATGCGCGTGAAATTGGAAGGAAATACAGCTTTGATGATGATGATGATGATGATGATGATGTTGTTGTTGGTAGACGCGGTAATGCACTGTACATGTTTGATTTGATGACTCACCCACAAATTTTGAGGGAATAGTCGTAGTTGGTGAAATCAACGATCGGATTTCATTTTAGGAAAATAATTACTACTCCCTCCGTCCCCCAAAATTCGTCACCATTTGACTCTGCACGGATTTTAAGAAATATAATAGAAAGTGGGTTGAAAAAGTTGATGGCATATGAATCCTACTTTTATATATTAGTTTTATAATAAAATGTGAGTGTGAATGAGTTAGTGGAATGTAGGATCCACTATCAAAAATGGCAAAAGTGAAAAGTGACAAATTTTTAGGGACGGACGAAAAAGGAAATAGATGACAAATTTTCAGGGACGGAGGGAGTATGATTTTTAATTTTTAATTTTTAATATTCTTCTAGGAGTGGAGTACTACTACTACTATCACTTTGTTTGTTTGGAAAATAATCAGAATTTTTAAATAAAGTTTTTTTTTTGGGTCTCCAATTTTCCAAGTGTTCTTTTTTTTCGTCCATTGCTAATTCGGCATTAAATTTTATAATATTATTTTGTAAATTAAGTGGAGCATTAAATTTTATAATACTCCATCCGTCCCGCACTACTCGCACTTATTTCCTTTTTGGGCGTCCCAAGTTACTTGCACTCTTTCCATTTTTAGTAAAAAATTTCACCTAAAGCCGTCATTTTTTACTTTTCTATACACTCATTCATTAATCTCCGTGCCGAAAAGGAAAGGGGCGAGTAGCCCGGGACGGAGGGAGTATTATTTTGTAAATTAAGTGGAGAGAGAGGAAAATATGTTATATAGAGTGGGATGCTGAGTGAGACGGGGAGAGTGTATTTATTATTGTTATTCATAAATAACTTAAATAATTAAATGTATTTATTCAAATTATAGTAAATCATAAAGTAAAGTAATATAAATTAATAATCAATTAAAAAGTTTATTCTAATTATAAAATTATTATCATATTCTTTTATTTTTATTTTATCTTTCAGAAAGATACGAACTAGTTATTGAAAATTGAGTACATATAGTACTAGTACAACTAAATGGAGTAGTTTCTTCCCAACATCGAGTGGAATGTTTTTCTCCACATAAAAACCACAATTAGGAGAAAAGAAACTAAATTAAAAAATTATGGTTCTTCTCTTGTTAACAAACCAAATAATTCGAAATATAAAATATTATGGTGTAAGGCATGATTTTCGACCAATTACTAATATGTGGCTTGATATTTTATCGTTGGGCTCGACTTTGAATATTCTGACTTCTTTCACAAATATTTTTCTTATCGAAGCATAAAAATCGTAAATTTGAACGGTATATGTAACTTTTCCTTTAATTTTATACTACAAATAGGTATTTAAATAATTAAATCTAAATTTAAAAAAGAGCATTAGCATAGCTACAACTTCAGTCCCACTATCCAATTCAAAGATGTACTAATTGAATATTTAAAATAGACTAATAATAATAAAGCCTAATGGAATACTACTTTTAAAATTTTATATATTTAATTGTGATTAAGCCATGAGACTTGTAAGAATATTAATTTAATGGAGTTAAAGAATCACAATGGCCACTTGGCCTCCATTAAAGTAATTTATAATTAATTACTTGGGCATGATTCCACCATTTCCCCTCCATTATAATTTAAAATTACTTGGGCATAATTCCACCATTTCCCTTTTCGATGGTAGGTATGATTTCTCACAATGCATCAACTACACTTTATATTTGGGTGTGGTAGGCTTAGAACTGCCAACTTAGAATATCATTACAGTGAGATATTTTCATACTATATTGCTAAGTAATTAAGTCATAAGTGGATTAGGTAAAAAATGTTAAGCATATATTCACTTAGTATATTTTAATGGTTATTATTATTATTAATAAATCGTGCTTGAATGAAAAATATTATAAGAAGCTATTAGAATTCTATGCAACCCAAGGTGATTTTATTGCAACATAAAGTGAAAAAAACTCTTGCTCACTTTCTCAACTTACTAAATCAATAATCTCTTAGAAAATGATGCCAAATCTACTACGTAGAAAATCATTCAAATTGTGCACAACCTAACTATACACTTGAGGAGATTGGCATCATTTTGGCACAAGAATATCAAAGTTGCTAAGGCTCCATTTTGCAATTTCATTCCCACTCACATAAATCTCAGTCCCAACATCCACGGATGGCCAATGCCGAACCACAGGCTCGGTCCCCGGATCCTGCCAAAAAATAGAAACTTTTAAGATGACACGAGTTTTAATGCACAATTGGCAAAATAAGAGAGATGAATTGGTAAAGTAAGAGAGATGATGGGAAATATGAGTAAAGTAAGAGAGATGATGAGAAAAAATAGTGGAAATAGAGTTAGTAGATTATCGGGTCCACTTCCTAAAATAGTAAGTTTCTATTTTTAAGAGAAAGTCTTACATGAAAATAATTTTTTTTTTATTTTTAAGAGACGGATAGTACTTAACAAAGAAGTATGCAAAAATGTTGAGTTTTTAAACCTGATAGAAGTAAAGTGAGTGAGAGAGTCTTCCAACATCAAGCTCCCAAGTCCTTGAATCTCCAATCCAACCCTCTCCTTTCTTGGTTGGATACCCATACTCTCCCCAAACAGGGTGAGGCAGAATTTGCAGGATTTCCTGAGGCTGTGGGTTGCTGTATGCATCACACAAGTTGTAAGGCGCCTCGAGGTGCTTGGCATTGCCCGGGGAGCAGTAGACATGGTACGCGTCATAGGGGAAACGCGCCTCATCAGTGCGGTGCACTCGGCTCCCGTTGGAGAAGGTGTGATAAGGTGGGCACAGGCTAAGATTGTGCGGGGTGCACCAAGCCACAATGCTCGGGTTTATGATCATCTCGCTATAACGAGTCACATCACTCGTTACATTCCCGTCGCACGCCCTCCCGTCGTTCTTCCAGCACCCGCCGATGTCCATGAGGTAGAACTGGCTCTGGTTTCCTCCCCCTTGCCCAATGTCTAGTGTAAACCTCACTTTGAAATGGGGTGATCTTGGAACCTAGTAGGAGTATATTGGGTCGCGTTATAATAAAACTAATTTTCACTTCAGAACGCTGAACTTTCAATAATGTGTATAAAAATTATCAACACGAAGACATAAATATATCAATAGTCTTACGTTGATAATTTTAACATACAAACTTGAAAAAGTTCTGGAATAGAAATTAGTTAGCATTTGATCACAACCCGAAGAAAACCTCACTTTGAAATGGGGTGATCTAAGTATAAATTATTAATAGGGTCATGTTAGGTTGCTAACTATATTAAATTGATAACTGATAATTATGTCACCTCACATGTTATAGATGTCAACACGAAGACATTTGTATATCAATTGAATTGTATACTTATGTGACATATAAATGTCTTCGTATTGACATCTATAACATGTGAGTTCACATAATTATCAATTATCAATTAGCAAATAGTTATCAATTGATCATATCTCATTATTAACCTAGATAAATAAAATTAATAGCATTAATTTCACACATCCAATGAGAGTAATAAAAGAAAACTCACAATCTTAGTCATTCCTCTAGTTTGATAATGGTAGCCACCAGAGAAGCCTCTTGTAGCATCTGATCTCAAATAAAGCATGAGCCATGGATACTTTGGTGATGTTTTCAACACATGTTTGAAAACCCAACCTCCTTTCCCAACACTCTTCTCCCAAGTGATAGAATAGTATGACACATTTTCCTTAACAGCAGCTGTGGCCATGTCTGCATCCAAATCCCACGTCCCGAAAAATCCTCCGTTCATATGCATAGTCCGATTCCTCTTCCCAGTGAGGCGCGTGTAGCGGTGGTGGATGGATGGCATGTTCATGCACCCCTCCCCGAAGCAGGGGAAGCGAGGCTCGGGGGCGAAGGGCGAGGATTTTGTGCCATCCTTGGGGCAGATAGCTGCTTCAGTGTCCATGTTGCCACTCTTGAGCATGACCATCCAAAAATGCCATGGCCTTGGATGGTCTCTCACTTTGCATTTCTCAGCTAATAATAACTCTTTCCATGCTGCAAATTTGTTGCTATCTATTACTTCCATTCCATCTATTGTAGCTTGTTTCACTCCTAGCTTGTTCTCCTTCCTCCTCACCTTGTGAGCTAATTTATCTGGACAACACAACAAAACACATGTAGTTAAAATGAATGTTCGACTTGGATCTGCTCTGGTACAATGTAGAAATAGATGGGGGGTTGTTTAAGGATGTATAGATGAGATGAAATCATCACCAGCTTGATATAAGACAAGATTGGGGGTTTTCAACACAAGTAATTAAATAAATATTCGACATGGACATGCTTTGATACCATGTGGAAATGAACCACTAAGGGCTCTACAATATATAATATTTTTATACTCCATATATTACTCTCTCCGTCCTACAACAAATAAACGATTTTCGATTATACAAGTTTTAATGCACAATTGGTATGAGAGATATAAAAGAAAAAAATAATTAGAGTATTGTTGGTGGAGAATGACACTTAGAGAAAAAAAAATTAGCAAAAAGATATAAGCCAACTATTTTCATTGGACATGAAAAAATATATAGATATAAAAAATTAGTAATCATGAAAGAAAATGACAAACACAACAACTATATAAAAGTGCATAAATATTTTATGAGTACATAAAATTAAACTAATGCATAAATTCAAATTTTTCATGCGATAGCTATAGAAGCAAAGTTAAAATAGGTTTATTGAAAATTAAGTTCCGAATTCCAATTTTGCTTATGCAAACTACATGGCACTTTGTAAATTTAGCACTTTTGTTTCAATAAAGACATTTTAACTTTAATAATGATTGCAGTTCTATTTTAAGTATTATGATAGTAGTTCTATTTTAAAGCAAGACAACTCGGCATTTTTAAAATGAGTTTTATAATTATAATAATACTTATATTACTCTAGTAACATTTTTTGTGTTGGTTTTCTTAAAAAAAAAATCGATTAATTGAATGGATCTTCACCAAGTCAATATGAGATAAGGATGAAGGTTTTCAATGAAGTAGAAATATACATTGTGATTGAGATGGACGGACGAGATCGAAGCAATCGGCCTGTCTAGGGCTGCCCATGTTGGGAGCTTCTTCATGAACTTCATTGCATTGATTCCACGCTTCAATGGCGACTCTCAGGCCGTCTCGTTTCATCCCGGGATCACCAACAGCTGATTTGTACTCTCTTTGTCCACCAACACTCATCATCAACAATGCCACCACCATTGCTATAATGTGCAACATTCTGAATTTCACCATTTTCTTCACTTCACTCACAATATATGATATACTACTGTGAATGAGTGAGTGTGTATTTATACACACATTTTTAGGGTTTGGATAATGTTGAAGCTGCTAATTTTGGAAAATAATAGTATCTGATTAAAGATAAGGTGTATATTTGGAAGCTTGACTATATTCAACAAACTTCATTTATTCTCGAGAAAGTATATCGTTGTGCGAATTTATGGGAATCATAGTCATACTAATAATTATGCATAGTCACGTTGACGTGTAAAATAAATCGGGGGGATATTCATCTGTTGTAACAACGGCAATATTTGTTACATTGTATTTCATTAAATAATTAATGGATAATGTTAATTATCCAAACTACTCCAGATATGGAAAAGGATAAATACACTGTCGATAAATTGTAGTATATGAAAAAGGATGAATACATGTTACATATATAGAATTTCAGTAAATATATGTATTTATGGATAATAATATGTTAATCATTTTATTTGATGCTCAAATGTTTTGACATCATTATCCTTTCTTATTTATTTTAAAGATAGTTTGATTATCTCATTTAATAGAAGTAGATAAGGTGTTTAAAATTTTATTTTATTTGTTTTTATAAGTATATATGTATTCAATATCATCGTCAAAAAAATATTGGACAGTTGTATTAATCAGATTTTTCCTAATTAATCAAATAAAACTTTAATTGATTATTAATGAGTAGATTTAATAAAATTATCATTAATTCAAAGTTAAATTGTAGCACTTGTTTTCTTCTTAATCAACGCATTCTTTTTCTTCGCTTTTTATTTTAATTGTTCTTATTGCTAATGTCATATTCGGATTTTTTTTTTATAAAAGTTTTACTAGCAAAATATTTTTATTAATTGTATTTTTTAATTGAAGAGTAGAATAGTAGTAGAACCCATGAATAGTTAAAAGGAAGATGTATTGTTATAGGTGTTGTTTCTTAGTTAAGTGATGAAATAAAAAAATGGTTAAAAATAATGTGAGAACCATGAATAGTTAAGAGATGATCAATAGAGACTAGAGACCACTATTGTGGATGTTCTAAAGAAATTTGGATGTCTTATCATAATTAAGGAGTAATAATCAGTGTCACAATCATAATTAATACTGATTTATGTTTCAAATCCAAATCACATAAGTCGGGCTCTTTTTTGATTAATTATTTCTTGTGTTTAAAATATTTCACATTCATTAATTAATCGACCATGCTGCTAGTTTAATTTAATTAATACTATATCATATAGTATCATTTTTCAAATAATGCTAAAAGTTCATGCTGCTAGTTTAATTTAATTAATACTATATCATATAGTATCATTTTTCAAATAATGCGAAAAGTTCTGAAATACCTTTGATAGGCAAAGATTTTGAACTTTGTAAGAGTTAGAGCATCTCCAACCATTACACTAAACTCAAACCCATTTAACTGTAAATGCCACACTAAAAATTGATTTTGCTCCAACCATTTACACTAAACTCAAACTTAAAAGAATATTCTTCACCCACTAACTTTTTTTACTTTTCAATCATACCTTTATATTTTATCTAAATTACACGCTAACCCATGGCACTTTGTCAATATCATAAATTAAAGTAAATAATATAAGATTTATTAATTAATATAACTAAATATTAGAGCATTAGCAATGGCGCCCGTCCCGGCGGAATTCCGACCGGCGTGCCGGAAGTTCGCGCGGGACGTCTTCCATTGTGCAAGGGAGGCACGGATACGGACATCCGTTGCGGACACCGGAGTTCCGCGGCATTCCGCGGAACTCCGTCGCGACGTCCGTGCGGACGTCCGCCAGTGCGTCGACTCCCACGGACGTCCGCGCGGACGTCCCGATTATTGCATTAATTTCTTTTTTTTAATTATTCTATAAATACGTATCGTTGAACTTCATTTCATTCACACCACTTGTATTAACGAGTATCTCTCTCTCTAAAATACTTTCTTTCGAAGAACAATGGAGCACCACGATAGCCATTCCCCCGCCACGAGCGAGTCACAGGCGCCTTATTTTCCCGTCGGCGGTAGTACGCCGATGTCCGCCGCGATGCCCAAAATGCCGGGGATGGTGCCCCAATCTCAAACGGCAGCGGAGATGATGTCCGGGTACTACAACATGTACCCGCAGTGGTATGGGATGATGTCCCAAATGTCCCAGATGCCCGGGGTGAGTCTCGGAATGGCCCAAATGCCGGGGATGATGCCCGGAATGCCGGGGATGATGCCCCAAATGCCGGGAATGATGCCCCAGATGCCCGGGATGATGATGTCGGGGATGATGCAGGGATCGCCTGGCGCTGCGGGGGGAGTAGGCAGGGGATGATGCAATCGCCGGTGGCCAACGTCTGTCGGCCCTATATGGATTTACTGGCGCCAGACAACCCGCCGAATACTCCTCTCGAGACTCAGTTCACTAGCATCGAGATGTTCTCGCTTGAGGAGTTGGGGCTATCTCCGATCCGGGATTCTCCCACCGACGCACCAACGGCGACAGGGAGGAGGGGGAGGGCAGGGAGAGGGAGGGGCAGGGGAGAGCGAGGGGCGGGGGCCGCTGAGGTGGGGGAGGGGTCCAGCGGGAAGAAGAGGATCGTCTAGAGCATGGAGGAGTGCATCGCGCTGGCGAAGGCGTGGAACGGTGTGGTGGAGGATCCATACGTCGGGGCTAACCAGCACATCGACAGGATGTGGTGGCGCATTAGCCAAAGCTACCTCCAGTTCAAACCGCCAGGGGGGAAGCCTCACAATGGAGAGCAATGCCGGAAACAGTGGGAGCGGTTGAGGAGGCAGCTCAGCCGATTTGCCGGCATTTACACAAACAACCTCTGCTCGGCAACCAGCAGCATGTCTGCCGAGGATGTGAAGCTCCTGTCTCACCATCAGTTCATCAACACTGCAAAGGGGTTCGGGGAATTCAAATATTGGGAGGTCTATCTTGTGGTGCAGACTTCGGCCAAGTTCACTGCGGGTGTTGAATCTGGCTGGCCGAAGCGGACGAAGATTAGCGCCTCCGGGGAGTACACCAGCAGTGTTGGTACCCACGAACTCCCCCCCGCCGAGGCAGAGTTCCCGACGCCCACATCGTCAGGCCGCCGCCGTCGTCCGGTTGGGCAAAAGTCCGCGGCGCGGATGGCGAGGGGAAGCGCCAGCGGATCCGGCGAGGCCCAATCGGTAGCACCCACCCAAAACGATCCTGAGAACCCCTCATTCGCCCGCATCGCGGCACATGAAACCTTGTTACGTGCAATGATTGAATGACGCCAATCGACCGACCGCCATTACAAGCGGTCGCTTAAGGATATCATCAACAGTATGCGGCGCGATTTGGGGTTCGGAGACATGTCGGAGAGTGACGACGAGGGGGGTGGCGTGGCGGCAGCGGGGACGACGAGGGGACTGACGACGGGGAAATTTTAATTCCGTAAATTGTTTAATTTGTGAATTTTTATTGTGGGAAGTCCGTCGAGATGTCCTTGGGGATGTCCGCTACTGTGCAGTGGGATGTCCGTATGACGTGGCATCCGCAGTGAGATTTCCGTATGACGTGGCAGGAGGTGTTTTTGGATGTCCGCGGGGATGTCTGCCGAGACATCCACACCTGCTCTTAATGTTTAACTAATTTTTGTTATATTTGATAGCGTATTTGATTTGAATAATATTAATGTACGTATAGTTATGAATCTGTAAATTGGATTATGTATTAATGTACGTATAGTTATTAATCTATCTAATAAAATAATTGTTTCCCATAGATTTATATGCACCGTGAATTATTAATCTATCTAATAAAATTGAATTCTGTATTTTGAAATTAAAATAGCGGCTCTTTATTTAGTAAAATATTATTATTTTTCCAATTGTATTGAAATGGGCCAGCCCATTATTTAATAATAACTAATCAAATATAATAGAATTAAATTAGGTTAATTTTAACATCTTCTCTACGCCGTTCTTCTTCCGGTAAGTTATTCGCCGTTCTTATTCCTGTAAGTTTTTTTATTTTTGTATTTTAATTTCTCTTCCTTCTCTTCTTCTATTTTGATAAATATGAATTGATTTGGACTTAAATGCAATAACTCAAACTTTGAAAAGTGTTTTTGATATACTTTTAGTGCAAACCTAAATATAAGTATTTTTTTCTTCAAAAACCTATAATGGGACTGTTGGAGATGGTCTTACAATATGTTCGGATCACTTGTTACTTCGAATTATGTTTATAATTCCTGCTATCAAATTCTTATGGACATTTTTACACGAATTATAGAATTTTGAATTGCTTTTATTAATGAATTTGCTTGTTTATTTGTCAGGGGATATTATGAAATTCTAATGTACTCCGTATTTGGCATTCGATGATGAGATATTTGTGAAGATTGTTGGTTGGATGTTATAGTTTTTTTAGCCTTCTTGAATTTTTGCTTTTCAATTTTTATTACTATATTTTATGAAATTCCAATTTTCAGTTTAGTTCGGATATCAGTTTTTTGGATTCATTTTTTGGTTAATTCAATTCGATTTATTACTTTTAAGAAAATCAATTTTATAATTCAACGACATTTTATCCATCAAAAAATGGTAAAATAAAGAAATTACACATTAAAATTGTGATGTGACATAATAGCAAATTGAGAACTGGAATTTGCTACTGCTAATCTCAACTAGACATCACCAAACCGAACCGGCCCGGCTGAACCGGCCCGGAACCGTCACCGGCGGTTCCGAACCGGAACCGGAACCGTCGGCGGCGGTTCCGAACCGTGACCGGAACCGGCGGTTCCGACGGGCCGGTTCAGGTTCATGAAATTTGCGAACCGTAACCGGCGGTTCCGAACCGCCGGTTTTCACCGGAACCGGCGGTTCCGAACCGGCGGTTCGCCGGTTCCGACACCTTTTCAGGCTACCACCGGCCTAGACGTAGCCTTTTCAGAAACCGGGTCAGAAACCGCTGGTTTTTGTCAGAAAACCGTTGACGAAACCGGCGGTTTCTGACCAAAAACCGGCGGTTCAACGAGTAAACCGGCGGTTCCGGCGGTAAACCGGCGGTTCCGCCGGATTTCAAAAATTTGAAATTTTTTCTTTTTTTTTTTCTTTTTTTAATCACATTTTTCCCCTATAAATACCCCCTCATCTTCATTTTCTACTTACCTCATTCTTGTGTTGATAAGAATTTCTCTCTCAATCTCAATTTCTCTATTCTCCATCCTCTTTCTCTCAAGTTGTTTACGTTATTTGCGCTCATAATTTACTCACGTTGTTCTTGTTTACGTTAATATCACATAAACACTACTCTCTATTCTCTACTTCCAATTTCCATAATATCATGTCTTCATCTCGTCGTGGTGGTGATCGGGGCAAGGGAATTGCCCAAGATCAAAGTGACTCTCGTCGTCGTCGTGCCCCTTCTAGAGCACAAGTTGCGGAGGAGGTGGGAAGGCGAGCCGCTCTTCGATTACAAGTAAGTTCTAAACTTCTAAATTAAATGTTTTACTATGTTAATATGTTATAATAAGTTTTAATATGTTAGTAGTTTTTTAATATGTTTTATTATGTTATATGATATAAGTTTTAAGTATTTTATATTACATGGTTGAAAAATGGCTCAAGTATTTCAATGAGATCCCAACAGTTTTTTTGCTTGCCAAAGTTTTGGATCCAAAGTGGAAACTAGTTGGTACTTTCAAAAATTTAGAATTTTATTACAACAGTTTAGCTTCTATTGATCTTGAACCACTCCGAGCTTTGCAAACTGACGACGACGACAACTACATAAACCTTGCCCAAACATTCCAAATAAACCTCCCCCACCTCCCAAGCCTCCAAAGAAATTTTGAGTTCGACTTGCGGTCTCTCTTTCACGATTACGAAGTCAAGTACAACACTACCCACCAAGTTCGACCTAGACCCCCCCGTCAAACACAGAACTTTGGCTTCTTCCAAGTTGATGACCCCGACACCCAATCCCAATTGGCGGACCTATACGCCTTCAGCAGCGGAGGAAGGACGGCACATTCGGTAAGTGAGTTAGATTTATATTTAGACTCACACTTTTCATTCAATGAGGAAGAAGGAGGTCCCGTTCCCCAACAAATCGACGTCCTAGATTGGTGGTCTTCACACGAGAAAGATTTTCCCATCCTTGCATCAATGGCCAAGGAGATCTTTTCGGTTCCGGCTTCCACTGTCGCCGTCGAGTCCGCCTTTAGTGTTGGAGGCAACGTCTTGGACGACCGAAGAAGTAGGCTCACCGGACAAAACATGGAAGCCACCATGTTACTTGATGATTGGTGCTCCGCCGAAATTAGAGACCAAGAACCGGATTGGGACAAACTAGTAGTACAACCCGACCAAGACTACTTCCCCGACGAAGAAGAGTAGGCGCCAATACTTCCGATCAAGCCAAATAGGTAAGCAAGGTAAGAGAACTACGTGGACTTTGATTCCAAAATGCAATTGAGCATTGAGGATACGTAGGCATCTCAACTTATATTTCAACTTAAATTTTAAATTTAAGTTTAAATTTAAGTTGAGCTCAAGTCCTTTTCCTTTATTTCTTTTTTCTCCCCTTTATTTCGAATATGTAATTTTGTAAATTGTAATGAAGACTTTAAGTCTTTTGTAATTTATAATTTTGAAGTTGTAATTTCTAATTTTTATGTTGTAATTTGTAAATTTTAACTTGTAATTTGTAATTTTAAAGTTGTAATTTGTAATTTTGAAGTTGTAATTTGTATCAATAAAATTACATTTGTACATCGCTTCATTCTAATGTTATTTACGCAAGTTTTTTTACATTTTAAACTTGAATTACAATTTACAAAATGCAAAAAAAAAAAAAAAAAAAAATCAAAACGAACCGCCGAACCGGCCGAACCGGCCCGGAACCGGCCAATCACCGGCGGTTCCACGGTTCACTTGAACCGGCGGTTCCACGGTTCACGAACCGGAACCGCCACACCTTGGCCGGGCCGGTTCAGGTTCATCAATTTATTGAACCGGAACCGGCGGTTCCGAACCGTGAACCGCCGGTTCCGGAACCGTGGTGACGTCTAATCTCAACATGCGTAAATCAAACTAAAGGTTAAAATGGTGTCGAATAGCAATTTCTTGTTACTTGTTGTCGTCGCCTCTACCAACTATCTTGAACTTTCCTGTTTGCTCTTGCTGCAAAACCACATCCAAATTCACCAAACAATTTTATTTTTAAAACAGTTAATATAACCTAAAACTAGACTCCAATTTAAAATTTAATCAATCAATTATGAAGAGAGGAAATTCAATTAATTAAAAACATTAGTGTTAATTGTGTTACCTTCTTCCAGAGATGAGTATGAGGGGAGCAAAATGCAGCAACAACAGACCCTCTGCTCTTCCCCTTCCCCTCTCTGTATTCGATACAGAGCTCCTCTTTCAATCCACAGCTGACGTGGAATGCCAATCCACATTTAGGCTCGGAGCAATCAATGGCGCAACCGTTTTTCGATTTGCAGATGTAGCACTTGGTCTCCCACCGCCTCTTCCCCACCCGATCGCAGTTGATTCCCTCTCTCCCCTCCGAATCCGCGAAGAACACCTCCGGCACGTAGATCGCGCACACCAGATGCGCCCACCACCCGTCCGTCGTTGGCTTCAACGCGCCGCCGCCGACGGGGCAGAGGCAGCAGGACGGCGGTTGATTTTTCTCCGATTGGGAATGGAGGCATCGGGCGCAGTACCAGTCGCCGTCGGGGATCCCCGCGGTGAAGGGATGGCCGTAGCATGTGGCGTGCACCATCAGATCGCAGCCGTCGCAGAGCACGATTGGATCCGCCGGATCTCCGTCCGTGCTGTCGCAGACAGCGCAGACGATTCCGTCCTCGCCGTCTTCTCTGCCGTTGAGTTTGATTTGTGCGGAATCTTCATCGGATGGGGGATTGAGATTCAGATCGAGGGCCAGGGGCTGAAACGCCCAAATTCTCTTCTTCGCGGGAAGGCAGAGAGTTGTGGCGGCGGGGGGAGAAGGCGAATATCGGCATTCCTTGCGCTTTTTGGCGGGAAGGCAAGGGGAATGGGATTTGTTGGATGAGTCTGATGAAGCCGCGAATTTTTGATGTTTGTAAGTGCAGGAAATAAATGAAGATCAACCCAGAGATTTTACGTGGTTCGATTTACTGAGGTAAATCTACGTCCACGGGGAGAAATGGGGGTAGGTTTGTATTGCTTGATCTGTTTTCTACAGCTTACAAATACAAACTTGCTATATGGTGTTTTATCTCTAGAGAGCTTAGCTATTTTCTACCAGATCTAAGTCTTATTTATATATTGAACTGAGATCGTGGCTTGCATCACCACCTTAAGTCGTGGAGGTCACGGAGGTCATGAGATCCTGCATGGCCACTAACTAGGCGGTGGCTTACATCATCAGTAATTATGTCGTGGATGTCGTGGATGTCGTGGAGGCTGCATGGGTCCACCACTAGATAGATCGTGTCTCCCAGTTCGGTATTGCCGAGCAGCTTTTGCCGATGCTGAAACCGAACTGTTGAACTATTGCCGAGCAGCTTTTGCCGATCTGAGAGTAGAGCTTGATGCCGACCTGAGGGCAGAGCTTGATTGGTTGGCTTTTACCGAGCTGTAGGCTGAGGCCGAACTCTTTGGTCATGCCGAACTGATACTCTTTCTTGGGCTTTGTGCTGGCTTGTTTAGTACGTACTCCATCACTACCCCCCCCGAAAAGCGAAGTGAATCACTTCGGCATTCTGGATAAAGGTACGGGGTAAGTTGATGTTTGTCCTTGGTCTGATGAAATAAACATCTTTGTCCGGACTTGGCTTGTCGGTCTGATGAAATAAACATCTTTGACCGGACTCGTCTTTGGTCTGTGTTCTAATTTGGCGATTTTTGTCGCCGGGATCGAACTTTCCCTTGTCCTAATTTCGGGATCGGACTTTCCCTTGTCCTAATTTGGGGATCGGACTTTCCCTTGTCCTAATTCGGGGATCGGACTTTCCCTTGTCCTAATTCGGCGAGTTTTATCGCGTGGATCGGACTTTTCCTAGTCGTAATTCAGGCAAGTTTTATCGCGAGAATCAGACTTTTGTTGCAGTTCGTTTCAGACGAAGTGCTTGTTTAAGCTGAATTGTGGTCTTGTATCCTCTTTAGAAGCTTTGACGCACAATCGTGGGCTTGTTGCAGCTCGTTTCAGACGAACTGCTTGTTTAAGCTGAATTGTGGTCTTGTATCTTCTGTAGAAGCTTTGGCTCACAATTGTTTAGCTTGTATATGTTCTAAGAAGGGGGTCAGCCTTAGAAGAACAAGATACCTCAGTAACATTTGTAAGAGACGACACGCACAGAGACAGACAAAACACACAAACAAAACGCACAGAGACAAATAAAGACCAAGTAAACCGAATAAAGCACATTGAGCAAACAGGACTCAAGACTGACTGACCGGACTGTCTCTTACAAATGGAACTTTTTGAGGTTGGAAATGTGCCATGTTCGGGGTACCTGTTCTCCTGACATGTGAGCCAATTTGTAAGACCCTTTGCCGAGGACTTCTGATACCCGATACGGACCTTCCCATGTGGGTTCGAGCTTGCCCAGCTTTTCTGCTCGGCTTACTTCGTTGTTTCTCAGGACGAGATCTCCCACTTGAAATTGCAGCTTCTTCACCCTTTGGTTGTAATACCGGGCTACTTGCTCCTTGTACTTGGCTGCTTTTATGCATGCCAATTCTCTTCTTTCTTCGGCAAGATCTAGCTCGGCTCTCAGTCCGTCGTCATTCATTTCTGCTGAGAAATTTAGAGTTCGGGGACTGGGCATGCCGATCTCCACCGGAATTACGGCTTCAGTGCCGTACACAAGACTGTACGGAGTTTCACCGTTGGAGGTTGTGGGTGTAGTTCGGTAGGACCATAGGACTTGAGGGAGATTTTCTACCCATTGTCCTTTGGCTTGTTCTAACCGAGCTTTTAACCCTTTCACCAGGATACGATTTGTTACCTCCGTCTGTCCGTTCGCTTGTGGATGAGAGACCGAAGTGAACCGCTGTTGAATATTCAGCTCTTGGCACCAATTCTTGAATGTCTTGTCAGTGAACTGAGTCCCGTTATCCGAGATGAGGATGTGGGGTATGCCAAATCGGCACACTATGTTCTTCCAGACGAAATCCAACGCCTTCGAGCTCGTTATCGTAGCTAATGGTTCAGCTTCCACCCACTTTGTAAAGTAGTCCACGGCAACGATTAGGAATTTCATTTGCCGAGGAGCTTGAGGAAGTGGTCCCACTATGTCTATGCCCCATTGCATGAAAGGCCAAGGGCTTTGCATAGTGGATAGATCGGTCTGCGGCATCCTTGGGATATTTGCATGGATTTGGCACTTCGGGCATGTCTTGACGAGCTGCACTGCTTCTTGTACCAAGGTTGGCCAATAATATCCCCATCTTAGAACTTTTTTAGCTAAAGCTCTAGCTCCGATGTGGCTGCCGCACGATCCTTCATGAACTTCTCTGAGGATGTAGTCCGTCTCTTCTGGTCCCACGCACCGCAATAACGGCTGGAGGTAAGACTTTCTAAAGAGGACTCCTTCATGAAGTTTGTACCGAAGTGCTCGGCACGTGATCTTCCGAGCTTCTCTCTTATCTTCGGGCAATTGTCCCTGATCCAGATACTGCAAGATCGGCGTCATCCAGTTCGGCGAGCTGGATATTGAATGTACCTCGGCTTCATCAATGCTTCGATGCATTAATTCTTCCGCCTTTGAGTTCGGATCTGAGGCCAACTTACTTAAAGTATCTGCTCGGCTATTTTCCGCTCTGGGAACGCGGATTATCCGAAAATAGGAGAAACTTCGGCTGATGCTTTGCGCTTTGTCCAAATACTTCTTCATTCTCTCGTCACGGGCTTCACTGGTACCCAACATGTGATTTACTATGACTTGTGAATCACAATGGACTTTGAGAGATTTGACGAGCAGACTTTGCGCTAACTGAAGTCCGGCAAGGAGGGCTTCGTACTCGGCTTCATTATTAGTAGTGGGGAATAGGAACCGAAGTGAGTAGGTTACCTCGTGTCTGTCGGGAGCGACGAGTAAAATACCAGCTCCACTTCCCATCTTGTTTGAAGCTCCATCTACGAATCCGCTCCAGCAGTCTGGCGGCTCTACTTCGGATTCCAAGGGCTGTGCTAGTTCGGCATTGGCAGACTTTTTCTGTTCGGCAATGACAGGGATTGCTTGATCGAACTTGGCCTCTGCAAGAAAATCTGTCAAGGCTTGTCCCTTGATGGCTTTCCGAGGTAGGTACTCGATTGAGTGTTCTCCCAGCTCTATGGCCCATTTGGCGATTCTGCCTGATGCTTCTGGCTTGGTCAAAACTTGCCGAAGAGGCAGATCGGTTAAGACGCATACCTTGTGAGCATAGAAGTATGGCCGCAGTCTCCTTGCTGCATTTACTAACGCCAGAGCAATTTTTTCCAGAGGTTGATACCTTGTTTCTGGACCTCTTAATGCTCGGCTTGTAAAGTAGATGGGAAGCTGCTTTAGGCCTTCTTCTCGTACAAGCACCGCGCTGATGGTTTGATCTGATGCCGCTAAGTATAAGAATATTACTTCGGCTTCGGTTGGAGCAGAGAGAATAGGAAGCTCGGCTAGATAACTTTTGAGCTCGTCAAAGGCCTTTTTCTGCTCGGCTCCCCACTCGAACTTTGGTGCCTTTTTCAACACCTTGAAGAATGGCAGTTGCTTTTCGGCTGCTTGGGAAAGGAATCGATTCAGTGCGGCTAGACATCCGGTTAGCCTTTGCACGTCATGTATGGACTTCGGCATTGCCATGTGCTGAACGACTTGAACTTTTGAGGGATTTGCCTTGAGTCCGTCCTTTGAAACCCAACAACCCAGAAACTTTCCCGAATCTACCAAAAAGGTACATTTTTGGGGGTTGAGTTTGAGGTTGGCTTTTCGGAGCACGTTGAGAGTGGATTTGAGGTTGTCTTCGTACTCCGAAGTGCTTTTGCTTTTGACAACTATGTCGTCGACATACACTTCAACTTGATTCCCGATTAGGTGCCGAAAAAGCTTGTCTACCATCCTTTGATAAGTGGCTCCGGCATTCTTTAAACCGAATGGCATCTTTTTATAGGCGAAAATGCCGAAATCGGTGATGAAAGCTGTTTTCGGAGCGTCACTCTCATCCATCAACACTTGGTGATATCCTTTGTATAAATCAAGGAAACAGAAAATTTCGAAGCCGATCAAAGCTTCTACTTTTTTATCTATATTCGGAAGGGGATAGCAATCTTTTGGACAGTGCTTGTTTAGATCGGTAAAATCTATGCACATCCGCCATCCTCCTCCTTTTTTCTTGATCATCACAGGATTGGCCACCCAAGAAGGATATTTCACCTCGAATAGTACATCCGCTTTTAGTAATTGGCGGACTTCGTCATGGATGATTTGGCTTCTTTCTGCCGCAAAGAGTCTTTGCTTCTGTTTTACTGGCCGGATTGAAGGATCAATATTTAACCGATGAGTGATTACCTCGGGGGGCACTCCGGTCATGTCCAACGGAGACCATGCAAAGACATCTTTGTATTCCTTGAGGAGCTGAATGGTCTTTTCCCGGAGTAGAGGTGTTCCTGCGAAGCCGACGTTGACCGTTCTGGATGGATCATCTTCGTATAACTGAACGGTCATTGAGTTCGGCTCTGAAGTGACTTCGGTCATCTCGCTTGCCTCCGATTCCAGTTGCTGTGATTGCTATGCTTGATGGTGCCGAACTGATTGCTCGGCACTTTTAAGCGCAATCTGCAGACATTCTTTTGCTCTCTTTTGATCACCTCGGATGACCGCTATCCCACCTTTAGTGGGGATCTTGATGGTGAGGTGATAAGTAGAGCAAACGGCCCGAACTGTGTTGAGCCAGTCTCTCCCCAGGATGATGTTGTACGGGGACCGAGCTTTCACCACAAAGAACTCGATCATCGTACTGGAGCTTGTAGGCGCTTTTCCCACCGTGATCGGAAGGCTGATAATACCTTCAGGGCGGGTGTCTTCCTGGGCGAAACTTTTCAGAGGAATTGGAGCCGGACTGAGCCGAGCTGGATCCAATTCCATTTTATCGAAACATTCTTTAAAAAGAACGCTGACGGACGCTCCTGTATCCACAAATACTCTGTGGATCAGTTTGTTTGCCACTCCGGCTTGAATGACAATAGCGTCTTGGTGAGGAGAGATGGCTGGGACGGGATCGGCATCTGAAAATGTAATCACTTCGTCTTTCTTCAGCCTTTTATGTGTTGGTTCCTCTTGATTGGAACCTCTGCGTTCTGCTTTTAGGGACGACTTAGTCTTCCCGGCTGGGAGAGCATCAATAGTCAGGATTACTCCATCGTATTGCGGCTCGTCGTCGTCTTCGGGATCCTCATGCCTTTTCGGATCCTGAGGATTGCAGTTCGCACTTCTCTGCCTTTTGTTCTTTTTCGGCTGCTTGCTTTGGTATTTTTTTAACGTTCCTGTTTTCACAAGAACATCAATACCTGCAGCCAAATCTCGGCACTCCTCGGTATCGTGACCGTGGGTTTGATGGAAGGAGCAATATTGATCCTGAAGTCGCCGTGCGGCTGATTTCGTTATCCGCTTTGGTTTTTCGAACATATCGGAATGTAGTTCGAAAATTTCCGCTCTTGACTTGTTTAATGGTACGAACTGAGCGGGCGGCTTCTCAGGATTGAGACGTGGCCCCAATCTGCCTTGTACCGGTGCCCTTTGAATTCTTTCAAAAGGAGTTCGGCGAGGAAGCACCTGGTCGCTTTGATCGGGCTTCCTTTTGTCTCCTTGGGATGAGCTGTCTAACGACCGTTTTCGACGGTCTGCCTCATCCGCACGAGAAAACTGGTCCGCAATGTCCCACATTTCTTGAGCTGTTTGCGGACCGCACTCCACGAGCTTTCTGTAGAGAGCTCCGGGCAGGATTCCATTTTGGAATGCCGAGATGACAAGTAGATCATTGAGATTATCTACTTGTAGGCATTCCTTATGGAATCTCGTCAGGAAGTCGCTGATCTTTTCGTCACGACCTTGACGTATAGAAAGCAGCTGAGCCGAAGTGATTCGAGCTTCTGCTTTCTGAAAGAACCTCCTGTGAAAAGCATCCATGAGATCTCGGTAGGATCTGATGCTGCCTTGAGGAAGGCTGTCGAACCACCTTCTGGCGTTCCCGATGAGCAGCTCGGGGAACAGCTTGCACATGTGGACCTCATTGAGACCCTGGTTCGCCATATTATATTGATAGCGTCCCAAGAAGTCATGAGGATCCTCTAGCCCGTCATAAGTCATTGACGGTGTCCGGTAGTTTCGCGGCAAAGGAGTTCGGGTGATGTCGTCCGAGAACGGAGTCTTTAATGCTCCGTACATGGCGAACCCGACATCTCTTCGGTACGGAGGAGATGGAGTTCTCCTGTGGTTCCGGTACCGAGGAGGAACATGTCGGGGTTGAGGATTCTTTCTCCTGGAAGACACGTCACTACTGCGGTAGTGACTTTCATGTCTGGATGAGGAGGGAGAATCCGCCGTTGTCTTCTCCGACTGTTGGCTCTTCTGCAGGAAGGTTAAGAACTCCTCCTGCTTCTCGGCCAAGAACAGCTTGACAGCCTCGTTCAAATCAGGCTGCTGGGAAGACTCGGTGTGTGGACCTTTTGAGCGGCTTGCTCCTTCTCCGTGAGAACTGGAAGTAGATTTTTCACGAGGCTGCTTTCCAGGCCTATGGGCTGCTGGATTAGCTTCCTCATGGTTATCACGGACGGAGGCACGGGTGTTATGTGATCTGGTATGCATTTTTTTGGTAGAAGAGGATCAAAAAACTCGCTTTATCACAAATTTGGTTCTCTGTTTCCCACAGACGGCGCCAGTGATGAAGCCGCGAATTTTTGATGTTTGTAAGTGCAGGAAATAAATGAAGATCAACCCAGAGATTTTACGTGGTTCGATTTACTGAGGTAAATCTACGTCCACGGGGAGAAATGGGGGTAGGTTTGTATTGCTTGATCTGTTTTCTACAGCTTACAAATACAAACTTGCTATATGGTGTTTTATCTCTAGAGAGCTTAGCTATTTTCTACCAGATCTAAGTCTTATTTATATATTGAACTGAGATCGTGGCTTGCATCACCACCTTAAGTCGTGGAGGTCACGGAGGTCATGAGATCCTGCATGGCCACTAACTAGGCGGTGGCTTACATCATCAGTAATTATGTCGTGGATGTCGTGGATGTCGTGGAGGCTGCATGGGTCCACCACTAGATAGATCGTGTCTCCCAGTTCGGTATTGCCGAGCAGCTTTTGCCGATGCTGAAACCGAACTGTTGAACTATTGCCGAGCAGCTTTTGCCGATCTGAGAGTAGAGCTTGATGCCGACCTGAGGGCAGAGCTTGATTGGTTGGCTTTTACCGAGCTGTAGGCTGAGGCCGAACTCTTTGGTCATGCCGAACTGATACTCTTTCTTGGGCTTTGTGCTGGCTTGTTTAGTACGTACTCCATCAGAGTCATCGGTTTGTTGTTGTAATCGGAATCGTTTGAGAGGAGGCAAGCCGAGATATCTGGCCTCCTCCATTTGCGAAGAGTAAAAGGAAAGAGGGATTAGGGTTTGGTGAAAAAAGCGATGAAGTGGAAGGAGTGAGAGTGAGAGTGAGAGGTGATGATATATGGCGAAGAATATGGGGGGAAGATGAGATGCTGAAATTTGGAATTTCAATTTGTTATTTAGATGTTTGAATTTCTTTCAAATTTGAAGTGTTGGGGTCATCTCAAATGTTAGTAGTCATTCAATATTCAACTGAAAACAGCCATTAAGATATTCAATTCACAGATCTATTTTACGAGTAATTATTTCATGATTCGTTTGGTATCTCTATTAATAAATCGCGTGTTAATTTAAACACATGTATAATAATAATAATAATAGTAGTATATGATTATACCATTTTCTGTGTATAGCTTCATACTCCTACTAATTTAAAATGCAAAGATTATTGACCGTGATAATTTGCGCTTGAGCTACAATCTAGCATTCAAAAGATTATTATCAATTCCACCTAAAAGCAAAGTGTATTATCAAGTTACTATAAATTTTCGAATGAATTTTATAAATGGTGGTATCAACTTGATTATTAAAATTTGATTTGTTTTAAAATTATACTATGATAATCAAAATAAAATAGTAATATAAACGGTATGAGAATTAATGTATAATTAGTAAAGTAAAAAAAGAGGAGATATTTAGGACGGTATGAGTATAATTAGTAACATAGCATGCAAGCAAGGATGGAATTAAATTCAAGAAATTTTGCTTGATTATCATTGTTCAAATAATTGACAGAAGCAATGCAACAGCTACATTGATACATGGGAACTGAACTAGAAGAGACCTCCAATGCATCTTAAAAACTAAAATAGCTCCCGTTTGGACTTCCAAGCCAACTAGAAAATCTTCCATGATCTGCAAACATCATAATGCGCAATCTTTAGCTCCAGGCGTCTGTCTGTCTCCACTCGGTCTGAGTCCAAGCATAATTCACCTGAGTAAAACATCAGATGTCACTGTACCCGGTTAAATTAGTCCGAACTTTATAGCTCCAACCTCCATATGAGTAGCAACCGCAACAGCAGCAGCTCCAGCAGCAACAAACCGAGACTGGGCTTGCATCAATTTCGCATCAAGGGAATGTTGACTATCCAATGTGCCTTCTCTCGACTGTGGCTGGTGGTACGGGTTGCTGTTCCGTTCAGCATTCGTAGCTGGGTTCACTTTAGCTGGTGTATACTGTAGAGGCTGCCCCTTAGAGACAATCTCAACATTCGAGCCATTCCTCGATATGACTGGCGTGTTTTGCCGCTGAGATTGTTGTTTTACTTGAGACGCTTCTTCCTCTTTACAGCTCTCTTGGTTCTGTACTGTACTAGTTTTGAAGAAACAATGCGGAGAGTTCGATTGCCGGGGCAGAGTAGCATTCTGAACGCACATCCCTCCACCATAGGAATCGTTCACATGTCTGGCATTCTCATATGGTAAAACTGGTCCAACTACTCTTCCGGGCTTGGCTGCAACGGTAAACTGAGGTTATTGAGAATTAGAAGAGACAAAGAGATACACTACACAGATATTCACATGACAAACAGAGGCAACCATTATATCTATCAACGTGACTTTCTACGACCTTAAAACTATATATCACAGAATTGTTAAGCATTTGGTGCTTTCATGCTTTAATGCAGACTATTAGGCTTCTGTTTCATTAGTGGCACTGCAATAAATTTATCGAAACTCTGGTGTTCTCACACTCTTCAGTCCCCTTTCATATCTCCATCACAGAAATCAGTGTGTGCTGATCACTAATTAATTTTTCACGTACAATTACTTGTCTATTTGGCTCAGAGCAAAGCAATTCTATCAAGTACAATCAGATTCATCACTTTCAAGTCGCTCGGAGAATTTTGTTTCACATACTATTTACTAATGAGAGTAGAAATCTAATTAAATATATAAATTCGTGTACCATTTGATATCCTTGGAGGTGGGCGTGAAACCCTAGGTGCACTATCAGAGGCCGCATTTGGCCCTCTAAATCCTATTGAAGCTTCTGATTTAACTTTTTGATTGTCGAATACAGAAACATTTGAATGTGTTTTGGGAGGAATTGTGCTAGAGTTTACAGTAGACCTGCATAGAAGCAGGAAAGCCACTGTTAATTTATGCACTGGCACTCATATTATCTCATACTATAATTGTACATAGATTCTTCAAAAAACATCAATCCAACAAAAGTAAATTATAAGGTAGCTTGACAGGAAGAGGAAACATATTCAGAAAGTCTGAAATCGCAGGAACAAGTACCACTAGAGTGCTTAACATGCTGATACAAACTAGATAATCTCAAAAAGCATATGAGTGTTTGAATTTAATATATAATTGCATTTTGGGAGGACGAATTAACAATAAATGTAATAAGTTTCACTTAAGAAGTGCATTGAAAAGGAGAATAAGTGAAAAAGGGAACTGTTTAAGGAAAACCCAACAAAAAACAACACAATCATTGTTGGGAAAGCATTACCCCATCGCTTAACTGACTTGTTAATAAGTAGTACATGTTATAGGTATAGACACTAGGTTGTCTTCCGTGTGCATATGTTTGGAGGTAGTGTGGAATTTATCTAAGTCAAAAATAGGAATTAAAAATCTCATACAATAGAATTATACCGTGGAAGAGACACATGCTTCCTCTCAGGGAAAATTACAGGCCCACTTTTTCCAGAATTTTCCTCCAGATAGTCAAATTGCTTCTTGAATTGACCAACCGCACTGTATAACACAGAGAACATATTAAATCTGATGTTGACACAGCTGTGAAATGAATCAATCTGATGTAGCAGAACCAAACCTAGGATAGAGAAAACTTGTGCCACCATTACGCGCCATGTAGTCTTTTAATAATTGGGGGTGGTACTCCAATATTTCTCGGAATATTAATTCTCTAATATCCTCCTTTGTCAATCTTCTTCGCTCAAATTCAAATTCCATCTTCGAGATTGGCTGACAAGAAGGCTCCCTCTCAATTTTAGACAGCCCCTTGAAGTATGGATCTGCCAATGCCTATTGATCACAATAATCATGATCAATACAAGAAAACATAATAGTTTGTACAGCATTTGAATCAACTGAAAAGAACACTGGGTCATTAAGATGAAGGTATATAAGATATTTGTGAGAGCACACAACAAATACCTCTTCAGCACTGGGACGATCCTTTGGGTCAAATGCCAACAGCCTTTGCAATAATTTGAGAGCGGATGGATCTGCTGCATTTGGAAATTTCTCAGTGAAAGGCACTGAACGCTTTTTTCTCATATCCATCAAATATTTCCGTGCCTTCTCATTCCGTACCTGCGTCCAGGATACACAGTAGTTAACAACCACATCTTCAGATGTATTACCTTAATACTTTGTATATAGGTCTTTGAACCATACCCCAGATATTGTATCAACTGATGGTGTTCCCAGAAGATCAGTGATCAGGTCCAGTTGATGCACTACACTTTTCCCAGGAAACAATGGCTTCCCTGCCAAGACTTCTGCAAAGATGCATCCTATGCTCCAAATATCAATCGCAGGTGTATACTGCAAAAATGATGTATGGTGAATGACTGGCACTTAAAATAGTAAAGCAGTAAAGCCCTCCAGAAAAGACGCAACCTGACACAAATTACCTCTGAAGAACAGAGATATCAACATCCAGGAAAGTACAATACTCCTTCCTGAACAAGAATTGTTTTAATCTACAATTACTACTCATTTGTTGACTCAGCACTCTGCACTAAATAAATGCTACTACCCGTAATGAGAACAAGCCCCCAAGGTAGATCAAATAATAAGCATGAAAATGAAGTCCATATAAACAAAAGTTTTTCCCCGCAATATAATCTCATCAAGAGATAAGCAGAGAACCCAAGAAACAATTACAAACAATCAGGAGCTACAAGCATTTCCCAGTACTAAGTAGCCAATAATAATTTTCAGGTGCAATATGATAAGAGTAGGGGAATCACTCTATGCGAGCTTAATATTGAAATACGAGGAGCCTACAAACCAATCGTAAATGCGGATGCGGTAAATGATAAAATGGTAAATAAAGGAGGGCTTTACGTGGGGGCAAACAATGAAGAATCATCCCACACTAAATTTACAACCAAGTCAGTTGCACAAAAGAAAACAAAATAAGTTTGATTTACAGCATTAAAGAATCATGATTTGGCACCACATGTGTGTGTGAGTGTGTGTAGATCTGAAACACGGAAGAGCATAAATGGTTAAAATTAAGAACCTTGGCGGAGAAAGAACCACACAGCTCAGGAGCTCTATACCATCTCGTAGCAACATAATCCTGCAGGATAAGACAAATTGTCTAAAACATGAATAGCTGTCCAACAGATTACCCTTGAAAGTGGTGATACAAACAGGTATCTCCCAAAACAAGGTGAAAATAGATATTCAATGATTTATGGATTGCAAATTCTAGTCTGTACCGTCCAAAAAACTGCTGTCGGAGCATCACTGAATGCCACTCTTGCTAGTCCGAAGTCACATATTTTTAGTTTGCAGTTAGCATTCGCCAAAATATTCTTTGGTTTGAGATCCCGATGATAAACATTAGCTGAAAGCAGGTAAAAGCAAATTAAGAAAAATGATCAAGTGATAGAACGCTGGTAAACCGAAGACTTCAAAGAAAGTGTGGCAAGCTGAGAACAGAAAATGCAATAAGACAACCCTGAAAAAATCTTAAATGTAGCAGCCCATCTATGTAGCACCAACATTTAAGATTTTTATCAAGTGAGTCATGGCAACCCAGTATACTTTTTATTTACCAGTATGCATATATTTCAGTGCCCGTAGCATTTGATAAAGAAAAAAGCGGTGGTGCTCTTGAGTCAAATCATCATTAGCTTTTATGACTTGATGAAGATCGGACTCCATAAGCTCAAAAACAACATAGATGTCTTTGAAGTCTCGCCTAGAGGGTGGAATCATGATCCGCTTGATTTCAACAATATCAGGGTGGCGTAAAAGGCGAAGCAACTTAATTTCCCGCAAAATCCGAAGAGCATCAGATGTATGCTCAAAAATGTCTTTTATTTTTTTTATTGCTACTTTTTCTTTCGTCTGCGTGTCAATGGCAGCACAGACAACTCCATAACTACCCTTTCCAATAATTTCCAGAATTTTGTATCTGTTGGCTTCTCCATACTCTGTGAAAAAATCAGTATCTTTTGGGATCTGCAAAACAATTAACCATGCTATTATCATGCCGAACTTTGAAGTATGCCTAACATTATATTATACATATGGTGTAGCAAAAGAAAGTTAGATATAACAAGAATCGCATAATCTATGACTTCAATCAATCATAAAATTCGAAAAAGGTTAAAGAAATCTCAAATAAAAGATATTGAGGAAAATTTCAATTAGGCACCATCAAGAGTCTTCAAAAAGAGAATTTAAAGGAAAGACAAGAAATCCTATTCTTTCACACAAGAATCCCAAATAAAAATCGATCGGAACTTTCTAAAGTAAATTTCTCATGTTCTTGCCTTGTCGCTAACAAACAAAAAGCACAAGTTTAAATCAACAACAAACAACAAACCAAGTCCAATTTATGTGAAATTTTCCAGCTCTCTCATTAAGCCTTCAAATTCTCAACAAAGAACATCTCATACTCCCCACCATAAAATTCACTTTACACAACACCAAAAAAAAAAGAAAATGCAATAATTATCTAAGAATGAAACAAAAGCTGAAGAAGACCTTCTTTCGCTGGTCCTGCCGCTGCATCCTTGCTTAAATCTAGAACCTCTTTTTCCGATCCGATCAGTGAAAAACGAAAACCTTCGCCGTTCAAAATTCAAACTAATTACACCGAAATATTCAACAAAATTGCAATTCCAGACGCCTCTACTCGCACAAATTCCAGAGAAATTTTATGATTTAGAGAGAGAGAGAGAGAGAGAGAGAGATAGGGGTTTGAAAAATCCGACGGTGAAGAGGAGCCGAATTCGGTGAACGTTAGTGGAATTTATACAGAGGTTTTTGTTTTTCGTTTTCTTTTTATGTGGTTTTGGAAATTTCTTTTTTTGAAAATTTGTTTTTGGAGTATTATTTTATCCACTTCTTTGGGTGCCTGCAGGCTTACGTGTACACCTGCGATTGGTTAATAGTCCTATTTCATTAATTACACATTATAGCTTTTTCGAATCTTGCGTTTTTGCCCCAAATCTTATACTCACTCGTCCGCGAATAGGAGTTCCATTTTTCCAATTTAATCCTTCCACAAATAGGAGTCACAGTTCACTTTTACCATAAATAGTAATAGGGTCTAACATTCCACTAACTCATACCACTCACATTTCATTTAAAACTAATATATATTACAACTAGGACCTCTATTCCACTATTTTTTTTACTCACTTTTCTTAACATTTCTTAAAACTCATGCCGCCCATAAATAGACTCTTAAGGAGGGAGTAAATCTTAAATTATGGCCTATAAAAGGTTTGATTAGATGTAAAAGATAGACATATGTTGAAGAATGAGTAAATTTATTTAAACATATTATGTAAAATTATGCAAATTGATTTATCGACAACAATATTCAATAAATTAATAATATGGCGTTTGATACTTTATTTAATGGGGAAGCAAGAATAAAAAAAGAGCCTTCAACGTAAAGTCAACACGACAAGCACATTAATAAGAATAAAATGTAGTAGTAATATTATTTTATTATAGATTCCGTAAATTAGAAATCACGAAAAGAGGTTATAAAAATGATTATATGAAAATGGATTGAAGTTATTTAATGCATGTACGTGGCATTTTTCATCATGAATTTTACAATATTGTAGTGAGAAATTTTGTGAGTGAGCATATATGTTTAATTTCATAGGAAATTTACAAAATAAGTTATATTCAACAATAATAACATTACTTACATTTTACTTTTTCAAAATACTCGCAAAGGGTCGGTGATTGTATCTTAATCTCGAAAGCATCGATTCACCCACCTATTTTATTATAGATATAATAAAACTTAGACTTATGTCAAAGTTTATGGCATGTTGTGTTACATGTTTAATTCATATGAATTAATCGTGGTGTGGAATTTATGAAGTCCTTTGATTGGGATATTTGAATCGAAGGGGGTACTTTCATATCTCATTCTTGGATAATTATTTTATAAGTACAATTTTTGCACTTTATGAATCAAATAAATTAGACCACCTAACTAATACTTGATCAATATAAATTAGACCACCTATTATACTTGACGGTATTGATAATAGCATTAAATTAGACCACCTAATATACTCTTGAGTAGTTTCGATTGGTAAGATTCTCATTCGACTTAAAAGAGAAAAGCTTACTACATAATCTAGAATATATAATGAAATGATTACAATTTTAGTCTTCCAATAAAAATTAAAAACAGTCTTGATTCTAATTTAAATTTGTTCCATTTTATCCTTGGTATTTTTATCATCTATATAACTTAATTATTTTGTCACTTTTTAACATTTGAATAATTTTAGTTAATTAAATATTTGAATTTTAGTAAAATGTTATTTTTATCTACCAAGAAAAAGGTGTGAAAGAGATCATATTTGTGAGAAAGTGTGTTGATGTGGTGACAACATATAACATGAGGGTATTTTTATAAAGGGTCCTCATTATTATTTATACCATCATAATCCAAAATTAAAACAAAATTTACACTCTTAGATTTTAAAATGAATGGATGAGATTAAATCTCACGAATTTCAATAAATAATGGATAAAATATCAATAAAAGGGTAAAATCGTCACTTAGTTAACATATAATTTTTGTGATTTTTTTATATCAACAAAGTGTATTACAAATATCAAAACAGTGACATGAGAATCTCAACACAAGTATCAGAAAATATCAACACACGGTTTTATTGATATTGTAAATGCATTATATTGATATTGTACATACAGGTGGCGTTCGGTTGCCATAACTAATATCATGAGACTATCCATCTAGGATTAAGTTGTGGGATTATTTTAGTTGGAGGGGGGAGGCTATGACCAATTATCATGAGACTATCCATCTAGAATTAAGTTGTATGGTTCAATCTTATGAACCAAACATGATACATATTTAATCATGAGAGTTAATCTTGGCAACCGAACACCCCCACATTATATTGAGATTGTTTGATGCATTATTGATAAAAATCTGTTTATCAACATGTACGGAAGCTGAAATAAAAATGATCAAATTTCATCATTCGAACGTCATCAGAACATATGCAATTGAGATCTCGTTAGAATCCTTATAAAATATCTTTAATTTGATATACTTTTGGCGAAAAAATAATTTAAATTGAGAAAGTTACGTGAATTTAAAGTTTTGAGATGATTTTTAAGAGAGAGAAAGAAGTTAGTTTTAACTACTATATTTATGAATTAACATTAATACCCTTGAATTTATTTAATTATTATTTAAATTTTTACTATAATCCACTTGACATTATTTCAACCACTAAATCTTCTCGATTAGAAATTAGTCTCAATTTTGGATTACTAATTAGTTAACAATTGATCACCATCCATTTTATAAATAAGCAAATATATATGCATAGAAATTATCATTTTGGTCAAACATATTTTTTATATTACGATTTTGGTCAAACATATTTTTTTTTATTACGATCTCATATGATATCTCATCATATGATATCTCACCATAACATTATATTAGTTTTAATCCATTATAATAAGATGCTAAATCATCCTATTGAAAGATTTAACATGAAATCCTACCTACTTCACACATTTGAACTCAAGATTAGTTTCATAACGATATAAAATATAAAAAACTCTCAAACCATTACATAATTTTTTTAAAAAAACATTACCTATATGGCTATATCACATTAAAACTAAAAGAGTTCTTTCTAGTACTTATTCATCTCAATCTTCCTATATATCATAATATAGGATCATGTTAGGTTGAGATTTTTAGCTTAATTGAAAATTGGGATGCATTTTCAACCACTCATCCACAACATTTTTAAAATGTCAACTGCAAGTAGATTATGTCAACTCGTGGGGCTATATGTGTATAGCCTGCACATCAAATGTCAACAACTTATAGTTGACATTATATGTGTATAGTTAACATGAATTGTATATGTAGTTGACATCATACATGTGTAGTTGACATGAATTGTATATGTAGTTGACATCATACATGTGTAGTTGACATGAATTGTATACGTAGTTGACATGGATTATGCACATAGTTGACATTATATGTGTAGTTGACATGAATTGTATATATAGTTGACATTATATGTGTGTAGTTGACATGAATTGTATATGTAGTTGACAAAAAAATAAAAATTAAAAAAAGTATTTATTGAATAAAATAAACCATGAAATTATCATTCTGCCTTTTCATAATTAATTAATCTAAAAATATTTTTCATGTGTCAAATTCTGGACCACTCATTTAATAAAAAGAGTGACTGATAATGCATCTCAATTCTCAATTAGACTATAAAATATTAATTGATCACAACCCTCATAATATATCGCTATCGCATTAAATGAAAATGGTATCCCATGTTTAAGAGCCCTTCGTCCAAAGTTATCCATCATTAATTCTCTGCATTAATTGTTCGATCGTAGTTAGTAAGGATTTTTTATACATAGACACGTTTATGTATATTAAAATGGATAGATAATGACACATTTATGTATATTGAATGGGTGGAATAAAATGATAATACGCGCATTGGTATTAATTAACTTAAACATAGTATTAAATTTATAATAAGAATTCTAAAATAGATTAAATTTGACACAGCCAAACTTTTGACTAGGATAGCTTTCTAAATCAACATTATTTTTTTTAAATAACTTTTGAGTTTTCTAAATCAAAACAATTTTTAGATTTCTTAGATGACTCTTGAGATCAAAGAAATTGAGATCCATAAATGATAGAGATGAAACATTAACGGTAGAAGAAAGTTTTTTATAACAATTCATCTAAAAGAAAGGAGTACCAAATAACCTGACAATCCGAGTGGGTTGGCCCGATTGACATCTCTGCCTTTGACCCTCAATTATTATGAAATAAAAATGATTCATATATAATAGAGGCTATTCTCTTGTTCTTGTAAAATACTCTTATGAACTTTTTAAATGACACAATTTTAATGCATAATTGATATAATAAAATAAAAATAAAAAATAATTAAAATATTATTAGTAGAGAATAAATCTCACTTTATTAAAGAAAAAAACTTAAAATTAAAAAGCTCATAATTTTAGTGGACAAACTAACAAAGAAACACATAGGACACGAGGAGTATTACTTTTTTTTTGTTTGACCACAGGTGTTCCGAATCCGCCTTCGGCTGAATCGGATTAATCCTGCTCGACCGGGCTTGCGGATTAAGGCCGAAAGTCTCCTAGCGGGTGGTGGGGTTTGAACCCATGACCTTAAGGTCACCACAGCTCCGCGCCGCCAACTGCGGTAAAACCGGTTGGTAGGAGTATTACATTTTTAAGACTGATTGCTATTTGATTATTCAATGTGTATCTGCACTTGCTATTATACAATGTGTGGTTGCAAATACACGTAGAGATACATGTGGATTATAATAAAAAGGTGCAATAATATTTTATGATATGTGTGACTGTGGCCCAAATTAAATATAGTAATATCTTATTATTGAGTAGGAATCCACATATCCTGTCCACTATGCAATGCACCAAAATCACAAGTTCCACTTGTAAATACTAATGCAACGTACAATCAATGGCACACTTGATTAGACTCAAACTGAATTATTCTTCCCAAAGATTCCAAATTTTATTCGAAATATTAAATTGTGGCTCTAGTAGTTGCACTGTTCGTATCCGACTTGGAAGACTATACTCTTTTTTTTTCTCACCAAACCCAAAACTTAAAATAAGATAGGATGGGTAAGTGCAGGATTGTTTAGAGTGCTTTGACTAAGATCATTGAAGAATTGGATCATTTTAGAAGTTACAATGTAATAGTGATGAATTATCAATATCTGACGATTTCACAAATTAGTTTTATCGATTTCACAAATTAGTTTTATCCCAAAAACTATACGGGTGTCTTTGGGAACATGGAATTGGAATTGGAATTGGAATTGGAATTGGAGCCTCCAATTCTAATTCCATTGTTTGGTATCACAAAAATGTATAGAATTGGAATTGAATTATAATTCCAAAATTTTCAATTCCATGATTTGAATTCCATATCAAAAGAAGAAAATTGGAATTCCAAATTAGATAGCTTTACTACCCATTACACGCATTTCACACACTTCACACACTACACACATTTTACACACACACACACACACACACACACACACTTCACACGTTTCACACATGAAGCAGCATATTTAACCGAAGATTTGTGTATACTTTTATGTTAGGTCGAGCCCTCAGATCTAGAGAATCCGCTAGATCACAAGGTCTAGGAACTCAGAGGCTCCTGGAAGTCTCGGTCGTCGGACACACAAACCCCCCGTGCTTTCAAAAACCCTCCACCAGCTATATTATGGATTAGTATAGGGAAGCAGGGGTCGATCCCACGAAGATGGACGCGTAAGAAAGCATTTAGAAGACTCTGGAAAAGTGAATGGCTGCTGCCACACAAATTTGGGTTGAGGTGTAACTATTACTAGACTTAGGAACAAAATCTAACACTAGATCTGGGAGACTGAAAACATCATGCAGACATCGAACATCATTGTAACTACGAGATATCAAACTAACTTCCTTGACCGAGCCAACGACCACCTAATATAGCTAGACAGAAAGCGAGTAAATAGTGGGGACCCTTTTCCAGAAACAGTAAGTACGGAAAAACGCTCCAACTAACAAACTCAGAATTTAACTAACAATGACGTGCATCTCATTACCTGAATCAAACGCGAACATGAAGAAAACAGAGCACAAATCCAGATTCAAACAAAATGTGAAAGTTCGGACGTCGGAAACTTGCAATTAACCGGAAATAGAACAGAACTACATATACTAGACGGAATGAAACGTAAACACGAAAACTCGGCATCTAACTTCAACTACTCTGTTTCAGATCCACACGTCGGATGCTCAATCCACTCCGGATCCAAGCAATCCAAACTCAACAACCACCAAAATTAACTTCATAAACTCCAATTCAACAGATCTACCCCGATCAACAACAATCCTCAACGATTCTTCTCCAACTCAACCAAGCAAACGCGAAAAACAAACATTCTGTGCAGCAACTACGTCAAACTCAAAACAATTTGCATTCATAATCGAAATCAACAGCAGGGAATTCAATGCATAGATAACGAGAATTCAATAGAAAACAGGGAAGAGCTTCGAACAACGAAGCTCGGTGAAATTCACGACGATAAATAAAACGAAAGCAAATAATTGTATCTTCGCCCTACACAAGGACGGTGTTACCCAACATCAAACAGCAAATGAAATGACCCGAACCCCTACAAATTCCCGAACATTCCCCCAAGTGTGTGGAAGTGAGTGAGCTGAGAGAGCCAAGAGCAAAGTGCCCAAAAAAAAGAAGTCTTCCCTGAATTGCATGCCCTCTCCCTTATATAGGTGCAGGTTTGATCTTCTAGAAGCCTTCGCAGAAATCTCCATTCTGCCCTTCAGCTTCGTGATCTCCTCCGTCTAGTCATTTCTCCACAATGCTCACTTATTCGCCAGATTCCTTGGGTCATGTAATTGTCATATCCTCTTCCTGGACCTGGCGAACTTTCTACACACCTAGCTTAAAAAGATGTGTTAGACCCCGTATATGTACGAATTCAACCCTTTAATCAATGCATGAAATTAGTCTTATCAAATTGCTCACACTTACTTGTCCTCAAGTATAAAGACAAGAAAAAAAAATAAGGCGAATTTCAATGCATGATTATCCTATGACCGACTCCACAAACAAAACACAAACTCCTGGACCTAGACACACTAACAGACTAACAAAGAGAAAATAGCACTTAAAGAAAACAACACACAAAGGCATGAACTAGTTTCCATTTATAGGCAGCCATCCCCGCAAGCTTAAGGTCTATCCGATTCGTCTACAGTCTCCAAATCCTCCCATTTTCTTCTTCCACCTAATCGGTCTGTCAGTTCGTCAAGATAGCCTATTGACTTCCCACTTGTTGGATTCACTCGATCACTCATTCCTCACCAGGGATGTTAGGATCGAATCACTCTTAAGTCAACGTTATACCACTGATGCGTCGGGTTATGAGAGTTTCTCCTTCCTAAATTCCCCCTTTTTTTTCTTTCTAGGTCAGGGTACTATTGCTTCCTGCCCTTAGGATTTTTCTTCTATTCCCTCTCTTTGTTTTGATTTTTATATTTCCCCTGGACTTCGTCCAACTTATACCACCATTTCTTTTATATTTTACTCCTCCCCTGGACTTCGTCCAGATTATACCTCCCTTTTTTATATATTTTACTCCTCCCCTGGACTTCGTCCAGCTTATACCTCCATTTCCTGGACTTCGTCCAGCTTATACCTCCAGAACCAGACTCTACTCCCTAAGCATCAAGTGGCGGCCCCTTTCTTACAAGTTAGCTCTAAGTGTATAGGCTTATAACTCACATTTATAGTGGGGCTTCACAGCTAGGTTATCTAAGACATCTTCTATCGTCCTTACTTCATTCAAACCGATGTCAGTTTATTAAGGAAACAGGCCTCAAAGTCGACATGCATCCTATCTTCAATAGCTCTAACTAAGGGAATCTTGCCTTATTATATTCACTAGCTCATGCGACACACGTAAAGAAACTAAACCTAAAGACACCTAATCACATTAAAACACAACTGTACGACTCCCTCCCCCTCCCACTTCACTCAAGCTTGTCCCCAAGCTATCCTAGTGAAGGGGGGAAACATGGAAGTACAAAATAGACTACCACGAAACACATAACAACAAACACGTACAAACAAAACAAACTTCTTACACTTAGACCGAGCAACGGGCTAAGTGGGAGAAAGCACAACAGACATAAACCAAAACATGCCCCAAAAGAAACTCAAACTTTTCACACTTAGACCAAAAATTGGGCTAAGTGGGAGAAGACACATATAGACACAGACAAATATATACAACACGCGGCATGCTGAAAAAACAAACACAAAACACAAACAGCAAGCAAACAAACATAATAATAAAACTGAAAGAAGATAAAAGAAAACTGAAAGTAAAGTTACTTGGTCAAGGGGGTTTCAATTCGGGGGTTGGCCCCCTCGGGAGCCAAACTGGGGTGGTACGTAGGGTCGGGTCACTTTTGCTTTCTTCCTGGCCGGTGATTCCGGCTTCTCCTCCTTCTTCTCACTTGGTTTTGATACTGGTTTCTTCACTGTCACAGGCTTCGATGTAGACGGGGCTATCAGGGGCTTGGAAACTGGTGGGGGCTGCTGGAGAGAAGAACTTCCCTGCCCTGGCGGCTTGGACACATTGCTGGGTCCAGCGGCCGATTTCTTTGGGGACGGAAATTTCTCCTTCAACCACTTCGTCATCATCATCATCAAGGATACGGCCTCCGCCATTCGATCATTCTGTGCGGATGACCTCCCCGCCAGCTCAGTAAAACTGCCCCTAAGGGCCTTAATCTCGTCCCTGACATCACCAAGCTCCTTCCGCATCAATCCCACTTCCTTTCTCATCTCGTCATACCCTACACTGGCCACCGTTTCGACAACATCCTGTTCTGGCTTATCTTGGGGTTCCATTCTGCCGACCTCATAGAAGCAAACATCCTTCCCATGCATGTAGAGCAAGCCCTTGTTGAAGAAGTAGTCCACACTGAAGATCTCGGGCGGCACGCACATCACTACCTCCGGCGCAGATTTTGCTATCTTCATGATTGAGTTTCACTGAGGTAAGCACCGAGAAGGTGGCATGTGTACATGTGGCTGGAAGGATTTGCGGCCATCTGATGGCAGGCCTGGGCTAACCAATAACCCAGATGCACTTTCACGCCCTTGGCCATGCACCATGTGAACTATAGGTCGGCTGTAGTCAAAGCAGAATTGGTCGTTCCCATCAAATTATAGCTTATGAAAGTTTGAGCAAAACGCAGGATTCGGTTGTCGATATGGAAGGCCTTCGAGTAGCTGGTCTTAAACTGTCCCACTTTCGGATGTGTGACAAACTCCCAAGCAGACTTTCGGAGTGTACTGCGGTGGTCCCACCACGCGCTCATTCCAAATACCGTCGTCGTCTTCTGCGCGGGTAAACAGACCCAACCGGAGGGACCATTCTCGGATACTCATTTCATGCTCCTCTGTAAACAATCGGAAAGTGATTGAGTCCGCATCCAAATCAGTGGTGGTCTTCAGTCGGAAGGTGGAGAAAAATTCCCAGGCCAACGCAGTTGGCACCTCCGCGTCACTATGCTTTAACAGCCAATCAAACCCTATTGCGCCGATGAACTGACGAAACTCCTCGTCGGAGTCTATCTCCTCCAACTCATCCCGAACATATCATTTCCCGGACTTTGCTAGCTTTCCATAACCACATCTCTCTTTGTACGTTGCCGTTCTCTTGGGATCCTCGAACTTCCCCATCGCTTCTAGTAGTCCCTTCGTTGTCCAGACTTCAGCTGGCTCAAAATTCAGCACCTCATCTGGTTCATCCAACGCTTCCTCTTCAGACTCGCTTCCTGGGGTAGGGCCAACTCGTTCCTTGGCGAATGGAACTTGAGTAGGGGATGTGAGTGTTGCTTCAACAGATTTGCCCTATGTAGTCTGCTTGGACCTCTTGACCCGGGAAGTAGCAGCATGTTTGCCCTTCCTTTTCAGCTCTGCCGCCAGGCGGCGCTCTTCTATTTCGTCCTCATCCCTGCTAGACCCAGGGACTATCTCCGCTCGTTCGCCCTCCATTCCCGGGGCTAGACATTCCCCCTCCGTGGGTAGAGTCAGATCTTTAATCTCGTCACTCAAGTTTCACCGGGCCCCACGCCTGGCCACTCTCTTGTCCACTGGTGAATCTGCGTTCGCCGGATTCTCCTCCAGATCAACTATCAAGTTAAGCCCGCTCTCCATGGGCTCCGAAACTTCATCAGTAATGGGGGCCTCCCCCCTTCAGACAAAATAGGGGTCGCCCCCTCAATGTAGACAGAGGTCCCCCCCCCCCCCCGCAACTTTCTGATAAGAAATTAGGGCTTCACTGCCCGCGAGCCTTTCTGGGGTTTCCCCTGAACAATTTTCTCAGAAATAACAGGGGTTTCCCCCTCCAAAACACTAACACAGGTCTCCCCCTCAATAACTTCAACAGAAATAGGGGTTTCCCCCTCAATCACACCGTCAACAGAAACAGGGGTTTCCCCCTCACACATACTCGCAGAAATAACAGGGGTTTCCCCCTCAATGACATGTGCTAACCTTTGATCACCAACCGCCATTTGCTCCAACCCCGCAGCCAGATCCGCCTCCTGTCCCTGTTCTTCGCCTAACGCGGCGTCTTTCTTCGGTGCGCTGGCGAACGGTTTGGCTACTGTATGTACAATAGCGGGTTGGGCCTTCGAAACTTCTGGAATTTGCGGTGGTGGTGGTGCGGTAGGTGCTGCTTTCTCCATCATCGTCGTGAACAGGGTGAACGTTGTCTCACTTGAATCGACAGATGTGGTGGGGTTCCCTGCATTTGGTGCGTTCTCCATGATCTGAATCTGAAAAATTACACAAAATTCTTGGGAGAAAAATTCCGATTAGGGTTAGAGAAATGTGGGTATTGCGAGAGAGAATTTGGGGATTTTTTTTAGAGTGAGGGAGAGTTTAGTTTGGAAAATAAAGAATAAATAAGGAAAAGAAGTAATTTAGGTAGGGATGGGAACGGTTTGCATGATGTTGCAGGCATGATGTAAGAAACCGTACGCCTTCCCGTAAAGTGAAAATTTGAATTTCGAAACTTTACCACTTCCCTCCCAAACTAAAATCTCTCTGCCCCATGTAAACGCTACTTTCCCGCAATACCACACTTAGGCAAAAACAACAAAAATGAAACGCCAGACTCCTAGGTCAAGGATTCAAAGGTGACAAAACAATTTCCCTAAAGAAATCTAGCATTCCGAAAATATTTTTGGAAGATAAAATTTTTCTTTGTTTGGATTTTTCTTTACTTTTATAAAACAACTAAATATTTACACTTTCAATTTAGTATTCCCGAGATCCCCTGGTTAAGTATATAGATTAAAAATGCATTCCTATTTACCTGACCCAGGAATTCATCGAGAGCACTCCTCACTAGACCAATCAGGTGATAATAGAGAGTGCACGTAGTGGCACTTCCTCCACCACACACGACTCAGAATTATCCCTAAAAACCTTCACCCGATGACCATTAACAAGGAAAGGAGTAGAGTTCAAGGCACTTCCCTGGATTTCCACAGCTCCGTTTGCTCGGAGACTGACAACAGTGTACGGCCCTATCCACTTGGACTTCAGCTTCCCAGGCATCAGCTTGAGCCGGGATTGGAAAAGGAGGACCTTCTGACCCACGTGTAGTTCCTTGACCCGGAGGTTCTTGTCATGCCAGAGTCTTGTCTTCTCCTTGTACCACATTGCAGACTCATATGACTCCAGTCTTAGCTCCTCCAGCTCTTGAAGTTGCAATTTCCGCTCTTCCTCGCAGGATTGGGGTCTCATGTTGATCTCCTTGACCGCCCAATATGCTCGGTGTTCTATTCCCATTGGCAAGTGGCACATCTTGCCAAACACTAACATGTAGGGCGACATCCCAATAGGCGTTTTGTACGCGGTCCTTGTTACACCTTAACCCCCCTAACGTATACTCTTATAATAAATAAATCCCTTATCATAAAAACAATCAATACACAAGTCTAATTCATAGAACACCCATATTATATAAGTTCAAACCAACACTTATCCGATACATATTTCAAAATATCCTGTAAAGTAGTGGAACCATCTCACCACTCTATATACTATACATTTATCTACATGCAAAATGATGAGGAGGAGAAGGTTGCCAATATGCGTCAGCCGCCGAACCTGATAACACGTAGAGTTCCTATGACCTACGTCAGTCAAAACTTTACTGCTATCTTATTCCTGAAAATTTTAGTGGTTTATATGAGCCACTGACTCGACTTATTTTAACACAAGTAATACCCGCAAGTTTACGGGGCTAGTGTAGCAATCAGTAAGCAAGAGTATCGTATCCCACAGAGACAATTTTGTATCAACTTAACTACCACGAACAAAGATCAACGACTATCTAGACAATCAAGTGCAGTTTGGTTTGTTCTAACAACTACTGAAAGCACATAATAGGCAAGTAACAATTAAGAACAAGAAAACACGGTGTGATAATGATATGAAAGATAATATGGAGAAATTGTAGAACTCAAGGATCCGATGCACAATTCCAAGCTCTTATCCAATTGATTTGCCTTACCTTTTGGTGTCTCTAGAGTTACTAAGTCAACCACGATTATAGATTAAACCCCCTCCCGAGGTGAGAAACCTGTAGATTAGATGCTAGAATTGAAGTCCCCTTCTAATCCTAAAACCTCTAACTCCCAATAGTTTGATTAGGTTAATGACCTCACTCAAAACCTCAACTCTCCCGAGTTCTATTGTATTAAGGTGTGAGTTATTCTTCTTTCCGGATTAACTATTTCATCTCCCAATTAATCTAATTAATCCTACACAATCAAGTGGTGATCAAGCAATTGAAAGGAATAAACCCAAGAATAATCAAATAACTACAAGAGCAAGGCAAGAACAAAATCAATCGGATAAAAACTATGAAATTAGTGCATCATCACCAAGAAGTCTACAAGAAATGTTTAGCTACTCATGCTCATGACAAAAACCATGTTCAACACATAGGAATTCAACAAAAACATGATATAAAGATACTAAGTACTCCTGTGAGATCGATTTATGGAATGAAGCTTCAATCTTCCGATGTTGACTCTTCAATCTTCAAATCTCTCTCTCCAAAGTGTTCTTGGGGTGTGTGTGAATGTAGAAGGCGGTAGGTGCAGAATATCTCGAACCCTAGGCTTTCTCTCTCTTTTTATTCTCTTCAAAAATCGCGTTTTCAGCTTTCAGACGCGTCAGACAGTCCTACCCGGCCGGGTTGTATTTTTGAACTATAAATTAACCCGGCCGGGTCCCCATTTTAGGACCGTTGCTGGACTCTGGCTCTACCCGGCCGGGTCGGATTATTGCACTGTAAATCCACCCGGCCGGGTCCTTCTTTTCGTGCCCCTGCTGCCTCTGAACACTTTATGCTCCATTTTCTCCTCTTTTCAGCTATCTTTCCTAGAACACTCAACAAAACACATAGAACTCCAAAGGTATAATAATCGGTTAGATGAAGTCAATTTCGAGTGATAAAATTGACATTTAGCACTTCAACATACCAACTACACCTATGAAAATATGAGTTTGTCAACTCCTCCAAACTTAAGACCTTATTTGTCCTCAAATAATCAAGAAGAATATCGCACAAAAGAATAAACTCATACAAAAGGTGAAATTGGGCTTTGCTTCAGATTCATATTTAAAACAACGGCATGGAATCCTGCAAAATCAATCAAACATTACCTTGAGCTACTGGCTCGTGTATCACTTGGTCTCAATGCCCTCGCAGGTTTATGAAGTGTAATATATATATATATATATATATATATATATATATATATATATATATATATATATATATATATATATATATATATATATATTTTATGTCTCACTCACTCTCAAGTGTATAGGAATTCAATAATAATCTCTCAAATCAAAATACAAGCAGTGTTTACCATAGGCTTGCTCAAAATCAAGCATCTCCTCTACTAGATTGTGAATGTGAGTTTGAGATCAGAGAGGACTTTATTAAGGTTGTAACGTGGCTCTTTGGACGGTAGGGGATATTTTGGCTCAAGTGACTAAAAGAATAGGAAGCACAAGTACCCCCCAACTTACGGTTACCAACAAAAAAAACAATTCCCAAAACGCATCTCAGAAAAGCACGACTAGTGTCAAACTTCTTCCTACCCTCCTGTCCCCCTTTATTTAGGAACCCAACCAATGACCCTCTAGACTTCGTCTAGCTTATACCTCCATTTTTTTAACCTCTTTTCTCTTCCCTTTTCTTCTTTTCCTTTTTTTTATTTTTTTTATATATGCACAACCTATTATCATGATTATGCACTTTTCACAAGTAAGCCCACTAATTTTCCTTCTACCTGATCTCTCCAACTCTTTTCACAAAATATTTTTTTTATGTTTTAGCTTCCAAGGAAAAAGGCTTTAAAGGCTCAAAGTGGCTAGCTAGGGAAAAATATTTTGAATAAGGTCATAGATTTGGACGTATAACGTGGCTTAAGAAGGATGGCCTAACGTCATCTCCTGAACTCACATTCACTATGTAGACTTAATATGATCGGGAGCAAGTTCTAGAAACAACAACAAGTATTTGATAATATCACACTGAAATAAAGGTTCGGCTCAAATCTCACTGGGTATCGGCATTGAACAAGCAAACAAGCAATTCACTCAAAAGCAAATCATAACCAATAACGCATATCCCCACCATTTTCACAAAGCATTTCACAAGAAATCGTCATAAGCGCCCAAAATAAACACCTCATAGTATGAATAATTATGCGATCAGTACATGCCCATATTTAAGTCCCACAGGAGAGACGTACACAAATCAAATAGAAAATCAAAAAAAAAAACTAAAGCACAAAAGAGTTCAACAATAATCCACGGAGATAGCGGGGAAGGAAGGGGAGCACCACCAATCCACGTCAGACTCCCCCAAACTTATTCAATACGAAGGAATGAATAAGTTTGAAAAGAAGTGGATGGAGTGGGATACCTCTAGTCGGAAGGTGGAGGAAATTTCGCGTAGTAAGCACGGTAGAAGGCCTGCTCCTCCGCCCACCTAGCGTCACCTTGAGCTTGTAGGTGGTCTGTCCGCTCCCCAAAGGAATCTAGTCGGGACTCCTGCTGGGCCCTCCAGATTTGGTTCTCATCCCTCAACCGTTGTTGTTCAAGATGTATGCCTCGAATCCCTTCAACTATCTCCGCCAATCGGCTGTCCCTGGATGGTCGTCCAACCGGACGTCTCCTCTTTGGCTGGCTGGACTCGGCCTCCTCTTCATCTTCTTCCGTGGATGGATTATCTTCCTGAACAGGTAGGGGCTCGTCGGGTATCTCTGGGCGTGGGAAGTGATGTGTGCCCACACGCATTGGCCGCTGACCTGTAAATCCTTCGCCCTGTGGGGGGTCACTTACAATTCTCGCTATATGATCCTCGGAGTTCATCCTCCAGTTGGCCTGATAGGTCCACCCTCCAACTGCGGTTAGCTGAGGGGAGGGGAATCTGAAGAACGTATTCGGGTCTATAACAAAGTACCCGGCGCCCCTGCTGTCCACAGTGATTATGCCTGATTTCTTCAGAATGTCCCAATCGATTGACATGCTCCCCGAATCTGGGTGACGCTCCTCTATGTCAACTTCAAAATGGAGGGCCAAGCGGGTGATCACACCTCCACAGCATAATTTCCCACTTTTCTTCTTCGCATGTCTCTCCAAATGTTTGATCATATAGTATCCAATATTGATTCTTCGATGGGCCAACATGCCCCATAGCATGAAGAGAATATCTTGGGAAATGCTTCCCAGTTCCTTATGTGCTAACGGGAAACAAACCAAAGCCTTAGCCATGTATCTCAACACCGGGTTCCGAATGAAGTTGATTTTGGCACGGGATGGGGTAAAAGTAGGGCCCTGGCTAGACGTAGCCTCATCTAATGTAATGCGACCCCAGAAGTCGTGCCTGTCATAATCCTGAGGCTCTTCAGTATACCCTTCCTCATTGTCATCGAGTAACTCAAAGATAGAGTTGAACTCCGCCAAAGTGAGAGTGTGGGCGACATTGTCCAAGCGAAAAGTGATGGAGACCAATACTCTGTTGATGTAATTCACTTGGAGAGTGGATAGGAACTCCAAGGTTAAGGCCTTGTAAGATCCATAGCGGTGTGCAAAGAGAAAGTTAAGGTGGCCCGCTTCCCTGAGCGTTTCCCAAGATTCCTGAATGCCCATATCGGTGAGTAAGTCAACCACCGGGTACCGGGACGGCATACTATCCAAAAGTGCCAATGCTGCCCATCTGTTCTTCTCATCTCTGTTTCTTAAGGTCACATTCAAAGCCCGAGGGTTAGCAAAGTTGGCCATCTGAAATCGTACCTGAAATCAACCAGAACAAGGAGCCAACTCCCCCAAACTTTAGTCCACAATTAAAGGTTTATAAACAAAAACAAGGTGAAATTAGGAAGATAGACTCAATTCCTAAGATCAAAAGCTATAACATCAAAATTAGGGAGATAGACTCGATCCCTACGCCAAAGCTCACATTATCAAGTTATAATTCAAAACCAAGCATATTGGTATATTTCAACAAATTAAATCTCAAGCAATTCAACAGGCAATTCAACAATTCAACCATACCCATTCCTAATTGAAGGCTATACCCACAAGCAATTCAACAATTATAGGCATATTTCACATCTCAAGCACCATACTTATCAAATTCAACTCAAATGTTCTATAAACTTCAAACCCAACTAAATGCATAGCATTAATTTCGTGAACTAGAGGGGTGGAAAAGAGAAAACATACCTTGGTTGTTTAGAAGGAGAAAATTGTTGAAATTCATGTGCAATTTGCCAAAATCCGCAAATTAATCGGTGAAACTCTTCCAAATCACAAGTATAAGAGATGGGTGGAAGGAATTGTGTGGGATTGAGAGAAGATTGTGGGTGAGAGGAGGTTGAGAGAGACTCGTACTGGAGGTTGAGAGAGAGCAGCGGCTGGTATGGAAGGAAGAGAAAAAGAATTCGTACCTTAAACAGATAGGGCTCGCGCATACGGACCCGGCCGGGTCGAATTTTTGAACTAAAAATTAACCCGGCCGGGTTACACTTTTGGATTCTTCTCTGACGCGCCACTCCGACCCGGCCGGGTTGCAATTTTTGTCCCCTTCCTGACTTCAGACGATTTGCAAACCAGACCCGGCCGGGTCGAATTTTTGCACTGAAAATTAACCCGGCCGGGTTGCAATTTTTGGGAGGTTTCTGCCCCCTAATGCTTCTTTTCCTTTCCAAGCCCTGCACCAAACTCAAACACCACAAGTCCCAATTCCAAAATTCCAAGAGGAAGCCACTCCGACTGAGAGTTAGAAAGATCTAATACTAGATGAAGGAGGAAACAAACACACCAAAGAAAAGGAACAAAAAGCAAACAAGCCAAAAACAATAAAGCACAACCACACACAAAAGCAATAAAATTACCTATTAGGGGTTGCCTCCCCTATAGCGCAACTTTTTAACGTCGCATGCTCGACGTTTTGCAAGCTCATTGGGAGTGTTCCAAGGTAAGCACGAACACCTCCTCCTTTTGCTCAGAGCTATGGAACTTCTTTAGGTTTTGGCCATTGGCCGTGAAAAATCTTTCATCATCTCCTTGAAGCTCTATGGCTCCATTCTTCATCACCGTCTTCACCTTGAACGGTCCAGACCACTTGGATTTGAGTTTTCCGGGGAAGAGCTTCATTCGAGCATTGAAGAGTAGCACGGAATCTCCCGGGAAGAACTCCGTCTTCTCGATCATCTTGTCATGATAGTTTTTGAGACGCTCCTTATAGATGGAAGAGTTCTCAAATGCCTCATTTCTAAACTCGTCGAGAAGGTTAAGGTAGAGTTGTCTCTCCTTCCCCGCATTGTAGTAATCGGCATTGAATTGCTTCACCGCCCAATAAGACTTATGTTCTAGCTCCATGGGAAGATGGCAAGATTTGCCAAACACCAATTGATATGGTGACATGCCAATCAGCGTCTTGTACGCCGTCCTATATGCCCAAAGAGCATCATCGAGCTTCATAGACCAATCTTTCCTATTAGCATTCACCATCTTCTCAAGTATCCCCTTTATCTCTCTATTAGCTAGCTCCGTTTGACCATTTGCTTGAGGGTGATAGGGGGTAGTAATTCGGTGCTTGACACCAAATTTTTGTAACACGAGCTCGAGCCACCTATTCTTGAAGTGGGACCCTCCATCGCTAATCAAAGCTCTTGGAGCCACGAATCTTGTGAAGATGTTCTTTTGCACAAAGGTAATCACGACCTTGGAGGAATTGGCGTGGGTGGGGATAGCCTCTACCCACCTTGAGACACAGTCAATCGCCAAGAGTATGTATTGATGCCCGGATGAAGGTGGAAAGGGACCCATAAAGTCGATCCCCCATACATCAAAAAGCTCCACCTCCACAATAGTAGTCAAAGGCATCTCTTTCTTCTTTGAAACTCCCCCGGTCCTTTGACATTCATTGCAATGAAGCACAAATGTTTGACAATCCCCATATATACTTGGCCAATAAAGACCGCATTGAAGCACTTTCATCGCCGTTCGGTTGGCTCCAAAATGTCCTCCACTAGGACTAGAGTGACATTTCCTCATCACAAGTTCCCATTCATCTTCGGGAATGCATCTTCTTATCACCATGTCGGCACATCGCCTAAACAAGAACGGCTCGTCCCAAAAGTAGAACTTGACATCGTGGAAGAACTTCTTCTTTTGATATGCCTTGTACTCTTCGGGGACGACTCTTGCCACTAAAAAGTTCACAATATCTGCGTACCACGGAGATGAGCCTTGAGCAAAGAACAGATGCTCATCGGGAAATTCTTCATTGATGGGCATCTTCAGATTTTCACCTTCAAAACAGTGCTCCAATCTTGATAAGTGGTCAGCCACCACATTCTCGCATCCCTTCCGGTCCCGGATCTCTAAATCAAATTCCTACAGTAAAAGGACCCATCTTATCAACCTCGGCTTGGCATCCACCTTGGCAAATAGGTGGCGGATGGCGGCATGGTCTGTGAACACAATAGTCTTCGCCCCGATGAGGTAGGGACAGAACTTGTCGAACGAGTATACAACCGCCAACATCTCCTTTTCTGTAGTAGTATAATTTTCCTGTGCCGGATCCAGTGTCCGGCTTGCATAGTAGATCACCCTGAATAGCTTGTCTCTTTTCTGCCCCAAAGCCGATCCCACGGCTATATCACTAGCATCACACATTATCTCGAACGGCTGTGACCAATCCGGTGAGATGAGCACGGGTGCACTCACAAGCGCCTTCTTTAATGTCTCAAATGCCTGCAAACATTCAAGAGAAAATTCAAACTTTACATCCTTAGCAAGTAAATAACATAAAGGCCTTGCTATCTTAGAAAAATCCTTAATATAACGCCTGTAGAACCCGGCGTGTCCAAGGAAACTCCTCACAGCTTTCTCATTGGATGGTGGTGGCAACTGTTCAATAGCCACTATCTTGGCCCTGTCCACCTCGAGTCCTCCTGCAGAGATCTTGTGCCCAAGCACAATACCGTCTCTCACCATAAAATGGCACTTCTCCCAGTTGAGCACCAAGTTTGTTTCTTCACACCTCTGTAAAACACGGGTTAGATTTTCTAAACAATGATCAAAGGAGCTACCATAGACGGAGAAGTCGTCCATAAATACTTCCATAATATCTTCCACCATGTCGTGAAAGATGGACATCATACACCTCTGAAAGGTGGCGGGGGCATTGCAAAGGCCAAATGACATTCTCCTGAAAGCATAAACACCATAAGGACAAATAAAAGCAGATTTATATTGATCCTCTGGGGCAATCAAGATCTGATTATATCCGGAGTAGCCATCTAAAAAGCAATAATACTCATACCCCGCCAACGTATCTAACATCTGGTCAATGAATGGGAGGGGAAAATGGTCTTTCCTAGTCGCAGCATTGAGGGCTCTATAATCTATGCATACTCTCCACCCGGTCACCTACCTAGTGGCTATCATTTCATCATCTCCCCCTTTCACTACTGTCATTCCCCCTTTCTTAGCTACCACTTGGGTAGGACTTACCCAATCACTGTCCGATATAGCATAAACAATCCCGGCATCTAACCACTTCAACACCTCCTTCCTAACAACCTCTCGCATTATTGGGTTAAGTCTCCTTTGGTTTTGAGCTTTGGGTTTAGACCCCTCTTCTAGGAGAATTCTATGCATACAAACCGTAGGACTTATCCCCTTAAGGTCCGAGATAGACCACCCAATTGCACCCCTATGCTTCCTAAGTACTCTTAGCAATTTATCAAGTTCATTAGTATTGAGTGAGGATGATACAATTACCGGATAAGTAGCACTCCCCCCGAGAAATGCATACTTAAGGTGTGATGGCAACGGCTTAAGCTCATCTTTCTTCTCCTATTTCTTTTCCTCCTCATTTGGGTCCCTTAATGGCTGAAATTTCTGTTGAAACCTTGGGACTTCCTCAGCCGAGTTAAGAGCTCCTACAAAATTCAATAATTCGTCATTAGGCTCAATAACATCAGTATAATAAGGAGAAAAGATAGATTGCGATAGGCATCGCTCCAATTGGTCTTGTGGAGAGATGGTTCGGGCCATCCCTCTCACACAGTCATCGACCACTTCAACCATGTTGCAGTGCTCCACTCTCTTTGCATCCTCGTCATCATGTCTTTGCAACGCATTGTAGATAGAGAATGTGACGCTTTCATCATTAAGTCGGAGTGTGAGCTCTCCCTTCTGCACATCAATCATTGCCTTCCCTGTAGCGAGGAAAGGTCTTCCCAGGATGAGAGGGACATGCCGGTCTTCCTCCATATCAAGCACCACAAAATCCACGGGGAATATGAAATTATTGACTTTGACGAGTATATCTTCAACAATCCCCCTCGGATACGACACAGATCGGTCGGCCATCTGGAGTGTGATGGTAGTGGGCCTCAGTGTCCCAATCTTCAACTTCTGAAAGAATGAGAAAGGCATAAGGTTAATGCTCCCTCCCAAATCACATAGAGCCTTGCCCACTTGGCTATCCCCCACGATGCATGATATAGTGAAGCTTCCAGGGTCTTTCATCTTAGCGGGCAATTTCTTCTGGATAATAGCACTGCAGCTCTCTGTCAGGTTGACGGTTTCGTGCTCCACCCACCTCCGCTTCTTGGAGATCAATTCCTTCAAAAATTTTGCATAGCTAGGCATTTGCTGTAACGCCTCTACCAACGGAATGTTGATGTGCACCTTTCTGAATATGTCAAGAAACCTAGAGAAGTGATCATCTAGTTTCTTCTTCTGCACGCGCTGTGGAAAAGGGATCTTGATCTCAGCAGGGGGTGCAGGTATCACGGTACTCGCCTTAGGAGGTGGCACCTCTTCCACTGCTTCTTCTTCTTCCACCACTTCTTCTACAACTCTCTCTTCTTTAGAGATCCCCTCCTTCTCTGTAGGCATGGTTGGGCCCTCATAGCTCTTTCCACTCCTAAGATTAATGGCTTTGCAATCCTTAAAGTCTTTAGGATTTACAACCGTTTGTGATGGAAATTGGCCCGGTTGATGCTGAATACCCACGGCCTGTGAAATCCGGCTGATCTGGTTATCGATGCTCTTCATGTGAATATTCAGGTCATTCACATTAGCTTCAACCTGCACTAGCCGTTTGTTGGAGTCCTTCATGCACTCTCCTGTTTGCTTCATAAAGGCCATTAGCACATCTTTCAGCTCATCCTTCTTCGGTTCTACGATTTGGTCATTTGATAACTGGAATCCGGGTGGTGGTTGCATGGCATTATTCGGGTTCCCGTAGGACAAGTTGGGATGCACCTTGTTCCCATAGTGGTTGTAATTGCCTCCTCCTTGGTTGGGGCGATAATTGTTGAAATTTCTGTTGTTGCCACCTTGATGAACATAGTTCACATCTTCTACTCCTTGTTGCATCTCAGTCCCAACTTGACTCATTCCCATATACCCCAGCTTGTCAGTTATGAATTCCAGCTGCTTGGATATTGCATCCATCCTATCATTATCGGAGGTGGATGCCACTCTATAAGATTTGCCTCTGTCGTTTCTCCATCCATCATCATTTGAAGCCACCCTCTCAATCACTTCAAGTGCTTCAGCTTCCCCCAATTTCAAGAGAGATCCTCCGGCGCTCATGTTTAGTTCACGCATTGCTTCCAGCGTGCCTCCCCTGTAGAAGGTTAAGATTTGTTGTCCCGGAGTTAGCCCGTGATTGGGGCATCTTCTCATCAGATGCTTGAACCTTTTCCAAGCCTCCATGATATTCTCCTGAGGGTGCATCTTGTATTGAATGACCTCAGCTTGGCGTTTGAGTGCCTCGCTAGGTGGATAGTATTTCTCCAAGAACAGCTCCACCATTGCATCCCATGTGGGCACAGAATTAGGACCCATGCTGTCATACCAGTCCCTCGCCTCGTCTTTCAAAGAGAATGGAAATAATCGGAGGCGAACTTGCTCATCTGTGACCCCATTCGCCTTCACTGTGTTGCTGATCTGTATGAACTTGGTGAGGTGCTTGTTGGCATCTTCTGAACCTGTCCTACCAAATGCGTTCGCTTATGCTCTGTCTATCAACCCCGGTCTCAATTCAAAGCTGTTGGCCGCTATCCCCGCATTGTTGACAGGGGGATTAGTGACTTGTCTGTAGGCAAACTGATTCTGTACGGGCACTGGCCTCGCGTTCTGCTCATCCAATTGCCTCTGCATGACAGCCAGCTGCAGACGGAGTTCACGAATGGTAGGATCCTCATTGTTGTTCTCCCCGTCGTTCTCCATTAGAATTGGAGAATGAGGCTCGTACTGGATAGGTGATGGAGGTGGAGATGGACTGGGTGATGGAGTTCTCTGGATAGGAGAAGGTAGACGTCTGTGAGTGGGTGAAGAAACCCGAATCCTTTGGTTTAACCTTCTCTGCGCGTTCCTCCTTCTGTTGATGCTTCGATCTCGGGATCGATAGGCTCTAGAGGTGGACCTTTAGAACGCGTGTGCATACACCCTGAACAAGGAAACACATTTAGTAGAAAACTCAAAATAAAAATTTAAAATAAAGCAAGTAAAATCTAGACTAGTAATCTCAATTATTATCACGATATTAAGCTATAATGACACACAATTGTCCCCGGCAACGGCGCCAAAAACATGACTCGACTTATTTTAACACAAGTAATACCCGCAAGTGTACGGGGCTAGTGTAGCAATCAGTAAGCAAGAGTATCGTATCCCACAGAGACAATTTTGTATCAACTTAACTACCACGAACAAAGATCAACGACTATCTAGACAATCAAGTGCAGTTTGGTTTGTTCTAACAACTACTGAAAGCACATAATAGGCAAGTAACAATTAAGAACAAGAAAACACGGTGTGATAATGATATGAAAGATAATATGGAGAAATTGTAGAACTCAAGGATCCGATGCACAATTCCAAGCTCTTATCCAATTGATTTGCCTTACCTTTTGGTGTCTCTAGAGTTACTAAGTCAACCACGATTATAGATTAAACCCCCTCCCGAGGTGAGAAACCTGTAGATTAGATGCTAGAATTGAAGTCCCCTTCTAATCCTAAAACCTCTAACTCCCAATAGTTTGATTAGGTTAATGACCTCACTCAAAACCTCAACTCTCCCGAGTTCTATTGTATTAAGGTGTGAGTTATTCTTCTTTCCGGATTAACTATTTCATCTCCCGATTAATCTAATTAATCCTACACAATCAAGTGGTGATCAAGCAATTGAAAGGAATAAACCCAAGAATAATCAAATAACTATAAGAGCAAGGCAAGAACAAAATCAATCGGATAAAAACTATGAAATTAGTGCATCATCACCAAGAATTCTACAAGAAATGTTTAGCTACTCATGCTCATGACAAAAACCATGTTCAACACATAGGAATTCAACAAAAACATGAAATAAAGATACTAAGTACTCCTGTGAGATCGATTTATGGAATGAAGCTTCAATCTTCCGATGTTGACTCTTCAATCTTCAAATCTCTCTCTCCAAAGTGTTCTTGGGGTGTGTGTGAATGTAGAAGGCGGTAGGTGCAGAATATCTCGAACCCTAGGCTTTCTCTCTCTTTTTATTCTCTTCAAAAATCGCGTTTTCAGCTTTCAGACGCGTCAGACACTCCTACCCGGCCGGGTTGTATTTTTGAACTATAAATTAACCCGGCCGGGTCCCTATTTTAGGACCGTTGCTGGACTCTGGCTCTACCCGGCCGGGTCGGATTATTGCAATGTAAATCCACCCGGCCGGGTCCTTCTTTTCGTGCCCCTGCTGCCTCTGAACACTTTATGCTCCGTTTTCTCCTCTTTTCAGCTATCTTTCCTAGAACACTCAACAAAACACATAGAACTCCAAAGGTATAATAATCGGTTAGATGAAGTCAATTTCGAGTGATAAAATTGACATTTAGCACTTCAACATACCAACTACACCTATGAAAATATGAGTTTGTCAACCACAACTCAGTATATATAAATTTCCACCTTTAATCTCACATGTAGGGGTGTCGAAACGGGTACCCGTGGGTACCCGTACCCGTTTGTAGCCAAAATCTTTGTCCCGTTACCCGACCCGCACAGTGACGGGTACCCGCCTTGTCGGGTACGGGTATCCCGTACCCGACAGGCGGGTACCCGTACCCGACCCGTTTGTTATAATTTACCAAATACTCATCCAGCACATAGGTTACGTGTTATAATTCTAAAACTCATCCTCAAATACTTGCCACCTAAATCTATATTTTAATGCATAAAGAGTTTGCATGAAAGAGTATGCAATATTTTGTAAACACAGAACAAAATCTTGTTTCAGTTTTAATAATTTCCAATGCAGTTTCTTAGGAATTGGGGCAGCAATCTGGAAGTTATTGACTTGAGCCCGTACCTTCTTCGCGACAGGGGTCGGCGGCTGATGTGGGTGGTGGCGGGCCGCGGGTGCGATTGGCTGCGGGCGGCGGGTGGCGGCGCGGGTGTGATGAGCAGACAATTTAGGGTAATGGACAAAAGACTTCAGAGTTAATCCTAAAACGTGTATTAATTAAAATTACGGTAATTGGCAAAAGACTTAAACGGATATTAATTAAAAATTTTAATACAATATTTATATTTAAACGGGTATATAAGCGGGTATCAGGTATACCCGTTCGGGTATCGGGTATACCCGATACCCGCAAAAACCTTAAACTCAATACCCGTACCCGAACCCATTCCCGCTTATGTCGGGTAGCGGGTACCCGAAACCCGACGGGTAACGGGTCGGGTGTGCGGGTACCCAATACCTGCTACCCGTTTCGACACCCCTACTCACATGATACAAACATCAAGCATATTCTTTTATCAATACATATAATCAGAAACAATATATATAACATAATTTTTAAACAAAGCATTTCATATTCATATTGATTTGCCACTCTATTCAGCTTATTATTCTGTAACAGTCAAGCCTGGTATCTGCCCGGGATTCCTCTATGACCCGAAGGTCTCTCTGAAATTGGACTCATAGGTCCCTCTGTATTTGACCCGAAGGTCCCTCTGTAATTGGACTCATAGGTCCTCTGTATTTGACCCGAAGACCCCAATATGTTTGACCCGAAGGTCCCAATATGATCGACCCGAAGGTCCCAATATGATCCACTATGATTTCAGATCCAAGGTAAAACCGTCACAGATCCTCTTTAATCCAATGATTCACATAATCGGTATCATAAACATATCCTTTGCACCAATAACATATCCATATCATATTCCATCAAACTATCTAATATATCTAAACAAACATGTCCATTTAAGCAATCAAATATTCATATCATATTCGACCATCAAAATCAAACAATTCATAATCATATCAATTCCAAACCATATAATCCAATAATTCACTCTAATTCAACATATAACAAGCAACCACATAACACATGTAAAACTAAAAGTGTGATTTATACACACATGAATATGATATGTTCTCTAATTGAGCTCCTGATCCCATCTACTAATTTCTACTGATCCTAAAATATCATATGGAAATTCAATTCGAAAAACTATATACATATGTACTCGTGACTTGTGTGTGTGCATATTTGGTAGATTACAAAACAAAATTTAGAAAAATTACTTCATTCCATTTGTATAGCTCTCGTTCTCCCCTCTTTTTTTTCTCTAAGCACTTTTGTTTCGCCGCCATCCTAATACAACATTTACATATATGTCGCAATTTGCTCTTCTTACCGACTTAGTTTATGACTAAGCTAAAAAAAGAACTTTGCCTATACTCATCACACGTGCCTTCATAAGAATTTTACTAGTATTTCTTTACAAACTATTAGGATAAATATAAGAATTTATCACACTAGTCCATGCACACATTCACGTTATTACACATGCACACACTTAAAATAATTATTTAGTATTTAAAGTACTTATACACATATACTTTATCTATATAACATATAATTAAGCAAATAACATTATAAATATACAATGATAAATAAAACCATATTAATATACAAAATGATGCATGTTTCGGGTTGGGGATGCCACAATTCTTCCCCTCTTTAAGAATTTTGTCCGCAAAATTCATTTCTTTAAAATTTGACAAGCTCAATAAAATTTCTAACCCGTAAACAGATGTGGATAGTTCTTTCTCATCTTTTCCTCTATTTCCCAAGTTGCCTCTTCGACTCCGTGATTTTGCCAAATAACTTTTACTATTGGAATATCTTTTCTTCGCAATTATTTTATCTGGCGGTCCACAATATTAACTGGTTCCTCTATGTAACTCAGATTCTCAGAAATCTGTGTATCAGGATCTCTCAGAACATGTGAAGGATCATATCGATAACGTCGAAGCATGCTGAAGTGAAAAACATTATGAATCTGCTCTAACTCTGGAGGTAATGCTAACCTGTACGCTAACGGTCCAACTCTTTCGACAATATCATATGGCCCAATATAACGAAGACTCAGCTTACCTTTATGTCCAAATCGCATTACTCCTTTCCAAGGTGAAACTCATAGAAACACTTTATTCCCCACTTCATATTCCATCTCTTTTCGATGCTTGTCATAATAACTCTTTTGTCTATCTTGTGTTGCCTTCATCCTACTTTTAATGATGTCAATCTTGGAAATAGTTTCTTGAACAATCTCTGGCCCTTCTAAAATCTCTATATACTGAACTTTTACATTTCCTACTCTACAATGTCTCATACAGTGTCATATCATAAATGAAACTGGTTACTATACGCAAACTTTATCAACAAAATATACTTATCGCATGAACCCTGAAATTCAATAACACAAACATAAAACATTTCTTCCACCGTCTTTATAGTTCTCTTTGACTTACCATCTTTCTGGGGGGTGAAAATCATTACACATCTCTCGCGTACTTTTCAGCAAAGTGATATAACGAACAACGCCATCTTATAGGTAAGAAATGTGCTATCGGTGACCCTATAGGTACACACTATTCTGCTTTAACCTGTTGACATGTCAAACGTCTTGAAACAAACTCTACGATTTTCTTTTTCATCTTCGGCCACCAATAATACTTAAATAATGATGTTATTTGTATATATGTAATCACTCTGCTTGACTTGTAACTCAAAGCATCTGTAACAACATTCGCCTTCTTAAGATGGTATTTCGATGGTGTAATCATAACCTTTAAGAAAATCTATCGAACGTCTCTGTCTCATATTCAACTCCTTCTAACTCATCAAATATTTCAATCTGTCATGATCGGCCGAAATTCAAAAAGTCTCTCCATGTAGATAAGGATGCCAAATCTTCAAAACAATATAATGCTACTAATTCCAAATCATGAACATAATAAGAAACTCTATATACTCGTGATTGTCATGACACATAAGTAGTAAACTTTCCATTTTGCATCAAAAGATAACCAAATTCCTATTGTAAAGCATCACTGTAGATAACATAATGTCATGTACCCGTGGAAATAACCAATAAAGGTGACATAGTCAATCGATGATTCAACTAATCAAAACTGTTTTGACATGCTTCACTCCATATAAGAGAAGAACTCTTCCGTAATAACATCTTCATCAATTCAACCATAATCGAGAATCATTTTCAGTTGACAAATACTTCAATATTCTGTATATCCATTTCTATTCTTCAACCTGATACCATGTGTCCCAATAATACCACATGATCTAGCTAGACTCACACTTACCCAACCTTGCAATAACCTGTTTATCTCGCAAAACTTGTAATACCGACTGCAAGTGATTAACATGTTCATCTGTACTTCGTGAAATATACTAGTAAGTCAATAAAAATAATCACTAAGTGATATAGGAATGGTTGAGAGACTTTGTTCATCAATGCCATAGATAATTGTAGGTGCAATAGTTAATTTGAAAGTCATAACCAAAACTCATAATGGTCGTATTGAGTTTAAAATGGTGTCTCTGCAATATTCTCTTTAGCTATCTTCAACTGATGGTATCTTGATCGAAAATCAGTACTCGAAAACAGTTGCATACCTTGAAATTGATCAAATAAGTCTTCTATTCTTGGAAATAGATATTTATTCTTCGTTGTCACTTGATTCGACATCCAATAGTGTATATAATGTCGCAGTGTGTCGTCTTTTTGCTTCAAAAATAATATTGGTGTTCTCCAAACTAAAACATTGAGTCATACATATCTCTTGTCTGACAACTCTTGTAACTATTTATATAACTCTTGAAACTCTAATCAAGACATTTGATAAAGATGAATAGAAATAGATGCAGTACCTGGTAGTAACTCAATAGGGAATTTTGTCTCTTGATCAGGTGCTAATCCAGGCAAATCTCCACTTTGAATAAATCAAAAGGCCGATGTAGCTAATATAAGACAAGTTGCAATTGGTCGATACCATTAAATATCACTCGATCTCGTCTCGATGATTATATTACCATTTCTTTAACATGACAAGCTGCCTTAGTTCGATGAAGTGACAACCAATCTATACTCATGATAATATCAAATTTGTGTATGAATAAGGGAATCAATATCCGCTGGCAGCTCAACTGAATTAACTCGCACCACGCAGTCTAGATAAACCGTGTATACCGAAACAATGCCAGCTCATAATCAACAACAAACATAGTTCTTGTTTAAAGACAAAATCTCTCTTTACTTTATCATCACAATACACTTCTTGCATATATTTATCATTAAATTCTCTAGGAAAACCGTCTGAACTTAGTACCAAAGGTTGTATAATAGCTTGTGGGACTGTTTCTGCCCAATAGTAAATATTGCTTCAAAGAAAAGACACTGTATAATCAAAACGTTATTTTGACATACAACTCATCTAATTGAACACATGTTCTCTATCCTTTTCAACCATATCTCAGCCTCGGTCGGATCAGTAGTCTCATAAAGTCAACAATTCCATTTTTCGGTGCTATTTCATGTTTCTACCTCTTTGACTCATCATTGGTCCATGTATTTACTGGAAATCACTATATGATGCAATATATATGAGATGTTTCAATAATTAATTGACGATGCAAGGCGGCTGACCCTTCTCTCCTCAGTGAGACATGTTTATGATAATTGAAATGCAAATAAAACTTCTAACCAAAAAGTATCATATGATATTCATAAATGCCATGTCCCAGCGGGATTCTATCCCCGCTCTGATACCACCTAAACTGTCACACCTCAACCCCCCTGACGTATACTCTTATAATAAATAAATCTCTTATCATAAAAACAATCAATACACAAGTCTAATTCATAGAACACACATATTATATAAGTTCAAACGAACACTTATCCGATACACATTTCAAAATATCATGTAAAGTAGTGGAACCCTCTCACCACTCTATATACTATACATTTATCTACTTGCAAAATGATGAGGAGGAGAAGGTTGCCAATATGCCTCAGCCGCCGAACCTGATAACACGTAGAGTTCCTATGACCCACGTCAGTCAAAACTTTACTGCTATCTTATTCCTGAAAATTTTAGTGGTTTATATGAGCCACAACTCAGTATATATAAATTTCCACCTTTAATCTCACATGATACAAACAGCAAGCATATTCTTTTATCAATACATATAATCAGAAACAATATATATAACATAATTTTTAAACAAACCATTTCATATTCATATGCATATGTCACTCTATTCAGTTTATTATTCTGTAACAGTCAAGCCTGGTATCTGCCCGAGATTCCTCTATGACCTGAAGGTCTCTCTGAAATTGGACTCATAGGTCCCTCTGTATTTGACCAATATGTTTGACCCGAAGGTCCCAATATGATCGACCCGAAGGTTCCAATATGATCCACTGTGATTTCAGATCCAAGGTAAAACCGTCACAGATCCTCTTTAATCCAATGATTCACATAATCGGTATCATAAACATATCCTTTGCACCAATAACATATCCATATCATATTCCATCAAACTATCCAATATATCTAAACAAACATGTCCATTTAAGCAATCAATTATTCATATCATATTCGACCATCAAAATCAAACAATTCATAATCATATCAATTCCAAACCATATAATCCAATAATTCACTCCAATTCAACATATAACAAACAACCACATAACACATGTAAAACTAAAAGTGTGATTTATACACACCTGAATACGATATGTTCTCTAATTGAGCTCCTGATTCCATCTACTAATTTCTACTGATCCTAAAATATCATATGGAAATTCAATTAAAAAACTATATACATATGTACTCGTGACTTGTGTGTGTGCATATTTGGTAGATTACAAAACAAAATTTAGAAAAATTACTTCATTCCATTTGTATAGCTCTCGTTCTCCCCTCTTTTTTTTCTCTAAGCACTTTTGTTTCGTCGCCATCCTAATACAACATTTACATATATGTCGCAATTTGCTCTTCTTACCGATATAGTCTATGACTAAGCTAAAAAAAATAACTTTGCCTATACTCATCACACGTGCCTTCATAAGAATTTTACTAGTATTTCTTTACAAACTATTAGGATAAATATAAGAATTTATCACACTAGTCCATGCACACATTCACGTTATTACACATGCACACACTTAAAATAATTATTTAGTATTTAAAGTACTTATACACATATACTTTATCTATATAACATATAATTAAGCAAATAACATTCTAAATATACAATGATAAATAAAACCATATTAATATACAAAATGATGCATGTTTCGGGTTGGGGATGTCACAGTCCTGTAAGCCCATAATGCATCTCCAAGCCTCTTACTCCAATCCTTCCTTGACGGATTCACTGTCTTCTCCAGTATCGCATTTATCTCCCTGTTGGAGATCTTTGCCTGCCCATTAAACTGAGGATGGTACGGGGTGGAACGTCTGTGGTGGACTCCGTACTTCCTCATCAAAGCTTCTATGGTTCGGTTACGGAAATGCGTCCCTTGGTCAGATATAATTGCTCGGGGCACGCCGTATCTGTTAAAAATGTTAGCCCTAAGAAACTTAGCCACCTCCTTGGCTTCACAAGATGTGGTAGCCTTGGCTTCTATCCACTTTGAAACATAGTCAACTGCCACAAGTATGTATGTATTCTCGTATGAAGATGGAAATGGACCCATGAAATCCATCCCCCAGACATCGAAGATCTCACAGACAATCACTGGGACTTGCCGCATTTCATCTCTTTTAGAAATTCCCCCTGTTTGTTGGCATCTCTCACAGTTTTGACAGAATTCAAAAGCGTCCTTGTGTAACGTAGGCCAATAAAATCCACTGTCTAGGACTTTTCTCGCTGTCTTCCTCGGTCCAAAGTGACCTCCACATGCTAGCGCATGGCAATGATTAAGCACATCCTTCTGCTCCCATTCAGGGATACAACTTCGGATTATCTGGTCAGCTCCCATTCTCCACAAGTAAGGATCGTCCTAGAAGTAATACTTGGCCTCGCTCTTGAGTTTCATCTTTTGGGCCAGGGAATTTTCTTGTGAACTAGGCACCTCTCCTGTGACCAAATAATTTGCCAGGTCTGCGAACTATGGCTCAGTGTTCAGATGACATTCCCTTTCTCAGAATCTCCGGGACCTGTTACCGCCATTATCATTTCCCAACTGATAGGTCTAGGAAATTTTCCTAAATGGTACAGATGCTCCTCCAGGAATGCACCGGGTATAGCTTCGTCCGTTTCCCCTTGAAAAATCCGACTCAGATGGTCAGCCACTTTATTCTCTGTCCCTTTTTTGTCTCTAACTTCCCAATCGAATTCCTGCAAAAGCAACACCCAACGGATTAACCTTGGCTTGGATTCTTTCTTCACCAGCAAGTACTTGATAGCAGCGTGGTCGGTGAAAGCTATCACTCTCGACCCTAGTAAGTATGGGTGAAATTTCTCAAATGAATACACGACTGCCAGCATTTCCTTTTCCGTGGTGTCATAGTTTCTCTGGGCCTAGTTGAGTGTCTTCGATGCATAGAAGATCACGTAATTTTTTCCATCAATCCTTTGACCTAGCACCGCCCCCACTGCGAAGTCGCTCGCATCACACATTATCTCAAACGGCTGACTCCAGTCGGGTGCCCTAAGGATAGGGGCAGATACTAGCTTTTCCTTCAATAGCTGAAAAGCTTTCTTACACTCGGATGTGGTCCACTTCCTTGATTCTGGCAAAAGTTCCCCTGGCCTCCTGAACTATTGTTGTACTGATTTTCTGGCCCTTGGTTTCCCTGGTAATTGGTTTGGGAATTCTGATAGCTTCCGGACTAGTTTCTTTGGTGTGGAGGTACATAAGAGTTCCCCTGATGGTTCTGATTCCTATTCCCCCAATTTGAATGATCTCCCTGGTTCCGGCTGCTCCAGCTGTTCTGCCTCTTCTGATTTCTCCCAGACCAGTTAGTCTGCCTTTCTGGTTGATGTGTTAACTGGGCGTGGTGTTGTGGAAGTGGCTGGGTCGGATCGTTGTCAGACCATCTAAAATTTGGATGGTTCCTCCAGGGTGCATCCCTCTGTTTCCCGGGGTTCCAACTCCCATCAGGATTCCAACTACCCATTACATTCACCTGGGCCTGATAATCTCCTTCTTGAGAGCCATAGTACTGCTGGGGTAAGATTTCTCCTTGAACCGGATATTTCTCTTTCTCTTGTGAGGCTGGTGAGGTGGTTTTCTCGATTGCATTCAAAAGTGCTTTCTCAAGCCTATAAATCCTTGCCTCGACTCTTTCGTCATCTTGCTCTCTCAGAGCGTTTGCCGTCCCTCTTCTCATAACATTCCTCGGACTGTCGTACCTCTATCAGCTTTCCCAAAATTTCTCTTGTTTCACTTCCCTTTTTCTTTGTAAAATTTCCCCCGCTCGAGGAATTCATCAAATCCTTTGACTCAGAGTTTTCTCCTTCATAGAACAGATAGTAAATCTTTGCCTCGATCATCCTGTGGTTTGGGCAAGCATCTAGCAATCCTTTGAATCGCGACCAATATTGACTCAGAGACTCATCGTACTCCTGCTTGCATTCCACGATCTCCTTCTTGAGGGCGTTCGTCTTGTTCAAAGGGAAAAAGTAATCCATGAACTCCAACTCGAAGTCCCCTCATGTACGGATAGAATCCGGGGGCAGCCTCAGCAACCATGTATTGGCCTCTCCCTTCAAGGCGAACGGAATTGCACGTAAGCGGTAGTCCTCCTCCGTCGCATCGTTTGGCCTTTTCTGAATACTGCACAGCTTGCTAAACTCATTTAGGAGACTCGTATGGACACTCGTTCCTGCGTCCAGAGAACGTCGGTAGAATGCCTAACACATTTGTCTTAATATCGATGGCCCTTTGACGCGGATTCATAACTATAGCCTGAGTTGGCTCACCATCTAGATGGGCAGTGAGCGAACCGATCTCCGGATTGGATCGACTACGTGTGCCATGTCTCTGATCTCTGCCTCCTCTGTATCTGTTTCTGAAGTTGACTTTGGATCCTCCTTTCCTGATGAACTCCAATCGTCGTCACTCTCCGAACCAAACGGGAATGGATCTCCCGTAGATAACCCCGATCTGGTGGTGACCGTAGATGTTGTGTCCCTGACCTTCCAAGTAAACTGATCGTTCCTCCACCCAGATGAGTTACCCCAGTGTCCAAACCATAAGCCTCTACTCATAAACTGCAAATAAAGAGAAAGAAAAACAAATCATAAATATATACGCCAAAATCTCTAAACACAATCATAAACTACGCCATCCATCCCCGGCAACGGCACCATTTGAAGCAGCATATTTAACCGAAGATTCGTGTATACTTTTATGCTAGGTCGATCCCTCAGGTCCAGAGAATCCGCTAGATCACAAGGTCTAGGAACTCAGAGGCTCCTGGAAGTCTCGGTTGTCGGACACACAAACCCCTTGCGCTTTCAAAAACCCTCAACCAGCTATACTATGGATTAGTATAGGGAAGCATGGGTCGATCCCACGAAGATGGACGCGTAAGAAAGCATTTAGAAGACTCTGGAAAAGTGAATGGCTGCTACCACGCAAATTTGGGTTGAGGCGTAACTATTACTAGACTTAGGAACAAAATCTAACACTAGACCTGGGAAACTGAAAACATCATGCAGACATCGAACATCATTGTAACTACGAGATATCAAACTAACTTCCTAGACCGAGCCAACGACCACCTAATATAGCTAGACAGAAAGCGAGTAAATAGTGGGGACCATTTTCCAGAAATAGAAAGTACGGAAAAACGCTGCAACTAACAAACTCAAAATTTAACTAACAATGATGTGCATCTCATTACCTGAATCAAACGCGAACATGAAGAAAACAGAGCACAAATCCAGATTCAAACAAAATGTGAGAGTTCGGACGTCGGAAACTTGCAATTAACTGGAAATAGAACAGAACTACATATACTAGACGGAATGAAACGTAAACACGAAAACTCGGCATCTAACTTCAACTACTCTGTTTCAGATCCACACATCGGATGCTCAATCCACTCCGGATCCTAGCAATCCAAACTCAACAACCACCAAAATTAACTTCATAAACTCCAATTCAACAGATCTACCCCGATCAACAACAATCCTCAACGATTCTTCTCCAACTCAACCAAGCAAACGCGAAAAACAAACATTCTGTGCAGCAACTACGTCAAACTCAAAACAATTTGCATTCATAATCGAAATCAACAGCAGTAAAGTAAATACAGAAACAGAAAATGCATAGATAACGAGAATTCAATAGAAAACAGGGCCGAGTTTCGAACAGCGAAGCTCGGTGAAATTCACGATGACGAATAAAATGAAAGCAAATAATTGTATCTTCGCCCCTACACAAGGACGGTATTACCCAACATCAAACAGCAAATGATATGACCCGAACCCCTACAAAGTCCCGAACATTCCCCCAAGTGTGTGGAAGTGAGTGAGCTGAGAGAGCCAAGAGCAAAGTGCCCAAAAAAAAAGAAGTCCTCCCTGAATTGCATGATCTCTCCCTTATATAGATGCGGGTTTGATCTTCTAGAAGCCTTCGCAGAAATCTCCATTCTGCCCTTCAGCTTCGTGATCTCCTCCGTCTAGTCATTTTCTCCACAATGCTCACTTATTCGCCAGATTCCTTGGGTCATGCAATTGTCCTCTCCTCTTCCTGGACCTGGCAAACTTTATACACACCTAGCTTAAAAAGATGTGTTAGACCCCGTAAATGCACGAATTCAACCCTTTAATCAATGCATGAAATTAGCCTTATCAACACACTACACACATTTCACACACTTCACACACTACACAAATTTCACACACTACACATATTTCATACACTACACACATTACACACTCTACACAAATTTCACACACTACACACACTAAACAAATTTACACACTACACACACTACATAAATTTCACACATTTCACACTATACACACACTACACAAAATACACATACTACACACATTACACACAAAATACACACACGACACAAATTTTACACAAAATACACACACTACGCACACTATACCCAAAATACACACCCTATTCACAAACCAAAATTTCAAATTTGGTTCAATTTAAACTTTGTAAAATTTCAGTCTTTTTATTCAGATCGAAAAAAAAAATCTAAACTGGAAAAAAAAAATCCAAAAATCGGATGCTTAAAATGTGTAAATGTGTGTAAAGTGTGAAGGTGTGTGAAATTTATGTAGCGTGTGTAGTATGTGAAATGTGTGTAGTGCGGGAAATGTGTGAAATTTGTGTAGTGTGTGCAATGTGTGAAATGTGTGAAATCTATGCAGTGTGTGAAGTGTGTGAAATTTGTGTAGTGTGTGTAGTGTGAAAAATGTGTGAAATGTGTGTAGTGTGTGAAATATGTATAGTGCAGGTAGTGTGTGCAATTTGTGTAGTGTGTGAAGTGTGTGAAATGTGTGAAGTGTGTGTAGTGTGTGAAATGTGTGAAATTTGTGTAGTGTGTGAAATGTGTGTAGTGTGTGAAGTGTGTGTATTATGTGTGTATAGTATATGTATTTTGTGTGAAGTGTGTGTGAGTGTGTATTTTATGTATAGTGTGTGTGCACAAATTATTCAAATTCAATTTCATATCAATTACTTCATTTTACCAAATATAAGATTTGGAATTGAATTAGAATTCAATTTCTTCCAATTCCATGTCCCAAAAGGAGCCTACATGTTATATTGAAAAAATACAATCTAGTGGAGTAGTATGTTTTTGTATAACCTCGCTATCCAATAGATTAATATTTATCTTTTAAATTAAATGAATTTGGACAAAGTTGTGCATTTGAAATGCCCCATTTTGTAGGGTGTAGGGTGAGAAGTGAGAACTAAGATTAGTCAAAATCGAAATATTCCCTTCATCCTATTATAAGTGACACATTTTTTTATGATGTTCAACTCTAGATGATACATTTCTAAAAATGGAAACATCATTCTCTCTATTTTTCATCTTTCTTACTTTATTCTCTTAATTTAACTCATAAAATAACACTACAACAAATTCTCGTGTCAAAATAGAAATGGTCCGTTTAGAGTGGAACAGAGAAAGTATAATGTACTCCCACCGTCCATGAAAGTTTGTCCAATTTTTTCATTTCCGTCCGTTCCACAAAATTTGTCTCATTTCACTTTTTACCATTTTTGGTAGTGGACCTCATATTCCACTAACTCTCCATACTCATATTTTATTATAAAACTAATATATAAAAGTATGCCCCGCATTCCACTAACTTTTTCAACTCAATTTTCATTACATTTCTTAAAATTCGTGTCAGGTCAAAGTGTTTAATTGGAGAGAGAAAATGTGGGTGTAAGTATTAAAGTAGAGAGATAAAGAAAGATGAATATTTTAATAGAAGTGAGAAAAAGTGGTTGAGTATATTAATTGGAGAGAGAAAGTTTCTAAAAAAAGGAAATGTGTCATCTTAGTTGGGACAAACTAAAAAGGAAAACGTGTCATCTTAAGATGGACGGAGGGAGTAACATTTATTACAAATACAGATGATTATGAATTTATAGATATTGAGGATATATCCTTTTGTTTGACTACATCCACAAAAGAATAACATCACAACTCCCTTGACTAAAATTCAAAAATAGTGTCAATATGATTAATTATAGGAAAAAGCTATAATCCAAACACCATGTTTGGAAGTCTAGACTATTATTTGGATAATGACTATTAGGTAGATAAGATGGTTTATCTGTGTGATCTATGTTTGACGCTTAGGCCCATCTTGGCGTGCCAAGGCCTGCGTCGAATTAATTCATATGTCCAACTCTGAAAAGGATGGATTAAGAGCGTCCACTCTAAGGTGGACACTTCCAATAGCCCCGCCATTTTTTTTCCACAGCCACTTCGTATTTATTCGCGCCCACAAAAAAAAGTGTCCGCAGCAATAGTTGACACTTTTTTTAGCCACTTTTCACTTTAATTTTTTATTTTCATATTTTAATTCAATTATAATTAAAATTATCGGACTACACATAATTAGAAAAAACGGTTATAATTAAATAAATTAAAATTGAACACTAAATTTTCGTCATATTAAAGTAATGAGAAAATTATACAACGAAAATTTAATCTATAGAAAATCACACATGTTTTTCACGCTGTCCCCCTCCCCTACGTGCCCATACCTCTCAATCAAATCGGTTTGGAGTGTGGCATGTGCTGTGCTCCTGCGCATATCAGTGAAACGTTGGAGCAAATATTCATTACTACGTGGTACACCCATCTAAATCGGTAGGAGGCAACACCGTGACTTGAACTTGCACCATCTTCCGGTGCACAGCGCTCTGCAACAAATCCTTCATCTTCTATTATCATATTGTGCAATATGATACATGTTAACATAATATTCGTGCCAAACTCGTGTTGGGCACCGTATAATGGCCCATCGCGCTTGGAGCACACCAAAAGCTCGCTCAACATCCTTCCTAGCAGCCTCTTGTTTTCGCGCAAAATATTGTTTCTTCGGTCCAACCGGTTGGCGAACGGTCTTGACGAATACGGGCCAATGAGGGTATATCCCATCTGCCAAATAGTATCCCCTGTGGTACTGCGTTCCGTTGGCTACGAAGCTGATTTCTGGACCCTCCCCCCGACACTCATCATTGAAGAGAGGCAATGACTGCAGAACGTTGATGTCGTTGTTTGAACCTGCAACACCGAAATACGCATGCCAGATCCGAAAACGGTAATCAGCAACGGCTTCCAGAATCATCGATGGACCTTTGCTTTTGAAACCAGTAGTGAACTGGCCTTTCCACGCCACCGGGCAGTTTTTCCACTCACAATGCATGCAATCGATGCTTCCTAACATCCCTGGGAAACCGTGCACCAAACCGTACATATCTAGCAGTCTCTGGCACTCATCAGAGGTTGGCTTTCGTAGGAACTCCGGATCAAAGATTTTCCGGATCCCCTTACAAAACTGCCTGAGCACCGTTAGACTAGTCGTCTCACCCATCTGTAGGTATTCGTCGAACATAGCATCCGGTCCGACATAGGCAAGCTGCCTAATTGCAGCAGTGCATTTCTGAAAAAGTAGACATCCCGATCCGGCCAGTGCAATCACTCCTGAGGGTGAAACACATGTACCGCTCCGCCAAATCCGCCGCTATATGGGTGAAGAGTCGTTGCGATATTCTGAAACGCCGACGGAAAATCTCGGGTGGGTAACGGGTTATCCACAAAGTAGTCTGCCATTAGCCGCTGGTGCACTCCGCTATGGTCTCGTTGGATGGTCCGACGATGAGTAATCGCACGAGGGAGCGCGGCCTCCGCCAATTCCGCCGCCCACGTCGCATCCTCCTCTTCGGCTTCCCTCTGTACCTCTTGAATTAGAGAATTCCACGCGTCATTCCGCAAATCGTCCATTTTTAATACCAATGGAATCCACAAATTTTAGTGAGAGAAAGTTTTAATAAAGAGTTGGAATGGTGTGCAAAATAATGAGGGAAATAGGGTGTATTTATAGGTAAATTAAATAAATTTTTAAAAAATGAAGACAAAAAAATTTGTTCGCCCCCCTACCGGTGCGCCGCTCACCACCGCGCTATAGGCCCGCGCGCCTGTCGGCGCGTCCTCGGCGCCTAGTCGCCGATCGCCCTTCAGCCCCAAAAAAAGCATCCGCACCGGGGCGGTCGCTTCTCCCGCTATAGTTAGCCGCCGCAGCGGAGGTTCCGGGGCGGCCGGCGCGCCGTCCCTATAGTGGATGCTCTAACGTCTCAGCCCGAAATCCAGAGTTTTATTTTGATTCTTATTTTAAATGTCGATCATACTTTAATTGTCTTGATCTTATATTAACGTATCTACTAAACTACATATTTTAAAGGTGGATCACATGAGACTATAAATAAGCCAGTAAAAATTAAAATATGTCCTTTTTCCACTAGTTTTTTTTGAAGAATATTAATTTTGAGAAGTTGTTATCTATATTCAGAATAAATGAGTATGGTAGCACATTACAACAGAAGATGGACATGTCAAATGAAGGTTGATTTTAAGATGCGAACAATTAATTACAACTTACCTACAAAGATTTTGACATGTTTTAAGCTACATATTTCAGGGTTAGAAGTAAATATTCATAAAAGAACAATATGTGTGTGAATCCAACTTATGCGTGACGCGAGGCAGACATGTCCTTGGTCGAAAATGTCCGGGCTAAACCTGTGGTAGAAAAATAAGAAAGAAAAAGAGAGAATGGTTGAAATGACGAGCCATATGATTATAAGTAATAAATAAGTAAGAGTAATAAATTGTGAGAAAATTGTAAATAAATAAAGACAAGTATAGTGGACGAATTTATTTAAATACTAGTATGACTTATTTTTAACTTGGGGAGTGTCGGAAAATAGAATTTGCTTTTGAGGTGTGAAGTTGAAATTGAATTTTGAATTTTGACTTATTATTTACATACCAAACCTTAGCCCAACGAGGTCCAGCCCAACTTATACTATGTACACTATCATACGAATTTTGAATTGAGAAACCAAGTTTAATTTTATAATTCGACAAGTGACTTAGTTGGTAATACATTTTCATCTCAATCTCAATGCATATATTGTAGATTCAAATCTGATAAAATAAAGAAAATTTAATTTTATATTCCAAATAAAAAGTTCTGCAATTTTTTAAAGAATTATTTATCAATAAGTTATTACCATTTTGTACACCAACTTTAAATTATTCTAGAAATAATGAACTATTAATTTCATTTAATTTTGAAACAATTGGAGTGACATAATTGTCAATGTTGTATTCATGAATTAAAAATGTAGAAATTATTATAAAATGGAGTAATTTTTAAAAGGGAAATCTTTTATCAAATTGATTTTATCGATTTCTCCTAAAAGCACTTCACCGACACACGTTTGTCCTGAGGCGTAATTGGTGGGAACAAGAACATAAATATTATATTTACGAAATTGAATTTGTCACATTATTCATGTAAATAAAGGTCTTCATTTGATCGAGATTCACGTGTCCTTTCCGTAAAGGGTAATACACTCAAAATTTTTCACATTCAAATTTCAACTACAACATCATTAGAGCACACGCAACGCGTCCCGCGGGTATCTCTTATCTCGTCCCTCCGAGACAAGACAGGCGCGAGACGCGTTGCAGCGTCCCGTCTCGTCCTTGTCTCGCCGAGACGCCTGTCACACCAAGACGGATGGCGCGCCAGCTCGTCACATGCCCGCGCGCTGGCGCCACGCGTGACGCCCACTCGCCGGCCCGCGAGTGGGCTTCGTCACTCTGACGCAATAAACCATTTATTTTTTAAATTTTGAATTTAATAAATAAATAAATAAATAAAAATTAAAAAACGGTAATATGACCGTTCAACGGTCATTTAAAAAAAATTATTTATTTTTTCTTTTTTTATTCTATAAATACTCCTCTTTCACACACACAAATACACATCTATTCTTCTCAAATCATCTCTCTTTCCTCTCCAATTTTCATCTCAAATCATCTCTTTTATTCTTCTCCCAAATTTAATCCATTCATGGATCCATTTGAGCAAATGCGTCGAATAATGGAAGAATCGCTTGAAGAAGATCGACGAAGGGAGGCGGAGGAAGCCGCGCCGCCCCAACGACGATCCCGGACTTACATCCATCGTAACCGGGAGGAAGCCGCCGCAAGGTTAGTACGCGACTACTTCTGTGATAACCCGGTATGGGAAGAGACCTGCTTCCGTCGTCGTTTCCGCATGCGGAAACTGCTATTTCTGCACATCGCAAATACATTGGCAGCCCGGGAAAAGTTCTTCCAAGAAGGGTTCGACGCTGTCGGCCGTCCCAGCCACACGACGCTGCAGAAATGTACTGCAGCAATCCGTCAGCTTACTACTGGACAAACGGCGGATTTGTTCGACGAATACCTCCACATTGGAGAAAGCACTGGGAGAATGTGCTTGATGAACTTCTGCAAAGGCGTCTGGGCAGCCTTCACCGACGAATTTCTCCGGAAGCCAAGCACTGCAGATTGTCAGTTTCTGCTCCACCTTCACGAAGAAGTGCACGGATTCCCCGGGATGCTTGGCAGCGTCGATTGCATGCATTGGCAATAGAAGAATTGCCCTGTGACGTGGAGGGGGTCATACACGAGCGACCACAAAGGCACTCACCCCACCGTTATACTCGAAGTCGTTGCCGACTACCGGCTATGGATTTGACATGCGTACTTCGGGGTCCCCGGATCGAACAAGGACGTCAACGTGCTCAACCAATCCGACCTCTTCGCCGAAGTTTTGGATGGTAAAGCGCCGGCCATCAACTTCATCGCTAACAACCGGCGGTATAAAATGGGGTACTATCTTTCCGACGACATCTACCCGAAGTGGCCAACCTTCGTGAAGACGTTCAACAGGCCGGTGAACGAAAAATAGGCTCTTTTTGCGCAGAAGCAAGAGGCTGCTCGCAAGGATGTGGAGAGGGCGTTTGGGGTTCTCCAAGCGCGCTTCAACATTGTCAAAGCCCCGGCTCGTACGTGGTTTATGGAGAATATGGTTGACATCATGTATACGTGCATAATCTTGCACAACATGATTGCCACCGACGAAGGCCCTGAGGCGGGAAATTGGTTCGACCCTGAAACCCTCGGAAGCTCTACCGCAAGTACTCTGCCTCGCAGTGGAGTGCATCCGTCTATGCAAGATCGGTTGTCTAATCGGGTAAGGACACGTGATTCTACCGCCCACGCCCAACTCCAATATGATCTAATGGAGCACATTTTAGCAAAATTTGGCAACCGGTAGACGCACATGATCTTTCTTCTGCTTCTTTGAGCTTTGAGATTTTGAATTTAGAGAGAGTGAGCGGAAGAAATTAAATTATGTATTTTTCATTTTTTTAGGATTTTCAATTATATATTTTTTAATTTTTTTAGAATTTTAAGTTGTAATTTTATTTTATTTAATGAAATGTGTTTTTATTAATTGAATTTGTTGGAAATAAAAATAAAAAATGAAATTGAATGAATAGTTAAGGGATGAGATGGTTAAGAGACGGATAAGAGATGAAGGGTTGCAGGTGCTATCTCTTAGTTAAGAGATGGAGTGAAAAGTACAGTGAGACCCATGAATAGTTAAGAGATGAGACGGTTAAGAGACAGCGTTGCAGATGACCTTATGCATTTTTACTCCATCTCTGTCATGTTTTACTGATTTCTTCACTTTTAGTTTCTACCACATTTTCGATGCCATCTTAATCTCATTATTCAATAATCTTGGATGCCATCTTAATCTCATTAGTCAATAATCTTGGTTATAATTCAATTTTACTTTATTGTGAGGATTTTGATAACAGCGCGTGGATAAGTTAAATAAGAAGCTATACTTTTGAATATATGATCTTTAAGAGTAGGATTAATCGATCATGTATTAAGGTCTTCTCATAAACTAAAAAGGAAATTTGATTATGCTATTGTTTATTTTTTTTACTAATATATAGAGAAATTATTTTTTTCTGCTAGCATATTTTTAGGTTTGGTTAAATCAAAGTATATTACTGAGTTTCAGAAATTCAAATTCCAACTCCAACATATGGATGTAGCGACTACTCACATTGCATAACTTATTTTTAGGCTTTTAGCTTCTATGGGAACTAGGAGTAAATAAAATAATTCCACTAAGATATGGAGTAGCCTTAAATTTTTAGGTAATTAGTTTCATTTTTCGAGATGCCCACAAATTAGAACAGAGGCCGTCAGTGAAATAAGGAACCATGATATATACATCTGGAATAGATTCCATTTTGAGAGAGTTGAAAAAGCACCATCTCGTGGATATGTTATATATACTTGGTCTAATAACAAAATAAATATTTTCTCCCTCCGCAAAATAATGTTTCATTTTACTATTTTGGTATATATGTAAGTGATTTAAAGTTTTACTTATTTCCATTTTTAGTAAGGTGACCTCACACTACATTAAATCATCACATACGCATTTCATTATAAAATTCATATATAACGTGAGATTATATTTCACTTGCTACTTCCAGTCTATTTTTTTTTTTACAAAGTTAAAAATTTATTAAAATTAGCACTGAATCAAACTGGACTATAAATAGCAATTGGAGGAGTAATAAATATAGGTGATTTTATAAAAGCATACATTATGTTTCGAGGCCAGGGTAATTGCTACCCCACCACGGTATGGGAATATGAGGTCGTTGAAGCCTATTGCTGAGAAAAAATTCCAATAGTATGGGAATATGAGGCAATTGAAACCTATTGTTTGAATAAAACTTTCAACAGTAGTATATAGGTAAAAATTTAGGAATTCCATTTGTCGGCAGCAACGATCTTATTTTGGTCAAAATTGTAACACGTCAAAAATTGTATAGTACTTCTTCTTCAGTTCACAAATACAAGTTCAATTTCTTTATTTTGGTCCGTCTGCATATATGAGTCCCGGTTCATTGTTACTATACATAATAAAATGCCCCATATTCTATTAACTCACTCCACTCATTTACTGTATGTATCATTTAAAACTAATGATGCATCCGTCCCTATGTAGCTGAGTCGCACTTTTTTTTGGGTTGTCCACTGTAGCCGTCTATCTGAGTCATTTCCTTTTTTTTTGGCAAAAAACAACGTTTTTCTCTACTACTTTATTTTCTCTTCATCTCTCTATCTTTTTTCCTTTTCTACTTTATTATTTATTTACTTAACTCACGTAACCCAGTTTTTCTTAAATCTCGTGTCAAAAAGAAATACATCTACTATAAAGGGAGTATATATATATATATATATATATATATAGGGTTGCATTAGTGTGCTAACTAATTTATAGTAATAACTAATAACTTTCAATACTGTGTATTAAAATTATCAGCACAAAAACATAATTATAAAACTCATATTCCACTAACTTTCTTCTACTCACCTTTTTAAATATTTCTTAAAACTCGTGCTAAAAAGAAATGTGACTCTTATTCAGATACGGTGGGAGTTCGTTATTGGAATTTTCCTGTCTGTAGTCATTGAAATCAAGACGCGTGTAAACATAGACGACAATCCAAGGGTATACTCATAATACAGTAATACTGTCCAACTCTAACATGTATATGCCATTTTCTAATAATGTCAACAAATTATTTAGCCATCACATACCATACCTATTTCTCAACTCAACAATCAACAAAAAGCCACTATTTTCAAAAATCTTATCTTCAATTTCATAGTTTTGTTGCAGACGCCATCACCAAAAATCAGATGGGAAGTAACATTGCATTATACATCGCCATTTCTGTCGTTTTCTTCGCCATCTCGAAGATCGTCATGGCAGTCCTGTGCTACCGCCGCTGGAAACGAAGGCAAATGCACAATCAAGATAGTTTCCGAGGTGCTTCTTCTCTTCATCGTTCATTTCCTCGTGTCGAGCGGCTCTCACTTTTTATGCTTTGTTATGTCAGGAGGGAAACTAGTGCTGTTCAGATCTCCCGGGATTAAACCGGATGTGTTTCTGAAGAAGACGATGAAGCTCAGCAACAAGGATATCATTGGATCAGGTGGCTTTGGGACGGTCTACAAGCTCATCATCGATGACTGCATACCTTTTGCTGTTAAGAGACTTAACAGACTAGGTGACGCAGCAGATCAAGATCGCGGCTTTCAGAGAGAGCTGGCGGCCATGGGAGACATCAAGCATCGGAATGTAGTTACCCTTCATGGTTACTACACTGCTCCTCACTATCATCTTCTCATCTACGACCTCATGCCTAATGGCAGTTTGGACGGACTGCTTCACGGTATGTAGTCGATAAAACTACACAAATAATGAAATGTGATCAAATAAAGGAAATTTTTCAGGAAAGTCGCTAAACAAGATGCTTCTTGATTGGTGTACGAGATACAAAATAGCAGTTGGAGCAGCGAGAGGGATAGCTTACCTCCACCACGATTGCATTCCTCACATCATACACCGGGATATCAAGTCAAGCAACATATTGCTGGATCATAACTTGGAGGCCCGCGTCTCTGATTTCGGACTAGCTACCCTGATGGAGCCGGACAAAACTCATGTTTCGACTTTGGTAGCAGGGACTTTCGGATACCTGGCTCCTGGTATGCTTTTTCAACTCTGATTTAGTTTAACATGTGATGTGATGATGATTTTCCAATATCCTGCAGAATATTTCGATACGGGAAAAGCCACAGCAAAAGGAGATGTCTACAGTTTTGGAGTTGTATTGCTGGAGCTTCTAACAGGGAAAAAACCAACAGATGAGACATTCATTGAGGAGGGAACTAAGCTGGTCACCTGGGTAAAATTCTCAACTATCTCGATGATTTTGATCTAGCTACCTATGCAAGGACATTTAGAGCTAAATAATCTTACGACAAGATATTGAGTAGCAACGACAGCATCACTATTTTAGGACAATGATCTAGTACTACATTGTAGGCTCGGCTCTTATCTTACAGCGAAGTCTAGGTTTTGTGATCTTCTTTCAGACACTAAGCGTGCTTGATATCACGTTGTTGCAGGTAAAGTCAGTAGTGCAAGATAAGAGAGAAGAATATGTAATCGACAGCAGTTTGGTTGATTTTCCGGTTGAAGAAGCTAATAATGTATTTAGTATAGCACTGATGTGTCTCGAGGCAGAGCCAACCAACAGGCCTACTATGGCAGAAGTTGTGAAGATGCTAGAGCAGATAAAACCAGAAGATATCAAATAAGAACTTGCAATTGTGCTTCAATTTTATAGTAAATAAAAAAATACATAATTTGTTATTTGCATGTCGAAACTCAAGCTCTTCGGTGGGGATAGAATATGTTGTTAGGAATAAAACTAGCCTTAAAGCTAAAAGAATAACAGAAAATCCACATTTCTTCAATTACTTGAGAGCTGCAGCCAATCCAATACAAGCTGAAGCTTTCAACGACGGGGAAACTGAATTACCTCCAAGAAACACATCAAAGAGAGCAGATGTAACATTTGATGACTCAATGGTAGCATCAACAGAAGAAGGAATTCCTTCAGGTGTTACGAAAACCTGCAAATGTACAGATTAACCTTTTTAACCGTTTATTGAATTAGCGAAGGAAGTCTAAGGAAGACACTGAAGAAATGAAAAATAATAGTAATACAACAATGGCAATAACGATATAATGGTGATATCATACTCACAAGCATTTTTGCCGTGTCCAACCAAGTCAAAAATATGGAAGTTCCTTTCTGAAGAGGACGGCCTTGAAAGATGCCTCGGAATGTAGAAAGTGCAGTTTCATCTACTGGAGTCGGTGATTTAATTCTTGGAGAAAGGGCTTCATCCAAGGCATCCCAAAACGTCTTACCATCTAGATCTCTTACTAAGATAATATGCAGTGATTTCTCGAGAGGAGCTGCACTTCATAAAATGAGTATTAGTGTTCTTCAATAATCTCTCAGGAATTAATAATCATTGTTATCATGATGATTACCCTGATAAATTGCATCAAATAATGACGAATCCTTTTGTAACTCGGCAGGCGAACGTCCTTTCCAAGCATCTAACTTACTGAAGATGGATGGGTTTGCATATAATCCTGCAGCATACACTTTCACCCCAATAATAGCGAACACTTTTTCCCTGTATCCTGATAGTATTACAAAATGACAAAGGTTGTAGCCTCTCAAGTATCAGGAAATAATGACCAGAAAGAACTGATATCAGAAATCAGAAATAACATAAATACATGGTACCACAACTGACCAGTTCCAAGTAATGAGAGTGAGGAAGAACAACCAGGAAGGCTCAGTGAAGTTTGATATTTGACCTTGGTCTGAGGTTCTTCCAAATACTCTGAGCTAACAACTATAAGCCATAACATAAACAGGAGAACATCATTACATTGTGTTTCAGTGTAAAACACATGGTAAAGCAATGTAGAGCACTAGAGAAGATGCTTCAATTTTTTGTGTTTCAATGTAGCATAGTAATTGCAGTGAATACGGATCAAAGAACTCCCCAATCATTTATTAACATGACTACTTTTTACTTTTCAGAACATCCAGCTTTCTTCCTTTTCCATTGGTTGAATCAAATCCAAGTTTTCCAAATGGCTATTCCTTATACAGCTTTAATAATGCTTACTCAGAAAGCATAATCAGCAACACCTGCATTTTCTTTTCTCATTCTGTGCTTTATGTTTGTTCATTCTTCATTAATCATTACCCAGAGTTTCATTGATAAACTAATATCCTAATAGCATTCAAGTTTTCCTCTTGTTATTTATACTCCCTTTAGTTAAAGAATAGACGCGAGGGAGGTTGGCAGGAATAGTAAGAAGATAATGTAGATGGAGAATGGAATATAATGAACTGAAATAAATAATGACATACAATCCTCTTACGAGGCCTTATGGTAAATTAACGCCCTTAAACAAAACTCAAGATTCAACATTGCTATCAAACCTATAGGTACTTATTTATAGGACTCCCAAAATGCTAAGGAAATAAAGATAGACATCTTGACTTCTAATATACAAAGATAAGACTTCTACACTTCTAATAATTAAAGATAGATTTATGGACTTCTAGCTCTCCAACTCTTGATGTGTATCAAATGCACCAATGTCGAAATGGCTTTGTCATTAGGGCTAGGTCCTGACGAAAAAAATGGCCCAAATATTCCAAGGTCGGGCATCAATCTGCTTGCAAACTATTGCAGTCAGCTAAGACAAGGTTTGCAACAGAAAATCCACTCCAACAAGGTGCAAGAGCCGCAACTGCAGTCCTTTGAGACGAAGACCGTCACTAAATACACACACACAGTCGGAAACCATAGCAGGAGGTTGCAGTTGAGATGCGGAGGAAACCGGAAGGAAAAAAATGTGTGGGTTGTTGTATGGAGGGCAGTAGAGAAGACCGTTACAGCGGAAAAAACAGTGGGAACGTATGGAACCATGTGTGTTGTCACAATCAGGGGAGGAGACGAAGCGTTGGACGAAATCAAGGACGTTATTGCAATTGCCAGAGGAGTGCCAACTGGTGGGGCACAGTAACAGTCGCCGTTGTTTCCATGGCTTCTGAAATGGATATCAACTCCTTGTGATCTAGGAGGCTTCCCAAAGCAGCACATTGTTGCATGAATGGGTCGAACTATGATTTTTAAATAGTTTCCTTCTCTAACGTTTGCATCTATAGGTCGAACTGTGATTTCTGAATAGGCAGTTGGCTTTTTCCTCCATCGCCTTCTCTAACATTTCCAGACGCGCATCCATGTTTTGCGTCCATATCCACTTTCAACGTACCAAATTGTTAGAGAACAAAGGCGAGGGAGACTGGCACAAATAGTAAGAATAGAAAATAGATGGAAAATGGAATGTAATGAACTGAAATATTAATGATAAAACAATAATCTTACGAGGTCAATTCCCTCACGAACCCTACTATATATTACTGCCCTTGAACTAAACTCAAGATTCAACATTGCTCTCAAAGATAGACTTCTTGACTTCCACTAATATTTGAAGATATGATTTCTAATAATTAAAGATAAGACATATGAACTTCCAACTTTCCAACTCTTAATGTGTATCACTCTATTAAATAGTTCTAAACATCTTGTCAACAACATTATTCTCATGAATGATATAGAAGCATGCCTCATCTATAGAAAGCTAATAAGCTAAAACTAAAAGGGCAAATGCTATCTATGACTAATCGAAAACACTATATTTTTTAAAAGAATTTGCAAAGCAAGAAATATAAGAAGCTACAAAAGAATCTACAATCTGTACTACGATGTATGGCCTGAGCCTCCAATTCGGCAACATAGACAAGTGAAGATTTTCGCATGGATTACAACAATCTATAAGTAACTATAAACTTTTCAATGTTGTTCCTTTTTTGTCTTTGCACTTAACTATCACTAAATGGTTCTCCACCTAGTTTAAAGGTAATTTGTGATCATTATTATAGTACTCCCTCCATCCCACAATAGATGTTGCACTTTTCTTTTTAGTTTGTCCACAAAAGATGTCATATTTCATTTTTTGGAAAAAGCTCGCTCTCACATTTATATAAATACACTATTTATCTTTCCACCTAACACACAAAACAACTCTCCTAAAATCATGTGTCGTTCCCCAAATGTGCCATCTATTATGGGGACAGAGGGAGTACAATAATGTAAGAAGGACAATAGAAGCCCAATAAATGCCACTACACAGTCTACACATAGTCACATACATACCTAAGCAATACTTGCTTAGTACTAATCTAATACTCCCTCCGTCATCCCTGAAAAGAATGAACTATTATTTCCTTATTAGTCCTATCATGAAAAGTATGGATTTTCTAATTTTGGAATTGTTAAACAACACATTACCCCTACACCTCATTTTATTTACAACTTCTATCGTTACACTATACTACTAATGATATGGAATCCACTCTCCACTAACACTACTTAAGCTAACCTTTATCTCTTTCTTACTTTACCAATTATGCATCAAAACCCTGCCGACTTTTCAGGGATGGGGGGAGTAGAATTTGGTCAGTAGTTAATATAGTAGCCTCTGTTAATGAAAAATGCTACATCACTCTACAAACCATATGCTACTACAATTAAAATCCCAAGTTGAGAAGAAGATTCTAGTGATGAACAGAAATTAGGAGCAGCATTTATACAACAATTAAGGAATGTGTATTCGATTGTTAACCTGGAGAAGAGGAATAGACAATTGGTGAAAAGCGGGGGCGGAGTCGAGCATTTTTGGTGATGCAGAGGCGAGAAGGAAATGCAGAGAAGGATTGGTTGCTGCAATTGAGCGGAAGAGAGCATAATTTGGGGTTTAGATCCGAGGATTTGGAATTGGCAGTAGAGAGAGATGAATACGGAACAATTGCGGATAAGGCTGCAACTGTTGAAGCCATCTGTGTGTGGGAGTGAGTGAGTGAGTGAGTGAGTGAGTGAGTGAGAGAATTTGACAGAATATTGAAGTTTATTAATCCCATTTGCAATTAAAATAAGGTTGAAGTATATAGTCAACATGACAGATTCATAAATTTTTCTGGCCTAAAATTACTACTATCGAATTTTTTACTCCCTCTGTAAACGTCACACTAAACCCTAAATGTCACACGTTGACCCAATGTTTTAAAAATCGGATCGGATTGGATCGGCCGGTTTGATCAGTCCGACTGTAAATCGGTAGACAGTTCGATCCGGTTTACCTATTTAAACCAGTGAGATGTTGAACCGTTAAGAACGGTCTGAACCGGCCGGTCAGACCGGTCCAACCGCAAACCGAAAATCAATTTTTGAAAGGGCTTAAACTCATGACCTCCACTCTAATTAATAAAAGTTCTACCACTCCACCGCAAGGCCCCAGGATAACATAAACACTAAATATTGTTCTACCTAAATCATTAAATTTTTTATTCACACAAACTAGTTCAGTTTCATTTATATTTTTTTATGCATATATAATTATCTTTCTCTAAATTTTAATTCTACTTCACTAATTTTATTACTTTTTTTATATTTTTTGATATATAATTATTGGTTATAGTTTAATAGTACTATTTACTAAATATTAAATTTTTTTAGAGTATATATTTAATTTATATACCCTATCTATTGATATTATAGTATATTTCCATTTAAACTACATAATACTCCCTCCGTCCCCAAAGAGAGAGAGAAAGAGTAGTGGAGAGTGGAGTCCATATTATTATAATAGTATAAGTGCTAATGATAATGGTATAAGTTGTAAATAAAATGATGTGTAAGTATGTTGTTTGAATTTTTTAAAATTAGAAAGTTCATATTCTTTAAGGACGAACGCAAAAGAAAATAGTTCATACTCTTTGGGGAATGAGGGAGTACTAGTTTGTATTTAATTATATATATTTGTTAGTATAATATTATTCTACCCATACATTTTTTTGACTTAATATGAACTTTATCTATCTATACATATAAAATATTATAATTTTCATCTACATTAACTAATACTAGTAATTTGTATATTTTATTTTATTCACTAAATTTTAATATTTATATATACTATATTACTAATTATTTATAAGGTTTAACATTTTTGAAACATATAATTAATTATTTTATCATTTACTAAATTTAATAAGATATATTTTGTACTTATATATTTAATTTTATATATTTGCTACAGTAAAACGGTTCGACAAGTGGTTGAATCGGTCCGACCGGTTGAACCATGGACCAGTAGCTTCGCCGGTTCACTTACCGATCCGGTTTTAAAAACATTGCTTTGACCGATGTGAGCTTTAAGAAAGGTGATAGATTGTTAATTGAAAAAGTTAGTGAAATATGAATCCTATTTTTATACTATATTTTTTTAATAAAATGTGAGGAAAATGAATTGGTGGAATATCTATTATTAAAAAGAGTACAGAGTAAAAAGTAAGTGTAATAAATATTGGCGGACAGAGAAAAAAGAAAACTAATGATAAATAATAGCGGACGAATGGAGAGTTTCTTCAACTTTGAAAATGTTCTTAGAAATCACAAATTTTATAGATGGTGTGATATTACTAACTCGATAGAATTAATTTAAAATAAATTGATCATGTTTGACTAGGCATGAATCTATGTGGATTTGTCCGACTTTTATAATGAACACCATTTTATTCAATGTGATCCCTAATGAATGTGAAGATTTTAGTTCTCTATTACCATACATCTGACTTCTCCTATTTTACTCACATTTTATTATAAAACTAATAAAAATAAGTGAGACATACGTTTCAGTAACTTATTCAATTCACTTTTATTTACTTTTCTTATAACTCGTGCCCAAATCAAATATAACTCTTATAATAAGATGGAGGGAGTATATTAAAACTCGTGACTAATCAAATGTTCAAAATTTTCAGGAACCAAAGGATTAGTTGATTCATAATATATTTTTGGAGAAAAAGTTTTCAATTGGTATCAATAATCCATCTATGCCATAAGTTTATAAACCCAATACTATCCATACACGTGTCAAACTGATATTACAATGCGTGTATCGAGATATTAATTCAATCATATTTTCTATTACAAATAAAACCCCTCCAATCAAAATTCAAGTCGGGGGCAGACAATGAAATTAGACCGCTAGATAAGATTCACCATATGTTTCTCGTCCATTGCTTCTACTTAAATAAATCCTGGGCGATCTATAAAAAGGCAAAAAAACAAAAATCCATGCTGTATTTTTTTGCTCCACTCAATTTTTCCTGCACAAAATGAATACGTTTCGCAACCAGCAGCATCTCCTCTTCTTTGAGAAACTCCTCAACTCCACGACCCACTAACACTTCACATTCTCTCTGCTTTTTTAAACCAAAGATTCAATTTTTACAGCACTGGAGACTTATTCTGCTAGAAAAATGAGAAATTTCCCGAGTTTCTGAAGTGGGCTTATTGCACCTCTGGGAAAAACAAAGGTTGCTACTTTTTTCTAGTGATGATGTCAGTGACATGTAGCAATCTCGAGTTTGGTAGAACAAGGTTGGATTTTGCGGCGTGTGGGTGCTCTTCTTCCAATGTCTCCACCAATCGTGTAGCTGCAAAATATTTTGGAAAGGGGCTGCTGAATAATCGCTGCCGTGTGTTGTCGACCAAGACTCCAGAAGCTTTTCTCAATGGTAAATTTTGTAGCTTGAGATATTGTTTGACTTGATGTAGTTGTAGTTCGTGAATTGTGATAGCTTGATTGAATCTTGGAGTTTCTTGACATTGTTAATAGGGGTTGTTGCTGGTCCTCCTCCTCCAGTTTTGGATTTGGCTGAGGAGGAAAAGGGCCTTCCTTCGATGTCGGATATGTTCGAGGTGGTTTCTGAAGATTTACTAACATTGAACAAGAATCTGCAGTCTGTGAGTTTCTTGATTTTTGATGTTTGTAGCTGTTTATCTTGAGATGTGATGTTGGGGGGGAGACACCATAGAAGATGTTTTTTGTAGTGTGGAGAGGGATATAAATGGCGAAATGATTCGACTTTTGAAAACTGAATTAGTTGTGATGGTTGGAAACTTGCTTTTCTTATATGAATTTAATGATCATCAAATGGAAGTGTTATGTCAATCTTGGTTGTTTTTTATAGTATTCTTCATTCAGGTTCAACTTTGTTACTGTAAATGATAATCTGCAGTAGGTGAGCTTCTTGATCTTTGATGTTTGTAGCTATTTATCTTGAGATGTGATATTTTGGGGGAGAAACCATAGAAGATGTTTTCGTAGTGTGGAGAGGGATATAAATGGCGAATTGATTCGACTTTTGAAAACTCAATTAGTAGTGATGGTTGGAAACTTGCTTTTCTTATATGAATTGAATGATCATCAAATGGAGGTGTTATGGGAATCTTGTTGCTGTAATTGATAATCTCGATCAATTAAGAAGGTTTACTTTTGTGTGATGCAATGGATGAAGCATGAATGACTATTAGTTGGAGTATGTCAATTAGTATTTAGCATCTAGCATTCATGCTTGTCGAATTTGATTTGTTAACACTTGTTGGGGAATCTTTAGTTCACATGAATTGTGTTTTAATATGAGCACCTATCAAACTTAACTAACTCACTGCTGGATATGATTTTTAGATTGTTGGTTCAGAAAACCCTGTTCTGATGTCTGCTGCTGAGCAAATCTTCGAGGCTGGTGGGAAAAGGATGCGGCCGGCTTTAGTTTTTCTAGTCTCACGAGCTACTGCAGAAATTGCTGGTTTGAAGTAAGTCGTACAGGGCGTTCAATCACAATATCTGGCTTCAGTTGACACTCAAGTTGTTCTATTTACTTAGCGTCTTCATGGTTCAGGGATCTTACCAAAGAACATAGAAGGTTGGCCGAGATCATCGAGATGATCCATACTGCAAGCCTGATTCATGACGATGTAATAGATGAAAGCGACATGAGGAGAGGTTAGACCTCTTAAATTTCTCATATCATCCAAATTGTTTCAGTGCTAATACTTTTATATACAACTCCTCTTCAATATACTCATTGACTATAAAACTGCCTAAACAAATTATTCCGAGTAGAGGGAAGGAAGGTCGGGTAGTGGCAGTGGACGGAAAAGGGGTACGCCTGAGCGAGAGAAACAATGGATATCGTTTATGCTTGATCACTCATAAGCTCGACCAAATGTCAAATTTTTTGGAACCTACATTTTCTCTTACAAGTAACACGAAAAGAGAGCACTTGCTGCTGCACTAGCTTGTCTTATTTTACTGATGCATTGCAGGAAAGGAAACCGTCCATCAATTATACGGCACAAGAGTGGCTGTTCTTGCTGGGGATTTCATGTTTGCCCAATCATCGTGGTACTTGGCAAATCTCGAGAATCTTGAAGTTATCAAGCTTATAAGCCAGGTGCACTATAACTTCGCTCGTGACCTTTTGTTGATCATAGCAAGTTACTGAGTATTGGTGTTGCAGGTGATTAAAGATTTTGCGAGTGGTGAAATTAAGCAGGCATCGAGTTTGTTTGACTGCGATGTTCACCTTGACGAGTATCTAATCAAGAGCTACTACAAAACAGCCTCCTTGATTGCTGCTAGCACCAAGGGATCCTCCATTTTCAGTGGGGTCGACAGTGCCATCAGCGAGAAGATGTATCAGTACGGTAAGAATTTGGGCCTCTCGTTCCAAGTTGTTGATGACGTGTTGGATTTCACTCAGTCAGCGGAGCAGCTGGGGAAACCGGCTGGGAGCGACCTAGCAAAGGGAAACCTAACTGCTCCGGTCATATTTGCACTTGAGAAAGAGACGAAGCTCAGAGACATCATTGACTCTGAATTCTGTGAGACGGGGTCTCTTGAGGAGGCTATTGAGATTGTCAAGAACAGCGGGGGGATTGACAGGGCTCGGGAGCTGGCAAGAGAGATGGCTGATCGAGCTGTTGAGAATCTCCACTGCCTGCCCCCGAGTCCCTTTAGGCTGTCGCTGGAACAGCTGGTGAACTATAATTTGGAACGGATAAAATGAAGACGCGTTGCTTAGGCACGCTGCGGTGTGGTGTATAGTTGAGTCTTGATCAACACAATGGGAATATGCATGAATGCAGGCATCAGAAAGAAGGTTTTCTGTTGTATGTTTATAGGTTCTCTTGAACAATATTGGTGTAGCTATATTGCTGCAATTGTGCTTTGTTGCGCACATTTTCGGACAATGGCCGATAGGATAAGTATTAAGTTTGATTCTTGTATACATTTATTCTTCATCAAATGGGAAACTAATAATATTAAGCAGGCCTTCTCTGTTTTTTTAACTTAACTATTGTTGTATATAGGGATGTCAATCCAGCCAGTCTACTGATAAACACGGATTATGTATATTTTTAAGGCCTACATTTGACCCGTTTTGAATGTTATACATGCAAAATATGTTTTGTAATTGCATAATTTATACAAATTGGTATTTTGACGTGTTTTGTGAGAAAAATATGCAAAATAGATTTTAAAAAATACGGAGAGATGTTGAAATTGAAGATTGGAGGATTCAGATGATGTCGGCGGTTCGCAGACCCTAGTGGTCGTCGAGCTAGTCAATGGACGACAAGGTCCTGCATCCCATCGTGAAAAGTGCTTGAGCCAAGACCTCTGAACAGCGGACTGCTGAGCATGGAGAATTCATGGAGCAGTCAGCGGTCCACTAAATTAGTGCGACGAGTGCATTCAACCCTAATTCGCCCCATTAGCTAATTAGAGAATGAGTCTCCAAGTCTATAAATACTCCCTATGGTGCTTCATTACAAAGGTCTATAAATTGAGTACAAAATTCACTCTCGAAGATTTACGCCTTTCAATTCCATAACTAATCATTCATCATTCACTTTGGATATTGGAGCAAGAAAAGAAGAGAAGACTTGAAGCTTCAAGATTCATCCCGTCAGGTTTGATCTAGTGATAGTTTTAATGTTTATTTATTTTTTGTTATGGATTTTATTATCTAGTCTATGAGCAACTAATTTGTTGAATTTTATGGGTTGGAGTAACTCTTCATGTTTACTCCCTCCGTCCACGAGAAATAGACAAGTTTTGTCATTTTGGTCCGTTCACAAAAAATAGACTAAGTTTTAAAAGGAAAATTTTCAACCAACACTAATCCTACACGTCATTCTAAATGTGGACCTCACAATCCATTAACACTTATTTCATTACTTTTTCCCTCTTATTTTTCCTATCTCTCTCTTACTTTACCAATTATATATTAAAACTCGTGTCATTCACAATCTTATCTATTTTTTTGGACGGAGGGGGGAGTATTTAATTTCAATTCTTTATATAAAAGACTATCACTAGCTTCGCTCAATTACGTGGGATAATGCTTCTAGTTGCTTCACAAACAATGTAAAATGACTTGATGACATGTGGAGGCAATCGAGAGAGGGACATGTTAGATTAGAATTGACAGCAATATAGTTCATATATCAAAAAAGACAAACATAAGAGTATCCACATCCATGCTCTTGCCAAGAGCACGGATATGGGCCCGGATCCACCTTTATTCATTTTTAATTCCATGCTCTTCCGCAAGAGCACAACACTGACATCTATATTTTTCCCGCAAGAGCATGCTCAAGGGTAGGGATGTCAATTTAGCCCGCAACCCGTGGGCTGACCCGAATAGCCCGCCAAATTTATAGGGTTAGGGCTGAAAATTTCCAGCCCGATAAAATTACAGCCCGATTAGCCCGCACCCGATTAACCCGCAACCCGTTAGGGCCAGACCCGAAAACCCGATGGGCTGGCCCGGAAACCCGATAAAATTTATATTGTTCTATTTGTTTGACTCTAATTCGACACTTCATTGATTATTTTATAATACAGGTTACTGAAAAAATAACTTTCCATTTTATATATTAAATATATAAATTATATATTAAGTTTTTATTAATATAATAATAGTTAAATGAATTAGAAACTTCAAATTCACTAAAAAAATATATTTAAATTTCTAAACATGCTTTAAAATTTCTTGATGTTTATGTTTTATGTTGCATAAATCTCAAATATTAGTATTTGATCATGTTAATATTTGAGTTTATGCATATATCTCAAATTTATCATAATTAAATATTTTACATTTTATAAATATAACTAATTTTCACCATTATTTATTGGATTGATTGCATGTTAATTTTATCGGTAGCAACCCGATTAACCCGATGGGCTAGCCCGAAACCCGAGCTTTTAGGGTTAAGGCTGAACTTTTATAACCCGAAAAAATAACAACCCGATTAGCCCGCACCCGATTGACCCGCAACCCGAATAGGGTTGGCCCGAAACCCGGTGGGCTGGCCCGGTTGACATCCCTACTCAAGGGTTCCACCATTCTATTATTCAATTTAAATACTTCAATTACTAAAAACATTTTCACAATATTAAAATGCATTAAAAATACTTGAAAAACTATTATAAATTACTAAAAAATTAAATATTACATAATTAAAATCCTAAAAATTAAAAATTACATAATTAAATTCATAAAATTAAAAAAAACCCACTACTCGTGGCCGAATTTCGCCCAAATGTGTTTGATTAGGTCTTCTTGTAGCTCAAGGTAGGCTTTGGTATCGTGCACTGTCAATCTTCTTTCGCTCCTCTCGTGCACCATCGTATGCACACCTCGGCGTGGGGGAGATCTTGCGGTTGAGCTTCCGGCTTCATCCTCGTCGAAAAAGTTAGTCGCCCTCGGTCATTCGTCGTCTATAATCATGTTGTGCAAGATAATACACGTGTACATGATGTCGGCAATATTCTTTGTGTACCACATCCGAGATGGGGTCTTCACAATGTTGAATCGGGCTTGAAGGACCCCAAAAGCTCTTTCGACGTCTTTCCGAGCAGCCTTTTGACGCTGCACATAAAGAATCCATTTCGAGTTTTGCGGCATGTTGAGCATCTTAACGAAAGTCGGACACCTTGGTAGATACTTTATTCTATCTACATTTTCTTCTCTCATACTTTATTATCTTTTTATTTAATACAATACACACCTTTTTCTTTTTCTTAATCTGCGTACCAGAAAGAAATACCTCCACTTCTATGGAACGAAGGGAGTAGTAATCTGTCATCCAATACCATATCTTTTCTGATGTTGAATCAATATTGAAAAAACAGAACGAGAGACAAGAAAGGTCTATAAGAAATTAGAGATGACCACCCTTTGTTGATAATGTAGAGAGGTTTACCCATCACACCAACACAGAAATTGAGATATTAAAGCATAAGAGGGTTAACATCCTTAGAAAACTGGAATCAAATTCAAAATGAACCGCAATCTCCAGACTTACAGTAGCAAAATTCTGAAACAGTAAAATATGATAATCCGACACACGACACAACTATCACGACTAAACAAGCCTGATGACTAGGCGTTATTGAAACTGAGATCCGAAAATAAAAGCACTCAAGATAGAGGTTCTCTTGTATCCTGAATAACGGAATTTTAGTTTACTCCCTTTGAGGTGAAAAAGTAACAGATAACATTAACACAGTGTGTTCGAAATGGCGCTGTTAAGCTCAAGGTTCGATGAGTGAACCATCTGCAAGGATGGCACGTCAGAGTTAGTTGCGAAATAGAACATAGCTTCCGAAATGTGTACTTTATTACATGTTGCAGTTATCATGTTATATAAGAAAATTGTAAGGTAATTTAGGAATAGGACAAAAGCATTGCTATAAAGACCAACAACATGAAATACAGAAGCAGGGGACATGAATAGAAGAATCATGAGATGAGTAATAGAAAAGTACCAGACGCCACATCTTCGAGAATAATCCAATTAGTTTCTCCCACGGCTCTTGTTGAAAGAGTGCCGTGACAAGAGCTTCTGACCAGGTGTGTGGTGATCATCCTGTAAAAGTTGTCGAGCCATTGTTTTAGTGCAAAGTTTCAGAGGTATTCTTATGCTAGATGTTGCTAGGGAATGGACGTCTCTCATCCCATTATAAAACCTGCTCATTGTTCTAATAATTTTTCAATTCTTACATAAAAAGGAAGAGAAGAAAATGATGCACTCGTTTCAAATTAAAGAGTAATAAATTTGAACAGATAGAGAAGTTTTTAGATGATGAAATATTTCAAAAGTCTGCTTCCTTTAGATGGTAAAAAGAAAAATAGAAATTTGCATCAGAGTATCATAAAAAAGGTCAAGAAGAACATAACAGATGACATAATACGTAGATCTTATCATTTTATTGAGGGTTTTATGTGTTATAGTTTGACATAGGTTGTTGTATTATTAGTAAAAGAACATAAAAAGGAAATTTACCAAAATCAGGATTCTGTGTGAAAGGATTTGGAAGACAGTAGACTATATATGCCAACCTTATACATGGAAGCAGCAGATTCAGATTCTACTGGTTGCACTGGTGCAACCTGGCCTTGCAATTGAAAAGTATCCAAAGCATCTAATGTCAGCTGCCAACCACAAAGTGCAAGAGTACTGGGACTGGAGCCAGGCCCGCTGCTGCTACTAGAGCCAGCTGCAGCAACATTTCCATTCACCCAAGGACAGTAGGGATTGTGATACTTAATTGGATCAAATTCCACCGCTTCATCATAGTTGCTGCCCCCATTGGGAGGCCCTGACAGAAGTCCATATGCAAAAACAAATGCCCGATTAACATACATAGCCCCACGCACACAAGCACAAACACAAACACAGATTGGAATTTTGTTCATCTAAAGTGCTTAAAAATCAGAGCTGCGATAACACAGAAAATTAAAATGCAATTTATGGTAAAATAAACTCACGGACTGGAATTTCTTGTCAGGAGTGCTTAAATACAAATGCTCTGAGATCACATACAAAATTTCAGACCAATGTAACAGAGGTACTTATTTGGTAGATTTAATGTGCAGGATGAACACCTCCAATTTTCATTTACAAAAGTGAGTCTCTTTACCTGATCCGTTTGCAACTTGATAGCCTGATTCCACAAAACCACAGTCATCGGTTGTTGGATCCTTGGTGGCCTGAGTGACTTCTTCCTTAGATAGCTCCATGCCAGAACATAAAATGGCATTGCAAGAAAGTGAAGGATGAGGACTGTTCTCACAGGAGGTGGCTCGCATATTACTTGTCTTGTCTCCACTTTCAACAGATTCTGCCTTAGTTGAACCCATAACTTTTGAACCACTATCTGCCCTAACTACGGATCGAGACATCAAATCTTGACTATCACCATGAGGATCCTCTCTATCTATTTCTTCAGGGACAAAATCACCCATCAACCCTCGATCTGGTGCAAATTCACCTGTTTGTCCTTGGTTATCAGTAATTTCAGTAATGGGTTCTACATCACCAACAACACTCTCAGTTCGGTCAATAGAAGCATCAATCCCATGAATTTCAGCTTCATGGCTAGCACCCATGCCAACACTTCCTCCACTAATCCCCAAGCTGGGACCATCCCTCCCATGTGCAGTCGTAGTTTCTGTGTTTACAACTTCTTCTTCATTTGTACTGCTAACTCCAATTTCACCAGTACTTCTCACAGCAGTGGGACAAGTACTCTGCTGTGCTTGATTGCTACAATTCAACTCTGATGTCTCAGCAGGATCTGTGTTTTTTACTCCTGATGTAGTTGGAAGATGTATGTCACCAAAATCGCCAGGATAATTCTCAACACTTTCCATTGAATCATTATCTGCACCGTGGTCCACAGTGTCCATTGCAATGACCGAGGATACACGGGTTGAATCTCTAGTTGATGGATTAATCATGAATTGTTCAGTTGCCGGGTCAAATTCATCTTTATAAGCATCAATTCCTATGTCGAAGCCGAATGACCGACTGGGACCAGCACCAGAAGAATCTTTCCTAAATGGTGATCGACAGGGTTCTACAACCCCAGAATCACGGGCACGTTTTGAAGGACCAGCAGAGTATTGTCCACCATCATCAACTTCATCACCATCACGATCAATGATAGTACCCTCTCCACTGTCTGCTTGTTGGAGCAGTATGTGTGGCCTGTCACCTGTACTTCCACCTTCATCTAAGTTCCTTTTGCGTGAACTAGGGCCACGTGATTCAAATGAAGCTGCACGATCACCGACCTCACTGCTGGAAGGCTGCCCAATCAATAAATCTCTACCTCTATGCCCATATTGGTACTGTTCAGATGTAGCATTCATGTTCAGCCGCGATGAGGACAATCCAGCAGACATTGTAAGATTCAACTCCACCCCAACATTTGAAAGTGACTTTCCTTCACCAGTTGCAGCTTCATCGTGGTCATCTGCCTGCTCCTTCTCCATACCATCTGCAGCAACCCAACCACTGATGCCACTCGCTGCACTTATTCCACGTGTCAGCATCTTCTTGTTAGTTCCGGGACCATCAGCGCTACTTGGAACAAAACTAGAGGGGCGCGGGACAGTTAGAAAGTCCAAAAGTCTCACTGTCGCACCACATAAGCTGCAATCTAACAATGGTGATCTGGATACACCTTTTGAGTTAGTCCCAATAACTTCATATCCATCATAATCCCTTTTTGTTGAAGAGGACATGGCTTTCTTTCCTCGGCTAGGATCACGAGGAGCACGATATTTTGAAGGACCAATTGAGCAGCCATTTCTAGCCGATTGAGCAGAATGCTCTTCACAATCCTGAATGTTTGGGAGCCACCTAGGTTCCCATCCACAAAGACTTATGAGCTTCTGAGCCTGCAATGTGACATAAATCTCAGTAAGAGGCAAAAAACCTACTAGTTAATAAAAGAAGTAGAGGCCACATGTATATTACACGGGAGTATATGACGAAGACACCATCTCTGGAGCTCTCAGTTCCTAATAAAAGTTCTAACTTGATGCCAGATTCATTGCGTGAAAGCTGAGATTGGGCCAGCAAACGATCAATTTCTTGGCCGCGAGAAATCTGCATTTGCTCAATTGTTGATGCAGCCACAATAGGAAGGGAGGGAAATTGGAGCAGTCCATCACACCTATCCTTATAACCACCAATAAGGGCTGATGGTGGAGTTGGAGGGAACTGTACCAGGCTTTCTGCACAGCAGTTTCCTGTCCATGGGCAAGTAAGCTTATGCCCTTCGTCAAGTTTCTTGGAAAATTCTTCTCCAGCACCATCAGCTATAACAGAAATTAGCCAGACAAGTGATGTGAATAGTCAATAGCAGTGTGATTTTGATACGTACAAAAAGAAAAGGCTTCGTCTCCCAATATTGAATATTCCATTTGAGATCATTACAAAAGAAGATTAAAATTAGAGGAATCACAACTTTGAATTACTGTGCTTTTGTCAGAAGGATGATTCCAACCAGATCTAAAGAGTATTCACTAGGTAAATTCCCCAAGTCAACAAACCTTAGTTACATACAAAAATAATAGCTCCTCAACCAGACATATGCAAATATAGGCTCATAGGTTGTTCGATTAGCTTTATATTTTTTAAAGGGTCACAAGCATCTGAAAGCTATTTCTTATAAGTTGAAGGCGTTCTGAGGAATAGTCATAGAGAATAATGAAGAGAAACAAGGCAGAGCAGAAATTAAGACAAACTTAGTTTATAACACCTACCACGAGGTCAAAGCTACCTTGAGTGTTTTTACTGAAGTAAAAAAAAAGGCAGTGACTAAAATTCACAAAATCACTACAGGTGCAAATTTATATGTGAATAAAAAACCTATTTAGCCACCTATGAAAGAAGCCTAGACAATATTGCAATTTACAGAACTACAGTATTATTGATATTCAAGGTGATCCACAAGTACTCCTTTAAGATCCACCAGGTAAGTCACTCCAGTAATAATTAACATATCACTTAGCCCTCGTTCATGCATTTACTGGGATTCTGACCCCTTATTCCATAACTGACCAACTCTCTGGAAATATTCAAGACTGATTTTCACAAAAATGCATATATTAAAGCACCATATAATCAACATAACCAAACAAAGATTATAAGTCAAAAACTTCATACACAGACAATATCTTGGAAATTACTACATATTGTGCCTCACAATAAGTAGATATCTACATGTCAAAGTATTGAAGTACACCAATTATTTTGTATGCATATATAATAAGTACTCCCTCCGTTTCCTAAAAATAGGAACTTTGAAAATGGCACGGGTTTTAATGTAAAATTGGTAAAGTAAGAGAGAAAAAATGTGTAAAGTAAGAAAGAGGGAGAGAAAAAGTAGTGGAATTAGTGTTAGTGGATTGTCGGGTCCATTTCCTAAAATGGATGATGGCATGGAAGAAGCCTTTTTATAATCTAATAACCAACAACCATCACAATTCACCTTCAGAAGGAGTCCAGGTAGCTGATGAAACAAACTTCAAAATTGCACCACAGGATTCACATTCAACTTTATCAACGGCCACATTCACCCATCCTTTTCTAGCACAGGCCAGGGAACTTGCAGCCTGAATCAAGAATTGCACTCAAATACAGAGATAAGCATATATCGGCATCTAGTCCACCACCAATCCTGGCCCAACAGAAAGCTATACAGGGAGCATAAACTCAAAAATAAAAGAAACTATGGATGGATTTGCACAAATGCATAACCACCAATCCAGCAGATATTCTGTTCATTCCACATCTACATCTTACTAAATCATTCTGATTGTCTTCTAGCCATTTAGTCTGTCCACTGACTCCACCCACTTTAATTTTTGGCAACCCTAATAATATCCCATCCAACTTAAATCTGAACCTTTTTGAGTGTACAAAAGTAGTCTCAGTCTCAGATTCATGCCACACCCAGGCCATCACATCTTAAGGTTTCCAAATTGACAGCACGCAATTTGTATTCTACTTCAATCAATCTTTTCCAGCACTAGCAGTTATACTGATAAATCAAGTTTGCAAATGTTTATTACCAGTGGATCACTATCTAGAAAGGAAAAAAATACTGAAAACAGCTAATACTAGGCCCAAAATCATAGAAAGCCAATCACAATACCTAACATAATGGAACAACAAATTACTGAAGTGAGACATTATTTTGGTCAATCAATATAATGGAGACGATGAGAATATATGAGGAAGACATTAAACTAAGTCTAACTGATGATAGCATTAACAGAGGAGCAATTTCTGGAAAGAAAACACAGAATGGAGAACAAGTTCAAAAACCTTGGGTTTTCCAAACCAATTGGCTGGTTTGAATGTTGAGAGACGTCTCAACAAGTCACCCCTTTCCCAGGGCCTGCAAGAAGGCTGTGATGATCCAAGTGCTGAACCACCAGCACTAGTGCTCAGTGATGTGTACATGGGCTGTGAACCGATCTGGGAAAGAGACCCTCCTTTCGAATTCTGCACTTGACCAAGCCCATCTGAGCTGCCAGCATTTGTTGGAACAGCAGGAGACGATGCCCCAGCAGAACTACACAGAAGAGCAGCAAAATAAGATATAAGACAATCATTATGAGAAATCCAACATCGCCAATCTAATTAAGACTCTTGAAAAAATGATCTTTGTCCTAAATTGACCAGCACTACTCGTTCACTATTTGCAGTTTCTTGCATCTGGGTAAAACAATCGAGATTAAAGGTTCTCAGCAGCAAATGACGTTCCATTCCTTAAAGAGATAAAATTGCCATCACATAATTTTCAAATTACAAATAATTAAGTAAAATTAATCATAGATAAGACTGAAATTTGCCAATCGGCTAAATTAGAAAACTAATTAATTGATAGTAGAAAATAATGAAACTCGGCAGAAAGGGTGAAACTGTAATCAAGGAGTGCAGAAAACGAAGAGGCGTCACATCACATGCCCTAATTTCTCAGTACATCACTCATACACAAGCTGTGAGCACTATAAAGAGGATAAAATCGAAGAGACTAGGAATTCGTGCAAAGAATTTAAGCAATAAAGACAGAAAAAAGAGGTGCAACGAGTAGTGAGATCAGAGTCGTAACTCAGCAATTGCAATCGGGAAAAGAGGTCTGTGAAAGGTAATTTCACCTGGCAGCGGGAGTGAGGGTCGGAGGAGGAGAGGAAGATCTCGGGGGCAATAAGGGGTCGCGTGAGGAGCTCACGGCTTCGTCCTTCATCCTTCGCGAGCGCGCTCTCTGTGTCGCTCTTGCTCTCTCATATAGTGTGTGTGTGTGTGTGTGTGTGTGTTTGAGAAAAGTCTTTGGGTGTAATTGAAACTGACAAGCGCGAGTCATTTTGTTAATTGAAACTGAAAACAAATTCGGAAGGGAGCTGCCATTTATTTCTACTAATTTTAAATTTTTTTAGAGTGAAGAGTTCTTGAATTTTTTTTATAGATAATTATTAATCACATTTCTTTTTCTATTTATTTTTTTCCATTTTACCCATGAACTCGCATGCTCCTTTCGTTCAACAAGAATATGCACTTTTAGTTGGATTCCCTTCGTTCAATCAGAATATGCACTTTTAGTTGGATACGATTTTTCCATCATAGTATTTGTTAAGGTCATATGGTTCTAATATTTGCTATTCATCGTTTACACATTCTTCCATTTCTAATCTTCCATCCAATTAAGTTTGGAGTTAGTTTTTACGGCTAGATCAACCTTATCTTGTTTGATTTTGTGTTTAATTTGATGATCAACACTTGTGGCATAATACTTGGGTAAATCACATTTGGTATCTAGAGCTTAGGTGCCTAGAAAGTGTTTAATCTATTGTTTCTTTGCTTTTTGTTTTAGCCTTTGTGTTTTCTTGTTTTAGCCTATATTTAATTGGTCTATTGTTGGTGGATTGAGTTGAAATTTTATGTGAATGAACCTTGATATGTTAACTAATTGCATGCAAAAATTCAGCCAAAAATATCTTCGTTTGCTTATGGATCTGATCGATTGAATATAAGTGTCATGGTTCGGTATAGTTGGAAAAAATGTGAAAAATCCTATTCCTTCCGTTCCTTCATAGTTGAGTCATTTTCCATTTTAGAAAGTTACCTCATAGTTGCGTCATTTCTATATTTGATAACACTTATTCTCACTTTTACTTACTCTTTCTTACTTTATTCACTTTCTGCTCTATTCTCAGTACTTTTTTTTCTCTCTCTTACTTTTTTTTATCTATTTCCTTAACACACTAAACATCCATTTCTTAAAACTACGTGCCGAAAAGTTTCGCCTCAACTATGAGGGAACGGAGGGAGTATCTAATTTTAAAAGCTAACTTGTTGGGCTTATTTTTCCCTTGAACTACACTCATTGTTGACGCTATCTACAAATTTTCAACCAATTTGGGGTTGGAGAACCATACATTTTTTTTCTAAACTTCAATCCATGATTATACTACAATTTCAGTTCATATATATGGCTTGTGTGTTGCCTTAAGCCCAGTTCCTTGCTTTCACATGCTTGATCATTATTACTTTGGTGTTTACTACTTGTGTGGCTAGATTTACTTGAGGTGTATACCTTGATTAATCTGTTCGAGCACCAACAATTAGGAATTAGATTGAGAGTGAGTGATACTAACCTTACTATATTCTAAACCTACCGAGTGACATTGACGAGTGACTTAAGGGGATGGGATTTTACCATTTGAGGTGAGATCATCTTCTTAAACTCTCTTTTCTTATATTTTACTAACCCCTAGGAAGTAAGCTTATAGAAATCATTGAATACAAGCTTATGATAACATATTTACAAACAATTAAGAACAATGCTATAGTCTAGCCTACAATATGGATAGAAACCATGAAAAAATACAATGATTCTACCATTTGAGACTAGCCCTAGATTGGATTTGAGCTCTTTTATCTTTAATCTCCTCCAGAAGCTTGAGATCTTCTATCCATCTCTAAAATCGAGCTCTAGCAGCCTCCAATTGATTAGGACATGCATCCCTAAGCTATTTATACCTCTAGGCAGGCCATGGACTTGAAATAGGCTTCATCACGTCGTCGGTGGGTTGCTGGGTTCGTAAAAGGCCTGAACCCAGTGAGTCACCGAAATTGCACTCCTCTTTCGAAGATGAACACAATGGTGGTCTTTTGAGGTCATTTAGAAATGATCTTAATAGGCCAATTATTGTTTATATTCTGATCTTATTTGCTATTGAGCTATACTTACTTCTTTCTTCTTTTCCTCTTCAAGCTCTAGCCCTCTCGCCCTACAATACATCAAAACGAGTCTGTAATTCACCTTAACAAGGATATTAAAACAATGTTATACAAGACTACAATTTGATTCTCATCACGTTCCAGTGATAATACTTCAAAGGTCAGAACCATATGAAGATATTTTTAAAGAACGAGGACCGCGTTTGATATTAATGCATTAGTTCAAGGACTAAATTTGTAGCTATCTCAAATGATAAAGTACAAAAATGCCCTTTGGGTCAAAAAATACCAAAAGGATAAAAAGGTCACGAAATAGTGAAAAATAACTTCTAGTGATATTACATCAAAGGTTAGACTGTTGTGATTTTTAAGGTGTGATTTAAGTTCACAAAACGGATTTTAATTCCCTAAAAACACTATTTCTACAAGTATACAGACGTGCAATGTAGTACAAAGGATATCGAATCCACATGGATGAGGTTAATTGCTAACACTATTAAATCTAACTACAAACGGTAAATTTGTGGTCTTAAAGGTTTGGACAAACGACTCAGGAAAAAACACCAAGGAGGTAAACTCGAGATTAACACAATAAAGGCGAAAAACTACTTCTAACTTGGTTCAGGTTGCTTTTCACATGACTCCTATTCCATAATTACTTTTCCAATGCTTTTAGGGTCGTGTTAATTTTACACTCGCTCGCAGCTGATCATCGATCAAGGAATTGTACACCTAGGATGGGCTGATCACTTCTCCTACGCTCTACTCACTAATTGTGCATTAAAACTTGTCTTATCCCAAAAGTTTCTATTTTTTGGGACGGAGGAAGTATAAAACATGCATTTCGAACTGCTTGTATGTGTAAAACCTTAATTTTCATACTCCATCTGTTCCAAAAAAATATGCGCACTTTTCATTTTCGCCCGTTCCATAAAAATATGAGCATTTTCATTTATGAAAAGTCGACCCGATTAATTACCCCTATACTTCAAGTTATTTACAACTTATACCACCATCAAAACGCTAATAATAATGCGGATCCCACTATCCACTAACACTACTTTAATTATCATTCACCTCCTCATTCTTACTTTACCAATTCTGTCTTAATTCTCGTGTCATATCATATGCACATATTTTTATGGGACGAAGGAAGTATATGAGAATAAATATTTTTGTCACATTGTGTTTTCTGTTTCATTTATGTTGTGTTTTACAAGCATTTTTGTGTTTAAGCAAAAACGTCTAGATATTCTACATTGTAATGTATGCCATAGTATTCCACTAACTCATTCCTCTCATATTATCTTATAAAATTAATACTCTCTCCGTCTCCTAAAAATAATTTTTTTTTGAAGCGACACGAATTTTAATGCAAAATTGATAAGTTTTAGAGATATAGAAAGAAGAGTAAAGGTCCTTTTTTGTCCTAAACATATGACGATTTTTTGATTTTGGTCAAAAACATTATCTTTTGAATTATTCGGTCCTTCACATTTGAAATCGGATCACATTTAGTCCGAAATGAACGGAACTGTTAAAATTTAACATCGCCTCCGACCGTGCCGCCCTCCTCGCCCTCTGCGCCGCCGTGGGCGGCCGCGTCCTCCTCTAGAACCTCTCCAGCCCCACCCCCTGCACCTGGCCCGGCGTCAACTGCTCCCCCGACAACTCCTCCGTCGTCGAGCTCCACTTCCCCGGAATGGGCCTCTCCGGCAAGCTCCCCCCAAATCCTTCTCCAACATGACCAATCTGCAGACTCTTAGCATCCGCTACAACGCCCTCTCCGGCCCCCTCCCGCCCGACCTCTTCACCCCCCTCCGCAATCTCTACCTGCAGCACAATTTCTTCATCGGCGAGCTTCCCCAAACCCTCCTCTCCCTCACCTCGCTGGTGTGGCTCAATCTAGCGGAGAACAACTTCTCCGACCCGATTTCGCCAGGTTTCGCCAATTTGACCCGGTTAGGAACTCTCTATTTGCAGAAAAACAGCTTCTCCGGCTCGATCCCTGCCCTAGATCTGTCTGCTCTAGTTCAATTCGACGTTTCCAGCAATAACCTAACCGGCTCAATCCCCAATTCCCTTTCAAAAAATCCTAAATCCTCCTTCCTCGGCAATTCGCTCTGCGGCGAGCCTCTCAATTCGTGCGGAAAAGCTAATCCGAAGAAGAAGAAGCTCTTCGCCGGAGTGATTGAGGGCATTGTGATCGCCTCCGTCGTCGCGATTTTCGTTGACCGTTAAATTTTAACAATTCCGTCCATTTCAGATTAAATGTGATCCGATTTCAAATATGAGAGACCGGATAATTCAAAAGATAATGTTTTGAACCAAAAACAAAAGCGCATATGTTTAGGACAAAAAAAGACCTTTACTCTAGAAAGAATATAGTGTGTTGGTTGAAAATTGGTCTCACCTCCTTACAGAGAAAGAAATTTCTTAAAATAGAAAGTTTCATTTTTAGGGGATGGACCTAAAAGAAGGAATTCCTATTTTTAAGGAATGGATATAGTATATAAAAATATAATTCATATTCCACTAATTTTTTTAATCTAATTTTGTTTATATTTTTAAAAACCCTTTGCCACAACCAAACCAAAGTGGACAATTATATTGGGGAAGTAGAGTATATCTTTGGTAAATGTTGGTGAGACAAAATAATCGAATTATAGAATAGAGAAAAAAGGAAAAAGACAAGGAAGGGGAAAACTGAAATCAGAAATCAAAGCCTTATCATGCAATGGCAAGAAATGACAGGCAAAGGAATAGCCACACAATCATATCCCAACCCACACAACACCATCTTATGTTTCTCACCCCCTCAGCCACTCACTTGACTTCTGCCCGCATCCTCTCTCTCTCTCTGCCTCCCTCCATCGCTCAACACTTCCACCAATTGAGAGAGAAAAACGGAATCCCGATATTTTGCAGGTACTATTATTTATTGTTCATCTCAATTGGGGGTTTCCTTATTTTATGTTGATTTCTGGGTTTCTGCAGCTGAGACTAATATGTTAGGAGTAGTTTAAAAACTGAATTTTTTTTGTATTTTTTTTCTCTAGGATATTGGAGATAATTGAGTTGAATATTGAGATAAAAAGGTGGATACTTTTTGGAATGGTGCAGGGAATTTAAGTATTAAGCATGGCTTCATTAGCTTCCCTTGCGAATTTGGGGAGCTTGAACATGATTTCTTTTGGTAATTTTGACGGCTCTGTTTGTTTAGTTAGGAGCATTTCTATTCATAGGAATGGGAATAGTTTTAGTGGAAGGAGGTGGAGGTATGTTGGTGTTTGTAGATATTCTGTAACGACGGATTACATTGCGGAACAAGGGACTTCGGTGTCACTTGATTCGACCTACGGAGGCAGCAAAGAGAGTGACACCAACACATTTCTCAAGGCAGCCCCAAAGCCTGTGTTGAAATCGGAGTCTAAGCCGAATCCCCTTCTTAACATGAGCTCGGATGAGTCGAAAGTTAACACGAGGTCGGATGCTGGGAGGGTGAGTGATGCAGAGGAAGAGAGGAGTAAGGTGATTGAGTCGTTAGGAGAGGTGCTTGAGAAGGCGGAGAAGTTAGAGACTAGCAAGAAGCCCGATGCGCCTGCTAGCAAGCCCTTGACTAGTGAAGTTGTGAACCAAAGGAATGGTAAGCCATTTAGTTCTGCAGAGAGCACAAATCGCAAGTCTAATAATAAGACCAATAAGAGTGTCTGGCGCAAGGGTAATCCTGTGTCGCCTGTTCAAAAAATTGTGAAGGAGACGGTAAAGCAAGAACCTAGAACAGATGGAGCAGGGGTTTCTGTGTCTGGTTCTCAGCCTGCTTCTCCTGTTAGACCCCCGCCTCCACCTCAAAAAATACAACCAAAATTACAGGAGAGGCCCTCAGTGGCTCCTCCTTCGCCTCCTATAAAGAAACCTATCACGCTGAAGGATGTCGGTGCAGGTTCGAAGCCACTTGTTGCTAATGGAACTGATTCTCCTCCTAAGTCTAAGGAACGTAAACCAATTCTAATTGATAAGTTTGCATCTAAGAAACCAGTGGTTGATCCTGTGATTGCTCAAGCTGTTTTAGCACCTACAAAACCAGTGAAGACATTTGGACCTGTAAAGTTCAAAGACGGATTCAGAAAGAAGGGTGGTCCATCCGGAGCACCTCGTAGGCGTTTAGATGAGGATGGTATTCAAGATGAGGATGCATCTGAACTAGATGTTTCTATTCGTGGTGCTGCAACTGCTAGAAAAGGAAGAAAATGGTCCAAAGCAAGCCGAAAGGCTGCCAGGCTTCAGGCTGCCAAAGATGCAGCACCCGTCAGAGTAGAAATCATGGAAGTTGAGGAAGATGGTATGTCCACCGAGGAGTTGGCCTACAACTTAGCCACTAGTGAAGGTGAGATTCTCGGGTATCTGTACTCTAAGGGAATCAAGCCCGATGGTGTCCTAAAGCTGAGTAAAGATGTGGTTAAGATGGTTTGTGAAGAGTATGAGGTGGAAGTCATTGATGCTGATCCTATCAGGGTGGAGGAAATGGCGAAAAAGAAGGAAATTCTTGATGACGATGACTTGGATAAATTAGAATTGAGGCCTCCTGTGCTAACCATAATGGGCCATGTTGATCATGGAAAGGTCAGCAACATCCGTACTCAATATTCATCCATGTTTTAAATAGAATACGCTATCTTTACAAGCTTCGGCTAACTGGATTCTCTCCACATGCAGACATCACTCTTGGACTACATACGGAAGAGCAAGGTATACATTGCATGTAACCTGTTTCCGATGATGTCACGAATCATACAATGCTGTAGCCCATTTCTTGGAAACTGAATCCCATCTTATGTATTTTATTAGGTGGCAGCATCTGAAGCTGGTGGGATCACCCAAGGGATAGGGGCCTACAGAGTTCAAGTACCTTTCGATGGAAAGCCACAAACATGTGTTTTTCTTGATACTCCCGGGCATGAAGTAATTTTTTTTCTTGCTTATCTCATTCATTTGATCTATCTTTCTTATTGTTCAGATTAAAATAGCTATCATAAGTTATTTCCTGAGAATTAATCTGCTCAGTATTTCCAAAGTTTCGTTATATCAAAGTATTCTTGTAGGCATTTGGAGCAATGAGAGCACGTGGAGCAAGAGTGACAGATATCGCTATTATCGTAGTTGCAGCTGATGATGGGATCCAACCTCAAACAACTGAGGCTATTGCACATGCCAAAGCAGCAGGAGTCCCAATCATTGTAGCTATAAATAAGGTATGTTGAGGCTGGTGTTATTATTAGATTTCTTAATTTCCTGTTATTTTTACAGGGAATTTTGATTGCCATTCAATTTTCCCTTCATTGTAGATAGATAAGGATGGAGCTAATCCAGATCGTGTCATGCAAGATCTTTCATCAATTGGATTTATGCCCGAAGAGTGGGGTGGTGACATCCCAATGGTTAAGGTGACAAAATTTAGACCTGGAAATTCCATACCCCCCCCCCCCAAAAAGAGAGAGAAAGAGAGAGATAGAGATAGAAAGTAAAACATACACACAGAGTACGAAACCTACAAAGAACTTTTGATTGGATGCTGAAGTTATTGCTGAACAATTTGTGACAGATAAGTGCTCTCAAAGGGGAGAATGTGGACGACTTGCTGGAAACAGTCATGCTTGTTTCTGAGGTAACTAATATGTTGATCTTCTGGCAGAAGCTTTTCTATTACTCATCTCTATTTTGACATATTCTACTGCTTTTATCTTGCGCATCTTCCATGTGTCTGTAATGGCATGTTAGTATGTTAGTATTAACCCACACATGGTTCATGTCTCCGCACATTTTGGAATACTCTCTCACCTTCAGTTGTCCTTTTACTGGGAGTCAAGGAGTTCTATGATTCTATTTTAATTATTTGATTGTCTACAGTGGTTTTTATTGGTCCTTTTTTAATTTTGTTCACTTTTCTCCATTGAAGTTGCAAGAGCTGAAGGCAAACCCAAATAGGAATGCTAAAGGAACAGTCATTGAAGCTGGTCTGGATAAATCAAGAGGACCTGTAGCTACATTCATTGTGCAAAATGGAACACTCAAAAGAGGAGACATAGTAGTTTGTGGTGAAGCTTTTGGAAAGGTTTGTCTTTTATATCAAACATCCTTGGACAAACTTTTCAATTTTTTTACTGATGTTGAGACCTCATTTTTCATGTCAGGTGAGGGCTTTATTTGATGATCAAGGGACACGGGTTGATGAAGCCGGGCCTTCGATTCCAGTACAGGTATTTAGAGTAGTAAAATCAACATGCTTTCTTTGTCATTCTTATTTATCACTGGATGTTATAACAACCACCTAGGATGTAGCAAGCTACACTATATTGGCTTTGATTTATTTAGCTTCCAGTTTGATGAGTATATAACTAACTTTGTATCACTGTCTTTCTGTGCAAACATAACTATTAGTCCGTTTTCTGTTAAAGTGATCTGCATTTCTGTTGATTGATAAGTAAGCACATGTTTTGGCAGGTTATTGGATTAAATAATGTTCCTTTAGCTGGTGATGAGTTTGAGGTTGTTGGTTCACTCGATATCGCTCGAGAACAGGCAGAGTCACGGGCAGATTATATGAGGAATGAGCGTATTATGGAAAAAGCTGGAGACGGAATGATTACACTTTCTTCGTTGGCTTCTGCTGTTTCAGCGGGGAAAACTGTTGGATTAGATCTTCATCAGCTTAATATAATACTGAAAGTTGATCTTCAGGTATGCCTAATGGTATCATAGGAACCTAACTCGACCTTTTAAGACCCTGCAAACTGTCCACTGTAAAGATGCAAGGCTTAGTAATAGTGAGAGAATCACTAACTTCACTGTATTAGATCTCTCACTCTATATTCAAAATAACTATAGTACTGTGATTTGATGTGCACTGAACTCAAATATTTGTTTAATCGATAGGGGTCGATTGAGGCTGTCAGGCAAGCTCTGCAGGTGCTTCCACAAACTAACATCAGTCTGAAGTTTCTACTGCAAGCAACGGGGGATGTCAGCTCCAGTGATGTTGACCTTGCAGTGGCAAGTAAAGCAATTATTTTCGGCTTTAATGTTAAGGTACCTGGTTCAGTCAAGAGCCAAGCGGATAGCAAAGGTGTTGAGATTCGGCTGTACAGAGTTATCTACGATCTTATTGATGATGTTCGGAATGCAATGGAGGGACTCCTAGATACAGTTGAGGTAAAGCATATTTATAGATTCTTCGATTTTTGTGGTTCAGAATATGTGGGAATCACTTTGTGATGACCGTAAGTTCGTGTTCGAAACTAGGTTATATGGTTAGCTAAGTGAGGGCTAGATGTCAGTACTTAATACTCATAATTTTTGTTAAACTCACTTTTTTTTCGTTGAAGAATACTGACATTATCCGGCAACTTATTTGTTCTTCCAGGAAGAGGTGCCAATAGGAATGGCGGAAGTGAGGGCTGTATTCAGCAGTGGCAGTGGGCGTGTTGCAGGATGCATGGTGACAGACGGGAAGCTAGTTAAAGGCTGTGGAATTCGCGTGCTTAGAAAAGGCAAAGAAGTTCATGTTGGCGTACTTGATTCCTTAAGACGGGTCAAGGAGATGGTGAAAGAGGTAATTTCTGACCGGACATTGTCTCCGTTACTTTGACTTTCCTCTTAAATCCCATTGATGTAAATAGGAAAACGACGTGTAAAATCTATGTTTTGACATTGCTACTTGCTTACTCAGTTCTACCATGTCGTTTTTCCTTTATGCAACGTTTCCCTGACGCTAGTTCCTCTCTTCTTACCTCATTTACGATTATGGGCAATGTTACAGGTGAATTCTGGACTAGAGTGCGGAATTGGAGCAGAGGATTACGATGATTGGGAGGAAGGAGACAGTGTGGAGGCCTTCAACAAAGTGGAGAAGAAGAGAACGCTCGAAGAGGCATCGGCCTTAATGTCAGCTACGCTGGAGGAAGTACGGAGATAAACTGTATATAAGACATTGCTGGAGGTGGTGTCGTTGGCAATGAATTCGACTGGTTGGATCCTGTTGCGTGTATCCATCCCAGTAGCTACGCCGCCTGCCAAAAAAGGAACGTGCAGATCAGCCCCTGTTTGTATGCTATTTCTTTGTAAATAGACAAATAGTTGATGTATATCAGAAACTGAGCTCCATTTTGTTAGGAGTGACAGGTTGAGCATTCGTTCAAGTTCTTCAAATTGAAAGAGTTGAGACACATGTAACAGATACAGTGTTCTAACACAAATGTCCCTTGCAGTTTGGAATTGTTCGAGAGAGGAGAGGGTTGTGCATTTTAGGGTATAAATATAAGCGCATGTAATCACTAGTACTCCTTCCGTCCCAAGAAAGATGACCCTTTCTTTGGACAGATGAGATTTTATGCAATTGTTAAGGGGAGAGAATAAAGTAAGATAGATGAAATAAAGTAGAGATAAAAATATTTTGATTTTTAATAATGAGTAATCTTGGTTAGGATAAGCTAAAAAGAAAAAGTGGTCATTTTAGGTGGGACGGATGAAGTAATAAATATCTTAAAAATATTCTTAAACAGCAAGAAAATTTCTGGATAGGTATCCTACATTTGTACGGAATTCTTTATGGTTAAAGAATCTCTTTCTAGTTGCTCTGGAACAATTAGGAGATTCTCTAGAAGAAATATGGGCTTCTGGCGGCAACATGCTTGGTCCCGCTTACGAGGTCAAATCACTACGTTCTAAGAAGAAATATTTGAGTATCTATCCCATTGATCTCATACCAAATCCCATCAATCGAATAACTTTTTCCAGATGTATGAGATTAAAAGTGCTCCCGCCATCCCTAATAATTAGTCACCATTTGACTCGGCACGAGTTTTGAGAAATGTAATAGAAAGAGTGGTTGAAAAAGTATGTAGCATGTAGGCCCTGTTTTTATATATTAGTTTTATAAAAAAATGTGAGAGAGAATGAGTTAGTGGAAGGTATGGTCCACTACTAAATATGGTAAAAATGAAAGGTGATAAATTTTTAAGGATGAACAAAAATGGAAATAAATGACAAATTTTTAGGACGAATGGAGTAAATAGATATAGAGGTCGAATCTATAGGAAGACGGTTTGGATGAAAATTTCCTAAGACTTAAAAGCGATAAAAGCATAGATATGTTTTGGATATGAAATAAAATAAAATAAAATAAAATAAAATAGAAGCATTAAAAATAAGACAGATAGATCACCAATAAAACAAAAACTACTCCTAACTTGATTCGGAATGGTTTGAGCCTATTTTACCAAACTCATTGGGTCATTCTTAAAAATTTGTAGCCAATCACGAATCTACTCACCTATCACCCACTACTAGTAGCGCATGCGGCTTTAGATTATAGTGTTTGAACAATAATGATAATCCACTTATTGAACTATAACCTCAAACGTTCTAATCCTTAGGCCACCTATGAAACTATAATCTCACATGTTTCTAGTTGTTAGGGTTTCTTAACTATGACAACTCCTTATTCTAAGTTAATAATACACAAATACTACTAAATTAATTTATTTGAATAGAACTAACACAAATGAAAATAAGCACAATAATAATAATAAAAAAATGAGTTGTTAAAACATGCATGAAAATCATCATTTGGAGAAATAAGGTTCAAAACAATTTATACTAGTACAAGCTATGAGTAATCCAAAAACTTAGCTACACATGGCATATGGCACGGTAAAGAAAATTTAAATACGAATAACAAAGTGGACGAATCTTCAGCTGGTTGAGATAACTTGTAATAACTTGTAACACTCCACTTTTTGAACCCTCTTTTAATGTCACGAAGTCCGTGGATTAATTGCCGAGTGAAATGACTATTTGAATTTCTTGAGACCTAATTTGATTTGGAGTTTTGACTGTGTGTTGACCGAGTCAACTTCGTTGATTACGTAACATGGTTGTTTGAATAATTGATGCTTGTGGAATTTAATTATTATTTGAATAGTTGGAATTATCGCCAAGACACGAAATAACTTGCTTTACTAGTTTGAAGTTGCGATGACGAAATTACAAATTTCAATTTAAATAATTCCTTTCCCTGAGGAATATTTATTGGACTAATTCTGTGTTGGATCCGATAAATTAAATAAACACTACAAGTTCAATCTGGTGAAATGTAAATTCTGGGCTACACAATTTAAATAAAAAAAGGGTATTGAACCCAAATAAATTAAATCCTACACAAAACAATTCTAAAAAAAAAATTAAAGGATCCCAGCACTGATCGTGTGTTTTCTATTCTTCCCTTTGATCTGCAAATAAAATCCCAAAGAAATAAAATTAGTCAAAGTAACAATTACTCCATCCGTCCGTCATTAAGAGTCTTATTTATGAGCAGCACGAGTTTTAAGAAATGTTAAAGAAAAGTAGGTGAAAAAAAGTTAGTGAAATCGGGGTTAGTCAATCCTCAATCACCTGTAATTCTAATTGTGTGGAGAATCAATTACCTCAAATGCTCACTCCAATTTCTACCCTATTCTGCTCCTCATCTCCAATTGACAAAGAGTTGAGGCAAAGATCCTTCATCGTCCACTGCTTTCCACTCTACTCTAACAAAAGGAGGAAGAGAAAGGAGTAGCCAAGTCCGACCGACCCCTTTCACACTCTCACGAGACCGGACGTTAGAGGCATGTAGTTCAAAATCCACCAAGTTGCAAATCGCCTCTCCTGAAGGTATACTCCCTCCCCTTTTGATCTTTGTTTTCACATAAGCATACTATCACATGGTTCAATCCAAGTTCGGAACTCGATCAACAAGTAACACTAATCAATTAATTCAATCCAAGTTCGGAACTCGATCGTTATTTCTTCTTTAATTACTAAATATTTCTTTAATATTTAAATGTTTGGTTAATGTAAGAATGTAGTGGAAGGGTGTACGTGTACTGTGTTTGGGAAGAGGGAATATTTTAAATTCTTTTTGTTATACTCCTTTATTTTAGTATAATTTCGGATTAAACATTCGAGGTGGACTTTTTTTTAAATAAGGACAATGTCTTAAATATTTTATCGATGAGAATGAAATTATGTTTATCATGACGTATTTTGGTTTTAATGTGCCTATCTGAAATGACCTTGCCATTTTTAAATCGAATTTGGATCCTTGTAGGGCCGCAAACCCTACTTGGATTAGTGTATGGTAGACCGTGTGCCAGCATACGAGTTGGCCGGTCTAGTGACGTGGATTGTGCCCACAGTCCATGTCATGTACGTGTAGATATGGTTGACGTCTATGAGAAAATGACTGATCAAACAGTCACGACCGCACTTTAGGGTTAATTAATGCGGGCGATCGCGATTAAAAGAACTTATAAACGGACGAACAATCTAGGGTTTCAATAAAGAGTTTGACCAACAATTTTTATTCAAAAACGACCAAGGGTTTAACATTATCCAAAAAGAACATCAAGTTTTAATGATCCAAAATAAATAAGTTCAAGCCAAATAAATACCAAGTAAAAACAATGTCTCAGCGAAAGTGTTCAAGAGAAAGAGTGGCGTCATGTATGAAGACACAACGACACTCAAAGTTTAAGGACAACAAAACATGCCTTCAATTTTATTTGCTCAACACCACCCAATACTCATCAACGCTCAACCTGCACATAGGGAAAACACATGCAGTGCTGAGTACTATAAAAATACTCAGTGGACTTATACTGAAAACAAGTTATCAAAAGAATATTTATCATGCCATCAACGAGTAACCATCGGGGTTTTAGCTTTAGAAAGGCCCGAGACACTAAAATCATCCCAGTGGGAAAATGACTAATCAACAATACTTGTCACACTTACTTTTTACTACTTTTATCACTAGACCCCACATTTCACTAATTCATTTAACTTACATTTTATTATAAAGCAATATTTAAAGTAGAACTCATATTCCACTAACTTTTTCCACTCACTTCACTTTACATTTTTAAAAATTCGAGCCCAGTCAACTTTTGATAATTAATTGCGGACGGAGGGAGTATGAATTATGAGCCCAATGAAACCATTTTGTAGGCGTGGAGAAGATTGGGATCTGATATTGTTTGAATTATACGGTATATTTGAAGTGAGGAAGAAGTAGGCTCAAAAAGGGTAAAATATCGCGCCAGGGGTCACCGGATCCGGTTAGTGGACCGCTAAGCACCTTTTCTTCTCGCTGGTTCTTGTCCGGTTCGCTCACTAGACGCTAATGTCGTGCAGTTTTCATAAAATGACTATAAGTTTTTCTACTAGACATTTGGAAATCATCTTTATAGGGTGATTCTTCGACCTTCGTTTATTGTCCACTTTATTCTAAATTACTACATATATGATAAAACACAGTACTTTATTCTAAATTACTACATATATGATAAAACACATTACTATAGTATAATTAGTCCATAAAACAATTAAAAATACATAAAACTAAGAGAAACCAAAAATAACAAATTTACTGATGAAAATTCCGTCGGTAAATCCGTTTTTTCCGTTGGTGAACTATTTTATCGACGGACTACCTACGAAAATTTCCGTCGGTATAATTTGTATTTCGCTATGGCCAACGGAAAAGCCGTTGGTAATTTATTAAATCCGTTGGTAACATCGATGTCCGTCAGTAATTACCGTTAGACACTACAAAAAAAAAGCTCATTGGTGACAGAATTAGTGACGACAACTGAAGTGAATGATCAGAGACTGGTGTGCGTGTGTGCAAAGTGCAGGTCAAACAAGTCCAGAGGATTCACTCAACCGCTAGGCCTAGGAACTCTCTAAACTATCTGACTGTGACATTGGGATACTCTCAATCACTATCAAAACCTTAACCCATTTACTATTGGCTAGTATATGGTAGTAAGGATCGATCCCACAGAGATGGAAGGGGTAAGCAGGTGTTCAGAGGACTTGGAAGGGGTTGGCTGCTGCCACACAACTCATGGGTTAAGACTTGTTTAACTACTAGATTCAGAGGAATTTAAATGTAACTAACCCATCTACTAGACTTAGGGAACATGAAAAGTACGGGCACATGCATGGTTGACGGAAATGAAATTTTAACTAGAGAAACTCAACAACTAAACTACCAGGCCAGGTAAACAGATTTCCGAGAACAGCTGAACAATACTTAAACATGCAGTGGGGACCATTTTCTCGATTTAGCTAGTACGACAGAAAAAGCTGCCGAAAGTAAACACGGCCAGTGACGAATCCTACTTCTAACTAACTTCTACTTTCTTCTTCTCCAAACAATCAAGTAAACAGAAATGAAAACAGAGCATCTAACATGATAAACAGAGCAATCTCGGATCCAACTTCAAACATTACGATTAAGCACATAATGACCAGATCTAAACTACTAGGCCAAACAAAATAAGCAGATAACAGTAAACATCCATAACCATGCAAAATTCAGAACATCACGTCTCAGATCCACAACTCCATTCAACAATTCAACTCAGATCAACAAAAACCAACTCCGATACGTCAAACCCATACTCCTCAATTCAGATTCAACCGATTTAACAACAAATCAACTCCGATCAACCCGATCTCAACTCCGAATCAAACATCAATTGCGAAAAGCTTCCAAAACAGTAAATACCAACAATCAAACATCATAATCAGCTAAACAGAAAATAGAAACTTGCATAACTACTAGAAATAATGTTCAACACGGAAATGGTAAACGCCGAGCTTTTAAAACGATGAAGTCTTGGCTCAAAACAACAGAAAATAAACAATTATATATTCGCTCTTCACAAGGACGGTGTTACACCACGGAATTTGAACTAGACTACCACGAATTCCCAAAATTTACCCCATAAAGCTAAGTGCGAAGAGAAATAGTGTGTGAAGTAATGAGCTAAGAGCGAAAAGTGAATATGACGAATTATGATGCCTCTCTTCATGTTGTGTCTCTATTTATAGCTTAGGCTTGGAGTTCTAGGTTATCCCCTCTACTGATTCGTCGATTTTTCCCTCCTAAAAAGTTGTTCAAAAGATGCTTTTCCACTCACAGCTGCTTCCGTAATCCCCTGGGTTAGGTTGCAAGCTTCTTCACTCCATTTTTCTTTGGTTTTCTCTGCCTGGTAGATTTCTCGTCCATTTCCTTGACCTGGCAGATTCTCTACGCGCCTAAACTTAAAACATGTGTTAGTTCATAGAAATCACAGAGTTTAACCCCATAACCGATGCATGAAATTGGCCTTATCAGCAACTGACAGCTCAAGAACTTGTGACAGATAAATGACTTGAAAGAGTGTGTCACTAATTAGTGACAGATAAGTCCGTCACTAACACGACACTTACCATGGCAGCCGCCTACGTTTTCTGTCATTGAGTGAGTTATTAACTGTAGTGACAGAGAAATCTGTCATTAAAATTTTTTAGGGACAAGCATTTTAATGACGGATCCGTCGGTACTGTATCTACAACTAACCGTGTCAAGTGAAGAAATTTCGCTGATTAGTGACGGATAATTTCCGTCACTAAATAGCGAGTTTTTTGTAGTGTGATTTGCTGCCGTCGGTATCTGAACTTTTTTAAGTGGCATATGTGATTCACATCAGGAGGCAAGAACGAAAATGTTATATTCTCTACGGAGACTCTTTAATTTGTATTGATTGCATAAAGCTTATCACTTTGTAAGTAAGCAAGTGAGACAATGATTACCTTAAGCATACAAAATTTTGTTCAAACTATACTGTTAAGTGGAGAGAGAAAATATTATACTATTTAAATTACCACGAGAGATAATTTTTTTCATAAAAAGAAATGTGACATTTTTTGTGGGACAATATAAAAAGAAAAGTGTACATCTATTATGGGACTGAGGGAGTACTCAAATTATAAAGTCCGGCACGTACCGATTTTGCAACAGATATAATGTGTCGTCGGGAAGAAAATGTGTTTGATTGTTTCCGTATTTTAGAAGATAGGTTGATTTAGAAAATTGGAATATAATAAATCCTTATTTCACAAACAAAAGACTGCATCACTCGGCTCATACACAACAAAACAAAGCAAAAAAAGAAGAAGAAATCAACATCTTCTGTTAAGGACCTAATTCCTTAACGTTGATTTCCACGCAAAATCAAGAAACGAGATGTCGTCGTTCGTCGAGAGCCCAACGTTGGGTCGTGACTTGGACGGCAAAGAGCGCTGAGCGCGAGAGAGATTCTCGTCGGCAGCGATAGAGAAATAGAATTTTGTGATTCAAGCCAAGTTGAGCGAAATACTGATTTCATTAATTGGTTGAATGAATAAAACGATAACAACCTAGCCCTATTTATAATACTAGAATACTAGCTTAGGGAACAAGAAAACAAGATACGAAAAGATACTATGAATCAAAAGATAACTAAACAAAAGATATGGAAGATAAAATATATCTAAACTAAAGGACTCGTATCAACTCCCCCACGGTTAAAATCCACCTTGTCCTCAAGGTGGGAACCACGAAGCAACAGAGAGAGTTGAAAGCAGAAGCTTCGGCGAGGCATCTCCTCCTGGATCAAACGTACACCGAACAGTTGAACGTCACCCTTCATCACAACCATAAAAAATCAACGAAGGTGGACTAATGTGATCGTCCAAATTCAACGCTAAAATGGAAAGCTCTGCCACACATTCCTGAATGCTTAAACACGGCGTGTTATTTCGCGGATGAATCAACCTTGCATCGATGTCGAGCGATGTTGATCGTTGCTTCATACTTGTAACATCACCAACATTCAAATCCTTATAGATACAAGCAATTTCATGGAAAACAGTGTAATCACCACCTCCTTCCTTACCCCAACAATTTTGAACATCATGGGGTGACTCTCGAGCAACATTAAATGATACTATGACTTTCACTTCACCAATAGAACCATCCTCCTTTTCACCAATCTTCTCATCATATACCATAACGAGCACTTGCAGTGACTCATTGTCGTTCTTGACAATCCATTTGTTCTTGACGAACTCTCCAGGGGACTTGTTGTTTGGAACATCAAGAGGAGCGCCATCATTGTGAACATCGGTAATGTCATTGGGAACATCATCACCGAATACTATCGTGGGAGTATTATCAGTTTTCTCTTCGGCTAAATTCTCATCTTGAATGTTCTCCTCAAACTCCTCCCCATCATCCGCATAACAGAGAATGCGTTGTTTACACACATGTCCCATCACCCATTTCTCGGGACAGTGCCAGCAGAGACCCAACCTGGACCGTTCTGACTTCTCCGCCTGGGAGACCCGTATTAGCGGCAAGCGTGGCTGCTCCGGAGTTTGGCTGGTCACACGTGCGGGCTGACTGTATAGGTCCCGCGTTGGCTTTTCGGTGGAGTAGCGGGGCTGGTGGGAGGCGGGCTGGACTCGCGCTCTCACCTCCTCCCGAGGGTGAGGTCGGTCCCAGCACGTCTCTGAGCGTCGGGGCCGATCAACGGTCGGGTAGCCGGGGTCCTGCTGTTGAGCCGGTGGGTCCCAACACGTTGGGCGGTGCCGCTGCGTTGCGGTTGGCGGGTAGCGATCAAACCCTAATTGGGTCTGATGATCTCCGCGATCAGATAGGTGGCCACCGCTCTCGACGTAGCCACTTCGGTGTCGGGGCCAGACGTCTTGCGTGCGTTCGCGGTACCCGATGGGCTGGTATCTCGGCCGTGGGCGATGATCAGGTGGATCCAAGTGGTGTGAGACGTATGGTGATTCTGGATCAGGCCACGACGGCGGGCGGAGTACTTCCACCCGGATGCTCGGAGGGTCCCAACTGGTTACACGACGAGGTTGGGCCGGCTGGTAGGGACGGAATGGCTGTGTGGCCTGAGGGAAGTCGTATTGACGACGGCGATAGCCGACGTAGTCGTATGACATGTTGACGGACTGAGGCGTGGCTGTGGTGGTTGATGATCGTTTGACTTCGACGCGGCACGCGGGAATCCTTCCCGTCGGGCGTTGCAGAAGTAGTGTTGTCCTGCGGCTAGAGCTCGGCGGACAGGCGGGACTCGACAACCAAATCAGTTGTTGTGCGCGGAATGTTTTCCGTCGGGCAGCGATGTAGCTTCGGTTTGAGATGGTGGGAGGGTCAACTCTCAATGAAAGCACCAGTTGTTAAGGACCTAATTCCTTAACGTTGATTTCCACGCAAAATCAAGAAACGAGATGTCGTCGTTCGTCGAGCGCCCAACATTGGGTCGTGACTTGGACGGCAAAGAGCGCTGAGCGCGAGAGAGATTCTCGTCGGCAGCGATAGAGAAATAGAATTTTGTGATTCAAGCCAAGTTGGGCGAAATACTGATTTCATTAATTGGTTGAATGAATAAAACGATAACAACCTAGCCCTATTTATAATACTAGAATACTAGCTTAGGGAACAAGAAAACAAGATACGAAAAGATACTATGAATCAAAAGATAACTAAACAAAAGATATGGAAGATAAAATATATCTAAACTAAAGGACTCGTATCAACTCCCCCACGGTTAAAATCCACCTTGTCCTCAAGGTGGGAACCACGAAGCAACAGAGAGAGTTGAAAGCAGAAGCTTCGGCAAGGCATCTCCTCCTGGATCAAACGTACACCGAACAGTTGAACGTCACCCTTCATCACAGCCATAAAAAATCAACGAAGGTGGACTAATGTGATCGTCCAAATTCAACGCTAAAATGGAAAGCTCTGCCACACATTCCTGAATGCTTAAACACGGCGTGTTATTTCGCGGATGAATCAACCTTGCATCGATGTCGAGCGATGTTGATCGTTGCTTCATACTTGTAACATCACCAACATTCAAATCCTTATAGATACAAACAATTTCATGGAAAACAGTGTAATCACCACCTCCTTCCTTACCCCAACAATTTTGAACATCATGGGGTGACTCTCGAGCAACATTAAATGATACTATGACTTTCACTTCACCAATAGAACCATCCTCCTTTTCACCAATCTTCTCATCATATACCATAACGAGCACTTGCAGTGACTCATTGTCGTTCTTGACAATCCATTTGTTCTTGACGAACTCTCCAGGGGACTCGTTGTTTGGAACATCAAGAGGAGCGCCATCATTGTGAACATCGGTAATGTCATTGGGAACATCATCACCGAATACTATCGTGGGAGTATTATCAGTTTTCTCTTCGGCTAAATTCTCATCTTGAATGTTCTCCTCAAACTCCTCCCCATCATCCGCATAACAGAGAATGCGTTGTTTACACACATGTCCCATCACCCATTTCTCGGGACAGTGCCAGCAGAGACCCAACCTGGACCGTTCTGACTTCTCCGCCTGGGAGACCCGTATTAGCGGCAAGCGTGGCTGCTCCGGAGTTTGGCTGGTCACACGTGCGGGCTGACTGTATAGGTCCCGCGTTGGCTTTTCGGTGGAGTAGCGGGGCTGGTGGGAGGCGGGCTGGACTCGCGCTCTCACCTCCTCCCGAGGGTGAGGTCGGTCCCAGCACGTCTCTGAGCGTCGGGGCCGGTCAACGGTCGGGTAGCCGGGGTCCTGCTGTTGAGCCGGTGGGTCCCAACACGTTGGGCGGTGCCGCTGCGTTGCGGTTGGCGGGTAGCGATCAAACCCTAATTGGGTCTGATGATCTCCGCGATCAGATAGGTGGCCACCGCTCTCGACGTAGCCACTGCGGTGTCGGGGCCAGACGTCTTGCGTGCGTTCGCGGTACCCGATGGGCTGGTATCTCGGCCGTGGGCGATGATCAGGTGGATCCAAGTGGTGTGAGACGTATGGTGATTCTGGATCAGGCCACGACGGCGGGCGGAGTACTTCCACCCGGATGCTCGGAGGGTCCCAACTGGTTACACGACGAGGTTGGGCCGGCTGGTAGGGACGGAATGGCTGTGTGGCCTGAGGGAAGTCGTATTGACGACGGCGATAGCCGACGTAGTCGTATGACATGTTGACGGACTGAGGCGTGGCTGTGGTGGTTGATGATCGTTTGACTTCGACGCGGCACGCGGGAATCCTTCCCGTCGGGCGTTGCAGAAGTAGTGTTGTCCTGCGGCTAGAGCTCGGCGGACAGGCGGGACTCGACAACCAAATCAGTTGTTGTGCGCGGAATGTTTTCCGTCGGGCAGCGATGTAGCTTCGGTTTGAGATGGTGGGAGGGTCAACTCTCAATGAAAGCACCAGTTGTTAAGGACCTAATTCCTTAACGTTGATTTCCACGCAAAATCAAGAAACGAGATGTCGTCGTTCGTCGAGCGCCCAACGTTGGGTCGTGACTTGGACGGCAAAGAGCGCTGAGCGCGAGAGAGATTCTCGTCGGCAGCGATAGAGAAATAGAATTTTGTGATTCAAGCCAAGTTGGGCGAAATACTGATTTCATTAATTGGTTGAATGAATAAAACGATAACAACCTAGCCCTATTTATAATACTAGAATACTAGCTTAGGGAACAAGAAAACAAGATACGAAAAGATACTATGAATCAAAAGATAACTAAACAAAAGATATGGAAGATAAAATATATCTAAACTAAAGGACTCGTATCAACTCCCCCACGGTTAAAATCCACCTTGTCCTCAAGGTGGGAACCACGAAGCAACAGAGAGAGTTGAAAGCAGAAGCTTCGGCGAGGCATCTCCTCCTGGATCAAACGTACACCGAACAGTTGAACGTCACCCTTCATCACAGCCATAAAAAATCAACGAAGGTGGACTAATGTGATCGTCCAAATTCAACGCTAAAATGGAAAGCTCTGCCACACATTCCTGAATGCTTAAAAACGGCGTGTTATTTCGCGGATGAATCAACCTTGCATCGATGTCGAGCGATGTTGATCGTTGCTTCATACTTGTAACATCACCAACATTCAAATCCTTATAGATACAAGCAATTTCATGGAAAACAGTGTAATCACCACCTCCTTCCTTACCCCAACAATTTTGAACATCATGGGGTGACTCTCGAGCAACATTAAATGATACTATGGCTTTCACTTCACCAATAGAACCATCCTCCTTTTCACCAATCTTCTCATCATATACCATAACGAGCACTTGCAGTGACTCATTGTCGTTCTTGACAATCCATTTGTTCTTGACGAACTCTCCAGGGGACTCGTTGTTTGGAACATCAAGAGGAGCGCCATCATTGTGAACATCGGTAATGTCATTGGGAACATCATCACCGAATACTATCGTGGGAGTATTATCAGTTTTCTCTTCGGCTAAATTCTCATCTTGAATGTTCTCCTCAAACTCCTCCCCATCATCCGCATAACAGAGAATGCGTTGTTTACACACATGTCCCATCACCCATTTCTCGGGACAGTGCCAGCAGAGACCCAACCTGGACCGTTCTGACTTCTCCGCCTGGGAGACCCGTATTAGCGGCAAGCGTGGCTGCTCCGGAGTTTGGCTGGTCACACGTGCGGGCTGACTGTATAGGTCCCGCGTTGGCTTTTCGGTGGAGTAGCGGGGCTGGTGGGAGGCGGGCTGGACTCGCGCTCTCACCTCCTCCCGAGGGTGAGGTCGGTCCCAGCACGTCTCTGAGCGTCGGGGCCGATCAACGGTCGGGTAGCCGGGGTCCTGCTGTTGAGCCGGTGGGTCCCAACACGTTGGGCGGTGCCGCTGCGTTGCGGTTGGCGGGTAGCGATCAAACCCTAATTGGGTCTGATGATCTCCGCGATCAGATAGGTGGCCACCGCTCTCGACGTAGCCACTGCGGTGTCGGGGCCAGACGTCTTGCGTGCGTTCGCGGTACCCGATGGGCTGGTATCTCGGCCGTGGGCGATGATCAGGTGGATCCAAGTGGTGTGAGACGTATGGTGATTCTGGATCAGGCCACGACGGCGGGCGGAGTACTTCCACCCGGATGCTCGGAGGGTCCCAACTGGTTACACGACGAGGTTGGGCCGGCTGGTAGGGACGGAATGGCTGTGTGGCCTGAGGGAAGTCGTATTGACGACGGCGATAGCCGACGTAGTCGTATGACATGTTGACGGACTGAGGCGTGGCTGTGGTGGTTGATGATCGTTTGACTTCGACGCGGCACGCGGGAATCCTTCCCGTCGGGCGTTGCAGAAGTAGTGTTGTCCTGCGGCTAGAGCTCGGCAGACAGGCGGGACTCGACAACCAAATCAGTTGTTGTGCGCGGAATGTTTTCCGTCGGGCAGCGATGTAGCTTCGGTTTGAGATGGTGGGAGGGTCAACTCTCAATGAAAGCACCAGTTGTTAAGGACCTAATTCCTTAACGTTGATTTCCACGCAAAATCAAGAAACGAGATGTCGTCGTTCGTCGAGCGCCCAACATTGGGTCGTGACTTGGACGGCAAAGAGCGCTGAGCGCGAGAGAGATTCTCGTCGGCAGCGATAGAGAAATAGAATTTTGTGATTCAAGCCAAGTTGGGCGAAATACTGATTTCATTAATTGGTTGAATGAATAAAACGATAACAACCTAGCCCTATTTATAATACTAGAATACTAGCTTAGGGAACAAGAAAACAAGATACGAAAAGATACTATGAATCAAAAGATAACTAAACAAAAGATATGGAAGATAAAATATATCTAAACTAAAGGACTCGTATCAACTCCCCCACGGTTAAAATCCACCTTGTCCTCAAGGTGGGAACCACGAAGCAACAGAGAGAGTTGAAAGCAGAAGCTTCGGCAAGGCATCTCCTCCTGGATCAAACGTACACCGAACAGTTGAACGTCACCCTTCATCACAGCCATAAAAAATCAACGAAGGTGGACTAATGTGATCGTCCAAATTCAACGCTAAAATGGAAAGCTCTGCCACACATTCCTGAATGCTTAAACACGGCGTGTTATTTCGCGGATGAATCAACCTTGCATCGATGTCGAGCGATGTTGATCGTTGCTTCATACTTGTAACATCACCAACATTCAAATCCTTATAGATACAAACAATTTCATGGAAAACAGTGTAATCACCACCTCCTTCCTTACCCCAACAATTTTGAACATCATGGGGTGACTCTCGAGCAACATTAAATGATACTATGACTTTCACTTCACCAATAGAACCATCCTCCTTTTCACCAATCTTCTCATCATATACCATAACGAGCACTTGCAGTGACTCATTGTCGTTCTTGACAATCCATTTGTTCTTGACGAACTCTCCAGGGGACTCGTTGTTTGGAACATCAAGAGGAGCGCCATCATTGTGAACATCGGTAATGTCATTGGGAACATCATCACCGAATACTATCGTGGGAGTATTATCAGTTTTCTCTTCGGCTAAATTCTCATCTTGAATGTTCTCCTCAAACTCCTCCCCATCATCCGCATAACAGAGAATGCGTTGTTTACACACATGTCCCATCACCCATTTCTCGGGACAGTGCCAGCAGAGACCCAACCTGGACCGTTCTGACTTCTCCGCCTGGGAGACCCGTATTAGCGGCAAGCGTGGCTGCTCCGGAGTTTGGCTGGTCACACGTGCGGGCTGACTGTATAGGTCCCGCGTTGGCTTTTCGGTGGAGTAGCGGGGCTGGTGGGAGGCGGGCTGGACTCGCGCTCTCACCTCCTCCCGAGGGTGAGGTCGGTCCCAGCACGTCTCTGAGCGTCGGGGCCGGTCAACGGTCGGGTAGCCGGGGTCCTGCTGTTGAGCCGGTGGGTCCCAACACGTTGGGCGGTGCCGCTGCGTTGCGGTTGGCGGGTAGCGATCAAACCCTAATTGGGTCTGATGATCTCCGCGATCAGATAGGTGGCCACCGCTCTCGACGTAGCCACTGCGGTGTCGGGGCCAGACGTCTTGCGTGCGTTCGCGGTACCCGATGGGCTGGTATCTCGGCCGTGGGCGATGATCAGGTGGATCCAAGTGGTGTGAGACGTATGGTGATTCTGGATCAGGCCACGACGGCGGGCGGAGTACTTCCACCCGGATGCTCGGAGGGTCCCAACTGGTTACACGACGAGGTTGGGCCGGCTGGTAGGGACGGAATGGCTGTGTGGCCTGAGGGAAGTCGTATTGACGACGGCGATAGCCGACGTAGTCGTATGACATGTTGACGGACTGAGGCGTGGCTGTGGTGGTTGATGATCGTTTGACTTCGACGCGGCACGCGGGAATCCTTCCCGTCGGGCGTTGCAGAAGTAGTGTTGTCCTGCGGCTAGAGCTCGGCGGACAGGCGGGACTCGACAACCAAATCAGTTGTTGTGCGCGGAATGTTTTCCGTCGGGCAGCGATGTAGCTTCGGTTTGAGATGGTGGGAGGGTCAACTCTCAATGAAAGCACCAGTTGTTAAGGACCTAATTCCTTAACGTTGATTTCCACGCAAAATCAAGAAACGAGATGTCGTCGTTCGTCGAGCGCCCAACGTTGGGTCGTGACTTGGACGGCAAAGAGCGCTGAGCGCGAGAGAGATTCTCGTCGGCAGCGATAGAGAAATAGAATTTTGTGATTCAAGCCAAGTTGGGCGAAATACTGATTTCATTAATTGGTTGAATGAATAAAACGATAACAACCTAGCCCTATTTATAATACTAGAATACTAGCTTAGGGAACAAGAAAACAAGATACGAAAAGATACTATGGATCAAAAGATAACTAAACAAAAGATATGGAAGATAAAATATATCTAAACTAAAGGACTCGTATCAACTCCCACACGGTTAAAATCCACCTTGTCCTAAAAGGTGGGAACCACGAAGCAACAGAGAGAGTTGAAAGCAGAAGCTTCGGCGAGGCATCTCCTCCTGGATCAAACGTACACCGAACAGTTGAACGTCACCCTTCATCACAGCCATAAAAAATCAACGAAGGTGGACTAATGTGATCGTCCAAATTCAACGCTAAAATGGAAAGCTCTGCCACACATTCCTGAATGCTTAAACACGGCGTGTTATTTCGCGGATGAATCAACCTTGCATCGATGTCGAGCGATGTTGATCGTTGCTTCATACTTGTAACATCACCAACATTCAAATCCTTATAGATACAAGCAATTTCATGGAAAACAGTGTAATCACCACCTCCTTCCTTACCCCAACAATTTTGAACATCATGGGGTGACTCTCGAGCAACATTAAATGATACTATGACTTTCACTTCACCAATAGAACCATCCTCCTTTTCACCAATCTTCTCATCATATACCATAACGAGCACTTGCAGTGACTCATTGTCGTTCTTGACAATCCATTTGTTCTTGACGAACTCTCCAGGGGACTCGTTATTTGGAACATCAAGAGGAGCGCCATCATTGTGAACATCGGTAATGTCATTGGGAACATCATCACCGAATACTATCGTGGGAGTATTATCAGTTTTCTCTTCGGCTAAATTCTCATCTTGAATGTTCTCCTCAAACTCCTCCCCATCATCCGCATAACAGAGAATGCGTTGTTTACACACATGTCCCATCACCCATTTCTCGGGACAGTGCCAGCAGAGACCCAACCTGGACCGTTCTGACTTCTCCGCCTGGGAGACCCGTATTAGCGGCAAGCGTGGCTGCTCCGGAGTTTGGCTGGTCACACGTGCGGGCTGACTGTATAGGTCCCGCGTTGGCTTTTCGGTGGAGTAGCGGGGCTGGTGGGAGGCGGGCTGGACTCGCGCTCTCACCTCCTCCCGAGGGTGAGGTCGGTCCCAGCACGTCTCTGAGCGTCGGGGCCGGTCAACGGTCGGGTAGCCGGGGTCCTGCTGTTGAGCCGGTGGGTCCCAACACGTTGGGCGGTGCCGCTGCGTTGCGGTTGGCGGGTAGCGATCAAACCCTAATTGGGTCTGATGATCTCCGCGATCAGATAGGTGGCCACCGCTCTCGACGTAGCCACTGCGGTGTCGGGGCCAGACGTCTTGCGTGCGTTCGCGGTACCCGATGGGCTGGTATCTCGGCCGTGGGCGATGATCAGGTGGATCCAAGTGGTGTGAGACGTATGGTGATTCTGGATCAGGCCACGACGGCGGGCGGAGTACTTCCACCCGGATGCTCGGAGGGTCCCAACTGGTTACACGACGAGGTTGGGCCGGCTGGTAGGGACGGAATGGCTGTGTGGCCTGAGGGAAGTCGTATTGACGACGGCGATAGCCGACGTAGTCGTATGACATGTTGACGGACTGAGGCGTGGCTGTGGTGGTTGATGATCGTTTGACTTCGACGCGGCACGCGGGAATCCTTCCCGTCGGGCGTTGCAGAAGTAGTGTTGTCCTGCGGCTAGAGCTCGGCGGACAGGCGGGACTCGACAACCAAATCAGTTGTTGTGCGCGGAATGTTTTCCGTCGGGCAGCGATGTAGCTTCGGTTTGAGATGGTGGGAGGGTCAACTCTCAATGAAAGCACCAGTTGTTAAGGACCTAATTCCTTAACGTTGATTTCCACGCAAAATCAAGAAACGAGATGTCGTCGTTCGTCGAGCGCCCAACGTTGGGTCGTGACTTGGACGGCAAAGAGCGCTGAGCGCGAGAGAGATTCTCGTCGGCAGCGATAGAGAAATAGAATTTTGTGATTCAAGCCAAGTTGGGCGAAATACTGATTTCATTAATTGGTTGAATGAATAAAACGATAACAACCTAGCCCTATTTATAATACTAGAATACTAGCTTAGGGAACAAGAAAACAAGATACGAAAAGATACTATGGATCAAAAGATAACTAAACAAAAGATATGGAAGATAAAATATATCTAAACTAAAGGACTCGTATCAACTCCCACACGGTTAAAATCCACCTTGTCCTAAAAGGTGGGAACCACGAAGCAACAGAGAGAGTTGAAAGCAGAAGCTTCGGCGAGGCATCTCCTCCTGGATCAAACGTACACCGAACAGTTGAACGTCACCCTTCATCACAGCCATAAAAAATCAACGAAGGTGGACTAATGTGATCGTCCAAATTCAACGCTAAAATGGAAAGCTCTGCCACACATTCCTGAATGCTTAAACACGGCGTGTTATTTCGCGGATGAATCAACCTTGCATCGATGTCGAGCGATGTTGATCGTTGCTTCATACTTGTAACATCACCAACATTCAAATCCTTATAGATACAAGCAATTTCATGGAAAACAGTGTAATCACCACCTCCTTCCTTACCCCAACAATTTTGAACATCATGGGGTGACTCTCGAGCAACATTAAATGATACTATGACTTTCACTTCACCAATAGAACCATCCTCCTTTTCACCAATCTTCTCATCATATACCATAACGAGCACTTGCAGTGACTCATTGTCGTTCTTGACAATCCATTTGTTCTTGACGAACTCTCCAGGGGACTCGTTATTTGGAACATCAAGAGGAGCGCCATCATTGTGAACATCGGTAATGTCATTGGGAACATCATCACCGAATACTATCGTGGGAGTATTATCAGTTTTCTCTTCGGCTAAATTCTCATCTTGAATGTTCTCCTCAAACTCCTCCCCATCATCCGCATAACAGAGAATGCGTTGTTTACACACATGTCCCATCACCCATTTCTCGGGACAGTGCCAGCAGAGACCCAACCTGGACCGTTCTGACTTCTCCGCCTGGGAGACCCGTATTAGCGGCAAGCGTGGCTGCTCCGGAGTTTGGCTGGTCACACGTGCGGGCTGACTGTATAGGTCCCGCGTTGGCTTTTCGGTGGAGTAGCGGGGCTGGTGGGAGGCGGGCTGGACTCGCGCTCTCACCTCCTCCCGAGGGTGAGGTCGGTCCCAGCACGTCTCTGAGCGTCGGGGCCGGTCAACGGTCGGGTAGCCGGGGTCCTGCTGTTGAGCCGGTGGGTCCCAACACGTTGGGCGGTGCCGCTACGTTGCGGTTGGCGGGTAGCGATCAAACCCTAATTGGGTCTGATGATCTCCGCGATCAGATAGGTGGCCACCGCTCTCGACGTAGCCACTGCGGTGTCGGGGCCAGACGTCTTGCGTGCGTTCGCGGTACCCGATGGGCTGGTATCTCGGCCGTGGGCGATGATCAGGTGGATCCAAGTGGTGTGAGACGTATGGTGATTCTGGATCAGGCCACGACGGCGGGCAGAGTACTTCCACCCGGATGCTCGGAGGGTCCCAACTGGTTACACGACGAGGTTGGGCCGGCTGGTAGGGACGGAATGGCTGTGTGGCCTGAGGGAAGTCGTATTGACGACGGCGATAGCCGACGTAGTCGTATGACATGTTGACGGACTGAGGCGTGGCTGTGGTGGTTGATGATCGTTTGACTTCGACGCGGCACGCGGGAATCCTTCCCGTCGGGCGTTGCAGAAGTAGTGTTGTCCTGCGGCTAGAGCTCGGCGGACAGGCGGGACTCGACAACCAAATCAGTTGTTGTGCGCGGAATGTTTTCCGTCGGGCAGCGATGTAGCTTCGGTTTGAGATGGTGGGAGGGTCAACTCTCAATGAAAGCACCAGTTGTTAAGGACCTAATTCCTTAACGTTGATTTCCACGCAAAATCAAGAAACGAGATGTCGTCGTTCGTCGAACGCCCAACGTTGGGTCGTGACTTGGACGGCAAAGAGCGCTGAGCGCGAGAGAGATTCTCGTCGGCAGCGATAGAGAAATAGAATTTTGTGATTCAAGCCAAGTTGGGCGAAATACTGATTTCATTAATTGGTTGAATGAATAAAACGATAACAACCTAGCCCTATTTATAATACTAGAATACTAGCTTAGGGAACAAGAAAACAAGATACGAAAAGATACTATGAATCAAAAGATAACTAAACAAAAGATATGGAAGATAAAATATATCTAAACTAAAGGACTCGTATCATCTTCACTGCCCATAAAATGCAGGCTGGTTGTGTGAAGAAGACAAGCAACATGTAAATAGAGCAAAATAGCCTTAGCAGAAGACGATAGTCTAACTCTCGCAGTGGCTTTATTCTTAGCGCGAATACATGAACGAATCGATCACTCGAAAGGGGAGGCCTGCAGAAGATATCTTTGACGATCAACATTCACGTCGTTTTTCGACGACGCGAATGTCTTGTCCTCATCAATTGTGTCCATGATTTTGATGAGCGGGTGCCTCGTTATGGAGATAAACTTGGTCGGAGCGACTTCCGTTGTGAACCGAAGCTTCGGGATTTTTGATTCTACTGGCCGTCCTCTTCCTTGTCTTTAATGCATAAAGTATATCCCATTACATCTTCTTCTCATACGGAGTATTCCATCCGTCCCTGAAAAGTATGAACATTTGGATCGACACGAGTTTTAATGGATAGTGATAAAGTAAGAGAGAAAGATAAATGGTAGTGTAAGTAGTGTTAGTGGAGAGTGAACTCCATATCTTTAGTAGTATAGTGTAATGATATAAGTAGTAACTAAAATTATGTGCAGGGGTAATGTGTTATTTAACTATTTTAAAATTAGAAAGTTTATACTGTACTTTTCAGGAGCTGACTAATACTGAAATAGTTCGTACTTTTCAGGGACGGAGAAAACTATAAGCATCTCTTTTTTTTTGGTATAAAGAAAAAAAAAGTTTGATAGTAGTATCACGAAAGTTTTCGTTGAAAACTTTGTGGATAGCATTAATTAAGAAAATTCATGTATGAGTATATAAGGAAGAATAATTCTTTGGTGTGGAGGTAATCACTTATTACTCCATCCATTTTATTCAAGATGTCCACATTTTTTAATGACATATGATTTTAGATGGAGTAGTTGCGTGTGATAAAATAAAGTGAATTTTTTTAAAAATATTTTAATAAGGATAGATGAGAGAGGGTTTTATTTTCAAAGATAGAAAGTGGACATCTTGTTGGACAAATTAAAAAAGAAAGATGGACATTTTGTTGGATAAATTAAATGATAATAATAATGTAGGATGTTGAAAATAGTAAGGAGCATTAATTTGTGGGCGTAGATTCATCTAAAAATGAATATGGTAAGGTTGGAGTAAAAGTGTGTTTTTGTGTTCAACTGTATCAAGATAAGAAGCTCCTGCAGAGGCGAGAAGCCACTTTGATTTGTATATCAAATATACAAAGTAATTGTCTTCTAAAATTTTAGATCATACAAATGAAATTAGTTGCAATAATAAATATGTGGTCCCATCCCATATAGATGACCTAATTTAGAGGTAATGAGTTGTATAATGCAGCCATAAAGTCGTACGTGGATCTTCAAATCGCCAAAAAATTGTAGCGACTAGAAACATGCTCACAAATAGGACCACCCTATGTAGCATTCTTCAAAAAGTATTTCATTGTTCGAATCAATTAAATGAATTGATTTCTAACGATAGAGGGATCGAACAATATTCCTAGGGTAGGGGATGTTTGATTTGCAAAATTATATCTTGAAATTAAATATGTATTGTGTTTGATACATAGAATTGAGACTCACGATTCAATCCTAGATGGATAACTAGTTTTATCCACTCCCTCGAAAAAAATAATCTCACGATTCGTTCCTAAACTAATTATTTTGTCTAATAATCTGAACAACCACTTAATGCATATAATTTCCTAAAAATTATATTCCAGGGCAATTAAGGTGATTTATAGTAATTGTCATTTACACCACTACAGATTCGAACATACACTTCATCATATGTATTGAACTTACATCATTAGAACATTGCAGTGGAGCTCATTATATGCAAATTTGGAATTAGTTTTTTTCAATATGGCTATCGTTTGCCCCAACAGCGGATAAAGTTCGATTATAACATTATACTACCAAAATAAAGTTTAATTATATAACATGATAATTTGACACGAATTCGCATAAAATTAATGGGTTAAAGTCAGATTTTATTGGGTTTGGATTCTTATTGGGTCGACCCAGTAAGAATCTGAAGATTTCAGATTGGATTAGGGTTGGGTCGAATTGAGTTTGGGTTATCCGATAAAAAATAAAATTATTATTTTAATTATTTATATTAATTAATAAATATTAAACTTTAATTTATTATTTAGATTTAAATTGTGACAAGGTTTAATCTTGTTACAACAAATTTTAATTATGTAATATCATATTTTATAGTTTTATATCAGTTTTTAATCATGTAACATTATGTTCTGGTTATAATCGTGTCGTGTCAAACTAAATTTTATAGTAACTTAATAAGAGTAATAGAAGGGCTGACAATTTTCGACATTACATGACAATCCGCACGAACACGCACGAAGTTTATGGGTTAGGTCCAAATAAGAACCCGACAGTTTAAAATTTTACCACTTCCCCAAATATAACCATTAATTTTACCATTTCCCCTTTTATTTAATTTTTTCGTTTTTTTAAAAAAAAATTCCATTTTTTTTATTATACAACTCATCCTAAAATCATCTATAAACATCCATTCATCAAATTATTTTTTCACACAAAAATCTTTATCCGTCACTCATTTTTCTCTCCAAATTTTCATTCTAATTTTGCAAATATGGCCGATGAAGGACCATACAATTGGAATCGTATGCTGAATATGCTCAACGGTGGCAATGTGTCGTTGCTGGATTACCCGACCCCGGTTACCCAACGCTCGTCAACGCCCTCTACGGCGCACTTCCGGTGCGGGTCCGGCGACATGACGCAATCGCTATCCCAAATTAGGGAGACCCAACCGCAGGAGGAAGAAAATCCAGAAGAAACTCCGGACGAATACGAAGCTAGTGCCCATCATACCTACACTCTACCTTAATGGAAAAATTGTTCGAAGTGCGGATCGCTAGTTCGGAGGATCCGCTCGTCGGGAACAAACAAAACCGAAATATTTTTTGGATGAGGGTGACACCTACCACAACAAGCGCCCAAGAGGAATGTCCCCATAGTCATTTCGCTCGAGTCGACATTGACATGAAATTTTTTTGCGAATATCTATAGGAATGAAGAAATGCAGTTACAAAGCGGAACAAGTGGAACCGACATTCCGAGGGCGGCTATATGGTCTTCCAACAAGAAACTGGACTGGCCTTCAAGTATGTCAAGAATTTGGGCATCTTAGGATTCAATTGGGACTCCCCTAATGTCGCCTTGCCGTTTGCGCAACAACAACAACCTCCTCGCCTTCAGAGTAATTTTTAGGTTTTTTATTATGCAATTTTTAAATTTCTATGATTTAAATCATGTACTGTTTTTTAATTTCCAGGATTTTAATTATTTATTTTTCAGTTATTCAATTTTTTTTATTTTGATTTTAATGTGTAATTTTTGGATTTTTTAATTTTGTATTTTAAATGAAATGTTTTTAAATCAGTTGCATGTTTTAACTGAAGAAATAAAATAAGAATAGTTAAAAGAAGAGATGGTTAAGAGATGTAGGGTTATAAGTGTTGTCTCTTCATTAAGGGATGAAGTAAAAAGTGGAATGTGGAGAATAAGAGTTAGGGAGGGTTGTTGATGACCTTAAGCACGAAATTTTTGGAGTTAAGATGATGAATAATGATTTAAAATTATAATTTATTGTAGGTAACTATATTAATAATATTATTTTATTAAAGGAAAGATTGCCATTTAAATTACTACATTTTTAGTTTACTTCTGCTCAATTCCATAGCTAGTAGTAGTAGAAGTAGCTAATTAAATAGAAATATTTGTACATTTCTCAATTATCCAATATAATTATAATTTTGATAAAACTAGTCATTGAAATTATTTTTTTCAGTTAACATTGTTCTATATAATAATGATCAATTTCTAGATAATTATTTCGTAAGTGGTGAAGATATAAGGACAAAAAATTCAAAAATCAACAAATTTCATCATGGGCTAAATAAGAATTATACAAAGGTTATGATCTAATTAGTTACTTTTAGAAGTTATGCGATTGACTTGATTCCACCAAAAATTAAGATTTAAATGATAATTTTTCCTTTATTAAATACTCTATCTGTCTCACTCAAATTAATACATTTCCTAAAATGAAAACATTATTTTTTCTATTTTTAGGTACAATGCCACGGGCATAGCCCAGAAAGATAAACTAACGAATATAAGAAACACATAATGTATTATGAAGCAACTAACTACTAATACCCACTGACGGGTTTTCTAAAACATGAACTCCTCCTCTAGAAAAGCTATATGCATAATGCGACAAAAAGTCAGTTGCAAAGTTACCTTCTTTGTGCACATGACGAACCACAACACACTCGAAATTCTGGAGTAGGTTCCGTACCTTCAGCACTATTGAGCGGCAATTGACAGAGATGTCAAAATGTCCTAGAATCTTAGCGACTCCAAAAAGGCTATCACCCTCCACTTCTAGCTTCCTAATTCATCGAGACTTTGCCAACTGTAATCCATGGAATGAGCACCAAACTTTTGACAGCTTCCTAATTCATCGAGACTTTGCCAACTGTAATCCATGGAATGAGCACCAAACTTTTGTTGTCAAAATGGAACACATTCCAATACTGATAATAAACCCAAACTTCCATGCTTCGAGCTCATCACGAATTAAACCTCTCCCAAATGCTCTTCTCGAGTCTCCTCCAAAAGAGAGGCATCTATATTCATTTTAAGAGTATCACTCAATGGAGGTCTCCAGCTTATCAACATAGACGATCGCGAGGCTCCCATCTTATACCTTCTGTCGAGCGAGTACTCCTCTATATACTAAGCCATATTGATAATTTGTTTCACATTAACTTCTGGGCTTACTTTTTCCTCTTTGAAAACAAATTAACATCGTTTCTTCCGGATGTATCAGCAACCAACGCCTAATAAAGTACACCCTAAACACTGATGGAGCTTTCTCTACATCGACAATGGAGGCGAGAGAGGGAGGATTGGTTCGTGGTTCTGATGGAGGTCTTCTGCTAGCCTTTTGTTCTCCGGTGGATGCATCTTTGAGTTTTGAGGCGGAGCTTATGGCTCTTATTCGAGGTTTGGAGATGGCTTTGGAGTTTTCTACACACATTTGGATAGAGCTAGACTCAGCGGCTCTGGTTACTTTATTGTCATCTGGACAGCTTGGTTCTGCGGATTTTAGAGAAGGAAACCGTGCTACCGACTTTCTTGCAGGTAGGGGGGTCCAGACCCCTGCCATGACATATTATGACTCAGTTTTTGAACTTCGGTATCTGAAGGCGCTTGTTAGGATGGACCAGTTGGGATATCCTAACTTTCGTATACGACGTAGAGATGTGGATTGATTGTGACTTCATGGTAGTTCTTATCATTTCACACTTAGTTCTTCCTTTTGTTCATTTAGTTTCTAGTTTAGTTTTGATAGCATGAAGGATCCCGACTTGTGGGACCTTTAGTTTGTTTTTTCATGTTCTTGCTTTGGATTCTAGTCACTTTTGGGCTAGAATCATGTTCTGGAACGTTATATTTTGATTTTATTCACGGGTTGGGGGTCTGCATAAAACCCCGTCCGCTATAGGTGTTTTTGATAAAAAAAAAGACACTTATGGAGCTGATATTCCAAATTACCCAATCAGTCAAGCCTAAGGACTTGTCAAAAAAATAGCCTCCGTTCCACCATGCCAGACCATGATCGCATCGCCTCCAAACAATCACACAAGATATGAAGACCACTCTCAGTTATATAACCGCACATACAACAAGAACCTGCCGAAGAAGACCCTTTCCTCATTAATCAACACACCATTATGAAAAACAACTTGATTGGTTGTGGCCACTACCATTTCCAGATTCGCGTATAAAATTTGGCGATCTCTGCCCCTTCACGATTGAGTTGACAGAGAACTTACCTGATGACGAGGGGCCCCAAAAAGCTTCGTCCTGTCGATGCGATTCCCCTATGAGATGAACCACATCTTCTTGGCAGTAAGTGTTGAAATTGTGACCAATCCCACTCCAGGCCTTCAACGAAAAAATCCATTGGTCGGGGAATGAGATGTGTAGCTACCTCACCTGCATCATAGGCTAAGATTTACAAATCAATTTCCAAAAAGGTGTGCACCAGGTAGGCAAGGCAAGCATGGATCAATTTCCAAATTTGAACTCTTGAAAATTTCCCAACAAGCTTTCATTCCGAAAGCAAGATTAAACCACTGGAAGTCCCTAAATCCTAGTCCTCCATCCTCCATCTTCTTTAGGCGTTGCTTCTCCAGTGTATTCTCCCACACAAAGACTCTTATAGTCTCCCACACGTGCTTACTGGAACATTAGATGTTTGCATTGTATTTAATACCGCTTCAGCCAAGGTGACTCTTCCTGCAAAAAGAGATTTGCGACGCATTCCAAAGTGCTATGTAACTTTACTCGTTTTCTTGTGTAAAAGTGGAACACCCAAATAATGGCCTAGGTTATCCACCACACGCATGCCCAAAACATCGGTAACCTGCCTTCGCTCCTCAGCATGGACTTTTTTGTGAAATGTAAGGTATTTTATGAAATACTGACTTTTCATGCTTGAGCTCACACAAAAATCTTTCAAAGTATTAGAGAAGGCTTAAGCAGTTTTGACATTTTCTTGTCCAAAAAGTACAAGCTCATTGGCAAAGACAAGTGTGTCAATTGTGGCCCATTCTTGCAAATTTAATAAGGGTCCCACTATCCCACTCTCCACTTATTCTCTCTAATCAACCCACAAAACAAGAAATACATAAATGCGTCCAAAAGAAAATACTTCGCTAAACATGGAGAGGTAAAGATAAATAAATTCCATATTTATCCCCTCTTTATAAAAATTTATTCTCTAATGATGGAAAAGATATTTTAGACTTTATTATACAAAAATGTATCTTTATTTGTTCTCTATGTATACACAAAAGGTAAAAAGTTTGTTATTTTTGTTTGCCTTTTAATTTACTTTTTCCTCTTGTAGTTCATTACTTTTATAAAGGTATAATAACCTTTTAAACAAAATTAATAATTTAAAAATATACTTTTTCAATTTACCTTTACCATTTGAAGATTCTAGGTAGATTAGAGGGTATACATTGCACTTGGCAATTTTGTATTTATTCATTAAATCTAGAATCCTTTAGCCCTATGTATTACTCTGGGGATATCAATCCAATCCGAAATCCATGGGTCGGCCAGAATAACCCAGTAAAATTAGTGGGTTAGGGCTGTAATTTTGTTACCCGAATACAAAAAGGGCTAAACGGGTTACCAATGGATTGACAGGTTAAACGGTTTGGCTCGAACGGGTTGTGACTTTTAACTAAAAAAATACTAGTATTAAGTTTTAGAGATTTTTTGTATTTTTGAATTTCATATGATACAATCATTAATCTTCTTCAATCTTCATTGTACACTTTTCCACTGGATCCCACACTATCATCTTTCAAGTTCCACCTCGACACTTTCAAGTTCAATCTTCATTCTACACTTTTCCACTGGATCCCACACTATCAACTTTCAAGTTCCACCTCGACTCATTATTCCATCATCCCATCATCTACCACTACTGTCTTACCATCACCAAAGCCAATCAATACAAAATTAAGTACTAACCCATCAAAATCTCAATATATTTATCATTTTAATAATAATTTATGTAAGATAGTATGATTTTCAATTTTCATAAAGAATTAATTATGAACAGTGCCAAAATAATGACACGGACACAACTCTAATTCAAATTGATTGATTTAATTTCGATTTTTTTTTATGTTGAAGTTGATCGGGATGAAAAGCTTCTCTCCAACTATTATTGAAAAAACTATGAAAATTTGAAGATTTTATATGATTCTAAAACTAAGAAGAAGAAAAATATAAAAAATTAAAATCATTTTATAGATCAAAATTTTGATACAAGAAATTATTTTCGAAAGTTTTTAGGTCCGAATAGTACGATGGGGTTAGCCCGAAACCCGACGGGTTAGCCCTATTGATATCCCGATACAGCCCGCACCCAAATAACTCGGCAACCCCAGTGGGTTGGCCCGAACTCGAACGAGTTAGCCCTATTGATATCCCGATAATACTCCATCCGTCCAATAAGAATATACCTTATTTCCCTTTTAGTTCGTCATATAAGAATATGCATTTTCTAAAATGGGAAACCATTTTCCCTCTAATGAGGTGGGACTCATTCCACATTAACAATACTGTAATTACTTTTTTCTTTCTACTTCTCTCTTACTTCATCAATTATGGATTAAAATCTGTGTCCATAGGTGCATATTCTTATGGGACTGAGGGAGTATACGCAATACATTCTTCTTAGTACTAATTCCTGTCGATCCTATAAACCTAAAGGAGAAACCCTAATTAGATTCTACATTTCAAAGAATCACATTCGATCCACTCAATTTCAGATGCACGTTCACATTTACTCTACTCTCTCGTCGCCTCATCGCATTCCTTCCAGCTCAGCCCCGACGCGAGTTCGGCGACCTAGACGCTGGGCGACCTAGACGCTTGCCCCGCGCTCGTCAGTTATTTCCTTTTACTCTGTGTTTGTAATTATGTTATTTTTTTTCCAAGTGAAGCAGCTACTGAGCTCCAAATCATGAGCTTACCACTCTCACATGTCATTAGGAAATGATTAGCTCTCATCCTATTAGCAATACATTAATTCCAAACATCAGTATATTCGCTGCGCTCAATTGTACCTCATCGCCCAATGTGCAAATTTTACCTCATCGCCCAATGTGCCCCTAACAACACTGAGTGAGAGCATTCGCAGTGGAGGACGTCCCGGCGGACGTCAGATCGGCGTGCCGGACGTCCGTGCGGGAAGTCCGCCATTGTGTGCATGTAACGAGGATGAGGACATCCACTGCGGACACCGCAGTTCCGCGGCCTTCCGTTGACGTCCGTCGCAACGTCCGTGCGGACGTCCGCCATTGTGTTGACTCTCACGGACGTCCCGATTATTGCATTAAATTTTTTTAAAAAAATTCTATAAATACATCTCGTTGCACTTCATTTCATTCGCACCACTTGTATTAACGAGTATCTCTCTCTAAAATACTTTTCTTTCGAAGAACAATGGAGCATCATGATAGCGATTCCCCCGCTACGAGCGAGTCACAGTCGCCTTATTTTCCCGGCGGCGGGAGTAGGCGGGTGTCCGCCGCGATGCACCAAATGCCGGGGATGATTCCCCAACCTCAAATCGCGGCGGGGATGATGCCCGAGTACTACAACATGTACCCGCAGTGGTATCGTATGATGCCCCAAATGTCCCAGATGCTCGGGGCGAGTGGTGGAATGCCCCAAATGCCAGGGATGATGCCCAGAATGCCGGGAATGATGCCTGGAATGCCGGGGATGATGCCCCAGATGCCCGGTATGATGATGCCGGGGATGATGCTGGGGTCGCCGGCGGCTGCAGGGGGGAGTAGGCAGGGGGTCCCCCAATCACCGGGGGACAACGTCTACCGTCCCTATATGGATTTACTGTCGACGGACAACCCCCCGAATACTCCTCTCGAGACTCAGTTCACTGGCATCGACACGTTCTCGATGGAGGAGTTGGGGCTATCTCCGATCCGAGATTCTCCCACAGACGCACCAACGGCGATAGGGAGGAGGGGGAGGACAGGGAGAGTGAGGGGCAGGGGACGGGGCAATACCTCGCCCGTCCCGATGTAGGGTGGTGAGGCGGGGGAGGGGTCCAGCTGGAACAAGAGGACAGTCTGGAGCATGGAGGAGTGCATTGCGCTGTCGAAGGCGTGGATCAATGTAGTGGAGGATCCCTACGTCGGGGCGAACCTGCACATCGACAGGATGTGGTGGCGCATTAGCCAAAGCAACCTCCAGTTCAAACCGCCAGGGGAGAAGCCTCACAACGGAGAGCAATGCCGGAAACAGTGGGAGCGGCTGAGGAGGCAGCTCAGCCGATTTGCCGGCATTTACACAAACAACCTCCGCTCGACAACCAGCGACATGTCTTCCGAGGATGTGAAGCTTCTGGCGCACCAGCAGTTCCCAGACAGTGAAAAGGGGTTCGGGGAATTCAAATATTGGGAGGTCTATCTGTGGTGCAGTCTTCGCCCAAGTTCACTGTGGGTGTTGAATCTGGCTGGCCCAAGCGGACGAAGAACAGCGCCTCCGGGGAGTACAGTACCAGTGCTGGTTCTCAGGAACTCCCCCGCCGAGGCAGAATTTCCGACACCCATATCGTCGAACCGCCGCCGTCGCCCGGTTGGGCAAAAGGCGGCGGCGCGAACTGCGAGGGGAAGCGGCAGTGGATCCGCCGAGGCCCAATCGACAGCGCCCACACAAAACAATCCCGAGAACCCCTCATTCGCCCGCATCGCAGCACATGAAACCTTGTTACGTGCGATGGTTGAATGGCGCCAATCGACCGACCCCCATTACAAGCGGTCGCTTAAACCCCTCATCAATAGTATGCGACGCGATTTGGGGTTCGGACACATGCCGGGGAGTGACGACGAGGGGGGTGGCGGCGGCGGCGGCGACGACGACGAGGGTATTGGCGGCGGGGAATCCGAGGAGTGAGCCGGCGATTTTTTTTATCTATGTATGTTTTTTTATAATTATGTATGTTTTTTTTAATAAAGTGGTTGTAAGATCTCCGTATTTGCGTCGAATTTTTAATTCTGTAAATTGTTTAATTTGTGAATTTGTGAATTTTTATTAATGTGGGATGTCCGTATGACGTGGCATCTGTAGTGGGAAGTCCGTATGATGTGGCAGGATGCCCTGAGGGAGGAGAGAGATACATTTCTCTAGAGGGGTCGACCCAGTTGTACAAGACTACAAGTCACCTTGCACTTAACAAATAAAAATCCACTTTCATCTTATATGTTAGGGCTTAGGTAGCTAGACATGTTGATTTGGTAAGTTTTGGTCGTCACGCCCATCGTGTATGAAATAATAGAAGTTTTTTTGTGGGGGAGTCGGGGAAAATTATAATTTCAGGCAGATGACGAGATTAAAATTGAAGAGCGGGACCAAAAAAGATGTCGAGGCGTATGGGGTTCTTATATTCTTGTATACGGAGGTTTTGGTTTATGGCTGACCAACAGGTGGAGAGCAGTACGCAAAACTGAAGACAGAGTTCGAGCTCTTCTGGCTCTGCTGAAGTTGTAGAGAGATCAGTAAAATATGGTTCGTCGAAACCCAAGCCGCCATCTGTTGATAAAGCTAACCAATAGTCGGTGAATATTCTTCTGGAAACTTATGTTTTGCAGTTCATGTTCAGCGAAACAAAAGATTCTGGTACACTTTCACTCACTCGTTGTTAGATCATATGAGCTACATTCCAATGGTATTAGCTATTCAAGTAACGCATCTTACACATTGGAAAACATTGTTTCTGGCCTCTTTTGTTTGCGGTTGAATCCAAAACGAGAACTTTTGCTTTTGCCTTCGTCTTATGATGAATATAAATTTCATTTTTATGCTGAGCGCTGCTGGATATGGTGGTTTGTAAGTTATTAGACTTAGCTGACAATCAAAGTTTGAGAACAAATTGTGGAAGTGGAAGTGTATGAGGTATAAAGATAAAACTGGATTTTTCCATTTACATTATTCTTGTAATGACTGTTTAATAACATTTACATGTCTAAGAGAACAAAAAACATGATCTTTCTAAACACACTCTTGAGTCTTCACTCTAGTGCAGTTCCCTTCTTATCTACCCTGACTCCAGGTAATGGTGACTTGATTGTCGGAAGTAGTGGCGTTCGAGCTACTGTAACTCCGGCCAGCCCCCACATCTCTCCCGGCGAAGAAACCTGGTTGTTTGGGCACAGGCAATTCAACCTGGTTAACAAGCATGAAAACCACCTCCGACATGCTTGGCCTATCTTCCTGGCATGTCTGGACGCACAATAGCCCTACTTGGATGGATCGTAGGGCTTCGGACAAGTCGAACAAACCTCCTAGACACGGATCCACTAGATCGCATGACCTTCCTTCTTTGGATAGAGTCCACGCCTGCATGTTAATAACCACACATTTCACTTATAACCGATAGAAATCCATATGGTTCCATTCTAAAACCAATTGGTGATAAGAGGAGATGCTTATGAGACTTATATAGTGGTTTCAGTTTTCTCTTTACGCCAATATAAAATTTGCGAACGATAACTGCTTCACTTGGCTCAAGAGTGCTAATTATACTTACATATCCCAGAAGGTTTAGGCTGTTTTGGTTTTGTTCGTGGCAGAATCCTCTGTTTCTTTTTCCACTCACAATTTCTAGCACCAGAACACCGAAGCTGAACACGTCGGATTTGATTGAGAACATCCCGTCTATTGCATATTCCGGTGACATGTATCCACTGCACCGCCGGATTAGCAAAGTCACAATTAATACATTCAATACGTACAAATCAAAGTATGTATTTCTTACTATGTTCCAACAACTCTACGTGTCTGAGCTTGAGTCTCGTTCCCTCCGAAACTCCTGGCCAGCCCAAAGTCGGATATCTTGGGGTTCATCTCGGTATCCAGCAGTATGTTGCTGGCTTTGAGGTCGCGATGGATGATTCTCAGCCTCGAATCCTGATGAAGATATAGTAGTCCCTTGGCAATTCCAGTTATGATATTGAATCTTTTTCTCCAATCAAGAGACATGCTTTTTGTTTCATCTGTCAAAAACATATTGCTTATCACTACATTACTTTTATCTTCTACTTTGATATATGTATGGCCAATTTCTACTTGACCAGAAAGGGCTTACCAAATAAGATAAAATCAAGACTATTGTTAGGCATGTATTCATAGATCAACATGCTCTCTTCTCCCTCCGCGCAACATCCTAACATCCTCACCAAATTCCGATGCTGAAGTTTAGCTATCAAGATCACTTCGTTCTTCAACTCATCCACTCCCTGTTTCGAGGTTTTGGACAAGCGCTTCACTGCAATTTCCTGTCCGTTTTCAAGAACACCCTTGTAAACAGGTCCGAATCCACCTTCCCCAAGCTTGTTGTCTGTTGAAAAGTTGTCTGTAGCTTTCAAGATTAATGATAAGTTGAAGAATGGAAGATCTGCATCATGGCCTAAGCTTCCACTAAATTTCCCTGCAAAATGATAATTCTTTTCATTTTCTCTCCCCATTACTATTGATCACAATATTCATACCTTCATTATAAGGATTTGCATCCTTCTTTCTCTTCCAACCACACAAGAAAATTAGGCCAAGGCAGAGAAGAACCGCAGCCACCGCCATCGATGCAAGACTGGCTATGAGTTTCACCTGTTTAGGATGTGCATCTTTTCCTATCCAAACATAACACATATTATCATAAGGCCTCATTCCAACAGCGCGTGCGTATTTGCGTATTTTCTAATTCTCCGATATGTGATGGTTTGAATTCGTGATATAAATTGTTACCTAAGTCAGCAGAAGCAATTCTGATGTAGAGCTCATCTCCACCAACAGGCATAGTCCTGACATCAAGCAACTCCCCATAGTAAAACAAACACCCACTCGTCTCCTCCCGAATATCCAACTGCTTGTACGCCGTGCACGAGCACTTTTTCAAGCACTCGGTCTCGCAATCCGCTGGCAGCATTTTCCGCTCATCAAATGTGGTGTTCCGCGCGTCCGGAAGCTTAATTCCGGAGTACTTCAAGAACACATCTCCCCGACACGCCAACGCAGTCCTCGCCACGCACCCTACCGACAAATTCCCTTCATCCCTATGAACAAACCTATGCATACACCGGCACATGGGAGAGTCTCCAGCTGTGCACACGCCGTACGCGCCACACGCGTTGTACGTGTCGCACGCATCTGCCTCCAGATTATGCGTCGTCCACGTCTTGATCTCGTCGCTCCATATCCACCGCACCCCTACGCCGTCCAGGCTCAGCGTGAGACGAGCGATGACCGACTTTTCCACGTTGTCTTCTCCGTACTTGACCTCGTCCCTGTTCATCCTCAACGTCGGATTGTTCCTCGTCCCGGGGGAGCCGCTGAAACGGACCCCGTTCCACGGCCCTAGCCTGAACTTGACAGTTTTACCCCTCCTCACTACTATCTGCGGATAGCCAGTCGGGTCCAGATGGGCAGTGAACTCACCTGGACCCGGGTCGTCATGGGCCCGCCACGACGACAAGTAGGTCTCGACACGCTTGTCGAGATCCCACCCTAAGCTGATCATCCCAGGCAGATACGTGTCGGTGGGATGATCAAAGCTTTGCCACAGGAAAGCTGTATCAGGTACGTCGTTGTCGACATCTTTCACCACCAGATTCCCCGAGTCTAATAACTCTACAGATGGAGTTTTCACTTTCCTCGTTGTAGAGGATGACGACGACCAAACGGTGCCGTTTGTTTCATTTCGAAGCAGTAAAATTCCTGACTCCGTCACTGTTAACGAGCCGGATTTTGTCGGCAACGGGGCTTCTCTGTTGGCGACCCAGACGTATGTGTTGGGTTTAATGTTGTTGTAATATATGCCAAGGTATCGATTTGTGGAGCTGCCGAGGCTGAAGAATCCGAGTGCGAACATGCCGCCGGAGGAAACAAGTGTTTCTCCATCTCTGATGCCGAAAGAATGAGTTGCAGCATAAATTGTATGGATTATGAGAGAGGAGATTAGTAAAGAGGCGAATTTATCACGATGCTCAATCATGCTTGGCTCCTTGCTGTTGTTTTTTTCACTCCTATCTATTTTTTTTCATTTCTCTTATTCTGAAAGATAGTCACAGTAGATAGTCATATGATGTTATTGGAAGGACCACTAATTAATCATTACGTACTTGTATATAGCATTACAATAAATGACTGGGTCCTTTGATGCAGTATAGTATGACAATGAATAAAATGGTGCTTGAAAAAAGAATACTCGCTCTAGGGATGCCAATCGGGTCGGCTCAGCGGGTTTCGAGCCAACCGTACTCGGGCTGCGGGTCAATCGGTTTGCTGGCTAATCGATTGTATTTTTTTCGGGTTTCTATCCTAACCTAAAAGCTCGGGTTTCGGGCTAGCCTAACGGGTTAATCGAGTTGCTACCGATAAAATTAACGTGCGACCAGTTCAATAAATAATAATGAAAAGTAGTTATATTTGTAAAATGCAAAAACGAATTTGGTCCAAAACATTCACTTTTTGAAAAACAAATCAATAACAAATAAAAATATCGCCGAAGTAGTCTTTTTTTTAACGGTTCCGTCAGAAAACTAACGGTCAACGGTAATTATACAGAGGCATGATCGTTAGTTTATTGACGGAATCGCCAAAAAAAGACCACTCCGACAAGAATTTTATTTGTTATGAACCTGTTTTTCAAAAAAGTGAATGTTTTGCACCAAATTCGTTCGTTGGTCATATGTTTAGGACCAATATTGACCTTTACTCAACATAAAATTATGATAAATTTGAAATATATGCTTAAACTCATACATGTACATGATCAAATACTAATATTTGAGATTTGTACAAAATGAAAACATAAATATATTTCGAGAAATTTTACAGCATGTTTTAGAAATTTTAATAGTACTCCCTCTGTCCCATTAAAAATGAAACGTTTTCCTTTTTGGATTGTCCCATTAAAAATGAAACGTTTCCTAAAATGGAAATATCTCTATCTACTTTTTCATCTCTCTTACTTTACTCTCTCTTCATTAACTCACAAAACAACACTACATAAAAATCTGTGTCGATTCCCAAATGTTGCATATTTAATGGGACGGAGGGAGTACTATTTTTTAGTGAATTTGAAGTTTCTAATTTATATATATATTATTATATTAATAAAAAAGTTAAATATAGTTAGTATATTTAATATAAAATTAAAAATTATTTTTCAGTTATCTATATTATAAAAACAATCAATGAAGTTTTGAATTAGGAGTCAAACAAATAGAACAATAGAAATTTTATCGGGTTTTCAGGCCAGCCCATCAGATTTTCGGGTCTGATCCTCGGGTTCCAGGTTAATCGGGGTTGTTATTTTATCAGGTTGGAAATTTTCAACCCTAGCCCTATAAATTTGGTGGACTATTTGGATCAGCCCACGGGTTGCAGGCTGCATTGACATCCCTAACTCCCTCAGTGATAGTTGAGAAATAATGAACCAGGACTCTTATTTATGAATGGGCCAAACTGAAAAATGGAAATCCTATTCGCGTACGGAGGGAGTACCAACATTAAATAGAAAAAATAACACTACACTAAAAATGATAGTTGTTTCATCCCAAAAAAAATAGAATAAATTATTGAATAGGTGAGATAATAGAAATGGAAGAAAATTGTGTTAGGAAATGACCACTTGAAAATCTAAGAACCTCTTGGAGACCTAAGAACCTCCAACCAAAAGATGATTGCAACCATTGACCATTTTTTATCCAAGCAACCACGTTTACTATGTGACTAACCCTGGACTAACCACAAAGCAACCATAGCTTCAGCTATGGAATTTCCGAACATTCATCTCACCTAACATGGGGAGGGACATCTGGTGTGAACATAATCACTATTGGAGGGACATCTCACCTCTTGGGGGCCTAAATCACTCTTAATATTCGTGGAATATAATCTGGTGTGAACATCACCGAAAACAGTTATAGCATAAAGAGTAGTAGAATGATGTACTAACAATGTAATAATAAAAGTGGAAGTAAAAACGAAACATGAAAGTGGAAATTGTGCATTTAAGTGAACTTAAAAGGCAATTAAAACAGAAAAATAAGATGCCAAGTTAAAGAAATAAGACTCATATATGTAAATAATAGGAGCAAAATTTGAACATAAAAGTGAAAGAAATCTGAACATATAAAAGTGGATAACAAAGTTTTGTAGGCACATTCACATACCATCCGCGCTGCCACGTTATTTTTATAATACCTCCTTCTGTTCCAAGGAAAATGACAATTTCCTTAGGTGGTACGAACTATTTTATTTTATACAACTTTATTTTATACTCCCTCCGTCCCCAAAGAGTATGAACTATTTCTATTTTCGTTCATCCCTAAAGAGTATGGACTTTTTAATTTTGAAAAATTCAAACAACATACTACCCCTATACATCATTTTATTTACAACTTATACCATTACCATTAACAATTATACCATAAAGGCTCAAGTCGAACTTTAAGTGTAAATTGTAACTTATAAGTTGTGACTTGTAGTCTCATTGAAATCATTAACACTTATACTTATACCATTATAATAATATGGACCCCACTCTCCACTAATATTATTTCCACCACCCTTTCTCTCTCTTTCTTACTTTTCCCCTTATTTATTAAAACCCGGGCCGAGCCCAAAGTTCATACTCTTTGGGGACGGAGGGAGTATGTCAAGTAGAGAGAAGAAATAAAGTAGAGATAAGAGTGTTTCCATTTTTAATAGAGTAAAGTACCATTTTGGTCCTAAACATATGGCCAAAATACGAAATTGTTCCATAACTTTCACTTTTTGACAATCGGCTCCTATACATACGAAAAAGCTGTCGATTTGGTCCCTTTTTGACGATTCCGTCAATTAGCAAAAATTTGACCCGATTATCCGAAAACGATTACTGTAGCTAATTTTTTTAATTACATTTCTGGAAATATATGAAAATGTAAAATAAACTACTAAAAATGAGTACTATAAAAACCGATTTCTCCCTCTCTTTCTTATTATTAACACTTCATCTTTATATCTCCCTTTCTTTCTTCCCCACATCCAAGAACCCTAATTTCTCATCCTTGTATGCAACAACCAAACACCGTCGGATAGGAAGTGGTCGACGTGTAGCAGGGAATCCGACAATAGAGGCGGCGCTCGTGACTTCTGAGACCTTCGATTTAGGTACGTTATCTGCTATTGTAAGACGGTGGCGGCGCTCCGTGTTGTCACCAGCCATGGCAAACTGACAAGGGGGAAGCTTTACTTTGTATGTAAGAGGAAAGAATAGAGTTTCTTCAAGTGGTGCGAGCCAATTCATTAAGTCGAAGCATGTTCGTCGTCAACCTTAGTGGGTGGTTTGATTTTGAGGGCTTGGCATTTTATAAGAAATTAAGGGCAAAATTCAGAAATTAGTGAACGTTTTGAGTTATGGTTTATGTTTAATTTGTTGTTGTTGTAACACTTGTTTGTATGTTCACATAATTTGATGGAGTGAAATGAAAACCCTAATTTTTCGTTCTAATTTGAATTTTGAGTTTTGAATCTGAAAAAGTTTTCTATAATGTAAGATGGTTTGATACATTAAACATTATTGTGACAACGTTTTTTTTTCAAAAAATTAACTCCTATATAAGGGAGGAAATTACAAATAAACTCCTATACTATAAATAGAAGGAAATTACAACTGATGTCAAGAGGGCTCGAACTCGACACCTCATGCAATAATGTCTAAGCTCCTTGTCGCTAGGACAAAGGCTCTGGACAACATTATTGTGACAAGTTAACAAGTATGTGATTGCTTCTTCGTCGACAATGAGGCGTAAATAAACTGAAATCGAATTGAGCCAATAAATGGACAACAAATTACAAGACAAAGTAGTCCTTCATATTCTTTATCTACTTCAAATTGGTCTTAAATATTTAACCACACCTAGGACGGAACCGTAAAAAAAGGACCAAATCGACAGTGTTTCCGTATGTTTAGGAGCTGATTTTCAAAAAGTTTATGTTCTAGACCAACATAGTATTTTGGCCCTACGTTTTGGAACAAAATAGTACTTTACTCATAAATCACCCTGCACGCCACTGTGCTCTTGCCGATGGCACGGACGTGCTCTTACCATCGAGCACCGCCGTGCCGAAGAGTAGGGCGACATGGCGGGCTCTGATTCGCCATCGGCAATGCCGTTGGCTATTTTTTTTTCTTTTTAAAAAAAAATTCAAAAATCTGAAAAGATCAGATTTAAATAAAAAATATATATTTTCCCACTTCCCAATAAAGTATATCAGTTTTTTCTCCACTTTTAATTTAATTTTCATTATTTTTACCCCAAAATTCACATTTTCATCTATAAATACTCTCATTTCAACCCAAAAAATTACACCACACTACACCAAACAACTCTCTCATCAATCTCATTTTCTCTAAATTCTCACTCTTTCTCTCTTGCAAAAATGTTCGGCTCCGACGATCACCCCTCCGACTCATGAGGGAGTTGGAAGGGTGATGCCGGAGCCAGACATTTGTTTCCAAATTTTCAGTTGATCTAGATTGACCTGACTGCGTTTGTTTGACTAGTTATTAAATGAATTTAGATATAATTGGCGCCAGGGACGGAGATAGAATAGGCCAAGCCACCGCTCCAGCGGGGGCTTGGCCGGTGCCGTCTGTTAAAATTCATAATTCTTGTCCCACATCGACTTGGTAACGATCCTAGCTCACCTATATAAGTGTGGATAACCCTCCCCTTATGAGTCCTTTTAAGGGGTGAGTGGCCCATTTCTAATATGGTATCAGAGCGGGCCCAAGTCGATGATGGATTATATCTCTTTATCTCTTCTCTTGCCTACCCACGTGATGGAAGTCCGATGTGTCATTCCGGCCCACACGTGAGGGGGCGTGTTAAAATTCATAATTCTTGTCCCACATCGACTTGGTAACGATCCTAGCTCACCTATATAAGTGTGGATAACCCTCCCCCTTATGAGGCCTTTTAAGGGGTGAGTGACCCATTTCTAATACCGTCCTCTTAGAATCGGATGTAGTGTTTTCGTGCTTTCTTTTTTACAGAGATACAATAGCTTGAGAAAGAAGATGATGGAGAAATAAAGGAGAGAGGGAAGAGAAACAGGGTGGTGAAAAATAAATAGTAGTATAATTATGATCTCGGTAACAGAGAGCAAATTTTAATCCTATTTCTTGTTTTGTGTGTTTTGGAATATATTACTAATATTTGTTCTTTTTGAAAAATGTTTTAATATCAATTACTGTACTATTTAAAATTTTATAATTTTTATTTATATAATAACATTATTATATAAATCAATTTATTTATTAATATTTTGTAATTTTATTATTTTCATTTGTATAATAACATTATTGATTAATATTTTGTCAGCAATTATTCATCTCATATTTTATTTTTGGTCTATATGCCTATACGTATTCATTTACTATTTTTCATTAATTTTAATAAATAGATTTCACATTCTACTCATATTAATTACCCCTATTCATAAAATTACTATATAAGACACACATTTGTCTAATATTTTTCTTTTTTACTATTTCTAATACTATTATAAACGAGTCAAAGTAATCGTAAATGGACAATACGAGGCATCACGCACTTTGGTGTATTTATAGTGAAATTTTAGCACTGGCTTATTTCAATTTCTAGTTCCGTCCCTGATTAGCGCATCAATATATTTACACATTGATACCTATAGAATTTCTATAAATATACATTTTTTAAAAGGCCTTCTACAACATGTATGCAATGTTGTAGATTTAGAGCATCCGCAATGGTGTCCGTCGGGCGTGCCGGACGTCCGCGCGGGACGTCCGCCATTGTGGAAAGGTGACGCGGATACGGACGTCCGCTGCGGACACCGGAGTTCCGCGGCATTCCCGGGACGTCCGCCATTGCGTTGACCCCACGGACGTCGGCGCGGACGTCCCGATTATTTTATATATTTTTTAAAAAAATTCTATAAATACGGCTCGTTGAATTTCATTTCATAACATGTACGCATGTATTATCATGCATAACATGATTGTCAAAGATGAAGGTCCAGCACTGACGGATTGGGCCAATGATGATGCTAATGTTGCGGGTCCAAGCTACGGCATTGCCACCGGCAATGTATGTATGGGTATACCCCATGACGAGGTCGAGCGAGTCCGTGCATTTGCCGACATGCGCCAAAAACAAGCTCGTATTCGACTCTAGAACGATATAATTGAAGAAGTATAGCAGCGAAGAGGTCGTCGTGAATGAAATTTTTATTTGTTGAAATGTATTTTTTTTAGTTTTTTTTAAATGTACCTTTCTTTTTTTTATTTAATGAAAATTTTATTCCGTAATCGTTCCGTAAATTTTAATTTCGTAAATTGTTTAATTCCGTAAATTATTTAATTTGGTGAATTTGTGAATTTTTATTAATGTGGGAAGTCCGTCGGGATGTCCTTGAGGATGTCCGCCACTGTGCAGTGAGAAGTCCATATGACATGGCAGTGCAGTGGGATGTCCTTATGACGTGACATGAGGTGTTTTTGGGATGTCCGCGGGGATATCCGCACCACTGTGGATGCCCTTACATTGTCCATCAAATCGGTGCGATATTTGTTACAAATTGAGGTGAAGCAATGCATTTAATGGGGGTGTAAATGTATTGATATAGGTGGCAATGTAGTTGAGATAGTAGGTGATTAATGATCATATTTATTGGTAACTCGATCGAACGGAATAGAACATGTATCAGAACAAATATCATTACTTCCAAGTTCCATCATTTGACTATTCAATTCACAATTGCAAGATAGCTAGAATATAATGTTTAATGTGAAAATTACATTTTTCTCCAAAAACTTAAATAAAAAAAAGAAGAAAATCTATAAGAAATATGATGGTCAGAATTCGGATGACTGGCCTTAATTATCTTGCAAGATGATCACTTTGGACCACTAAGACTGTTTCATACCTGTGCAAAATTTCAGTATTAATTTTTTTATATATTATAAGTAGAACATAGTTAAAAAATCACGAAAGTACAATCCTAATGAAATAGATAAACAAAGTTCATCCCAATAGATTACAAACATAGATTAAGAATATTTCAAATTGTATTGTGATAGTTAAAGTTCATCCCAACAAATTACAAACATAGATTACGAATCTTTAATATTGTATTGTGATAGTCAATACTCCCTTTTCATGAATATGAGTTCTATTTATTGATATGAGTTTTAAGATTCATGAAAACACGTGAGTTCGATAAAATTAGTAGAATGACTCTAGATTAAGGCCAACCTAGAGTCTTTAGATTATGGTGATTAATCAGCTAGATTACACCACGGGTAGATTAGGGCACTCACTATAGTGTATTTCACCAGGCTATCGTCCACTATTTATAGCGGGTGCCTGCCCCAAGGCCTTGCCTCATCCACCCGCCCTCTGTGTAGTCCGAGAGCCAAGTTCGGACTATCTATCGTTTAGGCTATTGTCCGCCCAGACTATGGATTTATATATTTTTTTGTTTTTTACTCATTTTCCACTCTACAAATATACCCCATTTGACCTTCATTTCTCACACATTCCCATCTCTTTTCTCAGCTCACTTGTCTCTCACTCTAGTAAAATGAATCCCGCCGACGAAGTGACTTCGGCTCCCATAAATCGGGCCATTGATTGGGCCTTATTAGATTACTGTATGCGGTATTATGAGCACATGATCAAACAACGAAGGCAACAACAGGCGGAATAGGTCCTGAAGACTACATCAGGAGTCGGTCTTCCGAGAGCATGTTGTAGCTGACGAACGACTGTTGGTGGGCTATTTTGCCCTGGAACCATGGTGGGGTGTGACGGTGATAGATTTTCATGCGCATTGCTAACACGTTGGAGGAACGTGATGAATTCTTCCAGTAAAGTCGCGATGCTAGCGGTAGATCCGGACCGTCGAAGCTGCAGAAGTCCACGGCTTAGACAGTTGCCATACGGAGCGCGGCGGATATGTTCGATGAGTATCCCCACGTCGCGGATACAACTGGCCAAAGATGTCTGAAGAGGTTCTACGCGGCAGTTGTGGAGGCTTTCGGCGACACATATATACGAAAGCCGAACACTGCCGATTCCAGTCCTTGCTCAATTTGCACGATAGGACGCACATATTTCATAGAATGCTGGGAAGCAAAAATTATATGCACTGAGCGTGGAAGAATTGTTTGACCGCGTTGCCAATTTATGAGTGGGTACAAAGGCAAACACCCAATGATGGTCCCCCGAAACCATTGCTGATCAACGACTCTGGATCTGACACACTTACTTCGGTGTGTCCTGGTCAAACAAAGACATCAACGTCCTGTTCTCATCGTCTCTCTTTAATGAGAAGCAAGGGTAGAAGCCCGACCATCGACTTCACTGCCAATAGCCAACAGAACTGCCAATATACCTGAGGTGGCTCACTTACCTAACGGATCTGATTGAGAGCTTTGTTTGCTAAAATGTAAGAGGCTGCGTGGAAGGATGTGGAGCAGACATTTGACATGCTCTAATCTTGTTGGGCAATAGTGAAAGGCCCTAAACCCTAAATGTCACGACCGCCCTTTACGGTTAATAAATACGGGCGATCGCGATAAAAAGAATTTAAAACGGACGAAGAAAAACTAGGGTTTCATTAAAGAGTTTGAAGAAGATATTTAATATTCAAATAACGAGGGCAAAATCAGAGGAGATGCTTAACTTTTAAATCCAAAGTCAACAATTGTCAATAATTAAATATCCAAGAGTGAAAAAAGTTCAAAAACACAATTGAGAAAACAGTCATAATTCGGCGGAAGCATTCAAGAGTAAGAGTGAAGTCGTGTGTGACGACACGACGACCCTCGGAGTTCAAAATAAAAATCAACAATACTTAAGATTCGACTCAACACCACCCCAAGCTCGTCGTCGCTCAACCTGCACATAAGGAAAACACATGTAGGGCTGAGTACTATAAAATACTCAGGGGACTAATGCCGAAAACATAGTTATCAAAAAAATATTTATATTTATCATGCATTTGTCAAGTAACCATCGGGGTTTAAGCTTTTAGAAAGGCCCGATGCACTAAAAATCATTCCCATTGTAAAAGTCGACTGATCAGTCATATTCCCATAGACGATAACCATATCTGCACATACATGACATGAACTGTGGCTACAATCCAAGTCACTAGACCGGCCAACTCATAAGATGACACACGGTCTACCATAGCTGTACACTAATCCAAGTAGAGTTTGCGGCTCTACAAGGATCCGAATTCGATTTATATAACAATGGCAAAAGCCATTTCAGATAGGCACGTAAAAATCAAAGCACGCATGATAAACATAATTTCATTTCCATTGATAAAATATTTAGGACGATGTCCTTATTTAAAAGAGAGCCCACCTCGACTGCTTAATCCGGAATTTTATTCTTTCCCTTGCGATTACGATTCACTTGCAAGGAATCACCTTGAGAATTTAAAATCATTCATAGATCAACAAAAGGAATCAAGCAATAAATAAGATGCATGCATCCTATATCTCCAATTATTTTCTCGAATAAGGTTACGAGTTCTTATAGGTATTTTGATTAATTCCGGCAGCTCACGCACCAACAAATTATCTTAGAAACAAGCCCAAACCAAATAAATTAAGAAGCCCCAAATAAAGAAATAATATACTCCCATTTGTTTACACGTACCCTCACATTCCATTTTCATTAAAAATCTACCAACTAAAGAAATACTTTCAAACAAAGAATCAGTAAGAAGAAAAAAAACAAGGGAAGAACAAAACTCCCCAATCCAACACTGGTTAACACAAGGAATAGGAATTTAATTAAAATTGATTTGGGGTTCAACACTGGTATTTTATTTAAATTGTGTAGCCCACAATTTATTTCACAATATTGGATTTGTTTATTTATTTAATTTATCGGATCCAACACGAAATTGAGTCTAATAAATAATCCCCAAGGAAATGATTTAATTAAATTTACATTGTGATTTTACCATCACCAATTTCGAGCTCGTATAACAACAAATTATCCATTATTCGAAAACAATTAAATTGACCACACATCAATTATTCAACACAGCCATGTCACATATTCAACGAAGTTGACTCAGTCATCCCACAATCATAACTCCGAATCAAAAATTAGGTCACCAAAGAAATCACATAAAAATTCCACTCATCGTTTAATTCACGGACTTCACAACATTAAAAGAAATAAATGCAGACGTCTTAGGGTTTGAAAATTAGAGTTCAAAAAGTGGGGCGTTACACTAAAGGCCTGTCGCGTTTCTTCTACAAATCTTGTATAGTTGATGTTATGTATGCATGCATGATTCATCATGCATAACATGATAGTCGACGACGAAGGTGTAGGAGTCACCACTTGGGGCAATGAGAAAGCTGGACCTAGCTTCGGTGTAGCCAGATGGCCCCAAATTCGGGGTTTACTACCAAGCTTGAATGAGGTTCAAGCGGCAAGTAGGGATGTCAATCCAATCCGAAACCCGTGGGTCGGCCCGAATAGCCTGATAAAATTAGTGGGTTAGGGCTGTAATTTTGTAATCCGAATACAAAGCGAGCTAAACGGGTTGGCCCGATTGGGTTGGCGGGTTAAATGGGTTGGCCCGAACAGGTTGCGACTTTTAATTGAAAAATATTAAGTTTTAAGGATTTTTTGTATTTTTGAATTTCATGTGCACAATCAATAGTCTTCTGCAATCTTCATTCTACACTTTTCCATTCGATTCGTACTATCAACTTTCAAGTTCCATCTGCCATTATTGTTTTACCACCACCAAAGCCAATCAAGACCAAATTAAGAACTAACACATCAAAATCTCAATATATTTATCATTTTAATAATGATTCATATAAAATATTATATTAAATTTTCATAAAGAATCAATTATGATTAATACCAAAATAATGACACGAACATAAGCTTTAATTCAATTTAATTGATTTAATTTTGATTTATCTTTGTTTATGTTGTAGTTGATTGAGATGAAAGACTTCTCTCCAACTATTATTTAAGAAAACTATAAAAATTTGGATACTTTATATGATTCTAAACCTAAGAATAAAAAATATCTAAAATTAAAAATCATTTTATAGAGTAAAACTTTGATACAAGAGATTATTTTCAAAAGTTTCTAGGCCCGAATAGCCCGATGGGTTAGCACGAAACCTGGCGGGTTAGGGTTAGAGTTGAAAATTCATGACCCGGAAAATTTATAACCTGGATAGCCCGACAACCCGAACGGGTTAGCCCGATTGACATCCCTAGCGGCAAGGACCACAATGTGCGACCAACAAGCTCATTCTCGCCTCCAGACCGATATGATCGAAGAATTTTAGTCACGTAATAACAGTTGAAATTTGCTTGTAGCTTTTACTTATTTACTTTAGCATTGTACTTTTTTGTCTTTTTAATATCACAAAGGTTTTTAATATATCGTCGACTGAAATTTATGTTTTTTTGCTACTTTATTTTATCTAAAAATACAAAAAATAAAAAAAGAAATACCAAATGGTTGTTAAAATATAGGGTGGGTTTATACGGCGGGTGTATAGTTCGCGCTAATGCAATGAGAGAGTCCCACTATTGTTCAAAATGTTTTAAAGTATGTACTCGATAATTTTTGTTTGTGAACTTTTTTGATAATGGTGTTTTATGATTTTAAATATGTGTGCTAGTTACTCTAAAGTTGGGAGTTTATATATTTTAAGTATATTCGTCTTCAAAATTGGGGAGTGACACAAGATACTCACGCGAGGTTCTTTCGAAGGCGAAGGCATTGGTGGCCTTTGTAGAGCGTTAGGATGACATCTTGATAAGCTGATTACTGTTTGAATCCTGCTTCAGCGGCAACTTAGTACCTTCACGGCTTTGCCCTCTTATGGGAGCACCAATCTATCCATGGTTCACGTCTTTGATGAACGGTTCCATGGTCATATCATCCAGTTTTAGTAATGAGTCATCTTGGTTGGGACAAATCAAAAAAGAAAGTGAGTCATCTTCAATGGGACGGAGGGAGTAGTATATTACGTTTTTTGTGCATACATGATCCTTTATCACTTCTTGGACAAATTTTCAATCCAAAATTTCCCCAAGATATGGAAGATATTTTTGATCATTTGCAAAATTGGGCACGATCGCTAATAAGATTTTCCAAGTTGAAATGATTGCTAAATATAATTATATACCATTATATCGATTAGGTAGTATTAAAATGATAATTAGCTTGATGTGATAACTTTTACCACTCATTAACTTAGTATATAAAAAATATCAATACAATGACATGAATATGTCAACCATGTCTTTGTGTTGACATATATATTTAAATGTCTACAGAAAAACATAGTTGACATACTCATGTCATTGTGTTGACATTTTTTATACAAGTTGACGAGTCATCATAGTTATCATGTTAAGCTGATTATCGTTTGATTACATCGGGATGTAATCATATGTGAACTGCATTTTTTCTACAAACACCAAACTATGATCTAGACCATTAGATTTCCAGATTTGACGACAACATATGACAAATAACATCAATAGAAAATTTCAACACAACGTCAATCGGTTGACAATGTTGACATTGTGTTGACATTTTCTATTGACGTAATTCATCATAGTTTGGAGTAATCTCATTCCAAGTAGAAATGAAATTACCATGGTCTCAAGTATGAATATTTTGGCTAAGAAGCCAATGAAGAGTGCAATCTTAAAGTGTGTGATCCTTTGAGAAAGCAACGAGAGAGAGATAAGGAATGAGACTGAAAGTTAGCCTAAAAAGCCAAGAGAGTGTAAAAAAATATTAGAGTGTGATGTTCACAAGTCAAGAGTGAGTGGTCAGAGTTAGAGTAAAGATAAACACCGAGAGAAAAACCAGAAGCACAAAAGAGTAAATGGTATCTATGACCAATATTAGGTGGTCACTAAATGATTCTTTGCCTTTTCCCCTTAGTGAGGAGTATAACCCATTACCCACTAACACTTCTTTTATTTCTTTTTGTATTGATGAATTTATAGGAAGTTTATCTGAAGGCATGGAGTGAAGCATCATGTTGCACATGGCTTGGAAACCTCTCTACTGGCAATGGATCAAGAGGAACAAGGGCAAGTCGAGTAACTCCTTACCCAAGGTTCAAGTGCACTATCCTTGTCTCTTTGTGATTCTCCCTTGAATATGATTGGATTAGAGAAGCTCATTTGTGTTGATAGATTTATGATTGATGACTTGTGTGATAAGTGGTCTCACGAGCTTGAGTCTTTCAATGCTAACTATCTTTGCATCATATATTGATCCTTTCTTGATAAATCCAAGCACTGATAGACATGACATTTCTATTGAGGATTTTACCTTTAATGTGAATGACTTTTTTGCATGCTAAGATGACTATGTTCTCATTTGTGGATGATCTTAAGTTTAATGAATATGTTGGTGATAATAGGACCATGAGGAGTGATATTGATGCTATCATTGTAAAATGGTTAAAACACTTCAACGAGACCAGAATGTTTTATGACTATTTTGTGAAGGATTTTTCCACTTACATGTCTTTTGTGAATTGTGTTGTGTTTAATAGCACAATGATGCATTGTTTTCAAATTTGTGGCCATGGTCTAAAATTGTTGGAGCAATTGTGTGGCACTTATTTTGTTAAGAATCTTATGGTACTTGTTATTGCTTTCTACACGTTTCGTGTTGTGCTTATTTTACATGTTGAACATAAAGGTTTATGGATACATTGCACTCTTATTTTTTTTTTATCATTTCTTGAAATTGTTGGGGCAATGGGGTGAATTCCATTTTTATAATCTTGGGTTGTTGATTGATATATCTTCTTGCATACTTGATGTGAATTGTAATGAATCCACTTTATATGTTGAACAAGAGCTTGTCAATTTGTGGTGTAGTCCTTATTTGTACAAGAATGATGTATCATTAATTGATGAAGATCTACTTTTCAGATTTTGATGCAATTTCCCCCTTCTTCTACGTCTAGCGGGCCTACCGCAAACAATGCAAGTATGAACACCATAGATGAACGAAAATTCAATAAACAGAATTTGACCGGAAAATGTACGGAAACATGAAATCAAAACCAGAATAACTAGGTCTATGCTAGTGGGCTTGTTGGAAAGCGAAATGAACACCGATTGAACTTGCAAACATCACCAAAACTAACAGGTCTGAGAAATCAAGCACGTGAACACCTAGATCTAAGAATCTAAACTACTGGAAAGCATGTAAACAACATGGATCTAAACATCTAAACTACCAATTGCGAAAAGCATCCAAGAAACATGAGTAAATAGTAACATCAACATAAAAGTAAACCAAAGCTTCATAAAACTTGAAATAAACTAAGATCCAATGGCGGAGTCGTCAAATCCTCCGATGAAACTCGAGATCTAACTACAGTGTCTCCAAAAACAGTAAAGAAAGCAAGATTCCGACATCGCAGTCGTCAATTCCTTCGTCAAAACCATTAAATCTAACTAGGCTAGGTGCGAATGAGATTAAAAGATGGAGGTGTCAATTCAACTGTCGAAACGACCAAAACAGTATAAAATCTAAACTAAAGAGTGATTGTTGATGCACTTGCAAGTATACAAGGTACAGATAGTATAGCTACGAGTAAGCACACGATATCGAACACAAGGAATATGGTCACAAACTGGCTACAAAAGGCTCGATAGCAATTACAAAAGGCTCGATAAGACTCTCAAGTTGTTCTCACTCTTAATTAAAAGTACCGTTTTTAGGGGAATTAATTATAGTTTTAGCTAAGTCCTTCTAACATTCAAATCCTCTCTTGATTACTTTGCAAGCCAAGAAATCATCACAGAATGTGTCACTCAAACATGACTCATTATCCACTACTTAGAATAAAACAAGCAATAAACAAAATAGATATTAAATAAATAGGAACTGTATAAACCAAAGTCGTTACTAACACATCCCTAAAATTCTATAGATTTAGCTACTCATAGACAAATAAACTAAACCTATAGTTTGTAGGGAAAACATAGAAAACATGAAACCTTAGATGACAAAACCTAAATGAAGAATCTCGTAGTCTTGATCTTCTCTTGATTCCAAGCTTCAAACTCCAAGTATGGTGGAACGATGATGAATAATGGACAGGAACTCTCAAATATTATTCTCTAGTGTGGGGAGCAACAAATGGTTCCTTTGATGAAGACCGAGGGGTATTTATAGCCTCCAAGTTGCGCATGATGATATGATAAATCTTATGTCCCAGTTAGGTAAGTCTTGGAGAGAAATTAGGTAAAATAATATGCCGCCAGCGGGCCACTACGCAAGTCTAGTGGCCGTTGTGAATCCTTCTAGAACTCTCTGGACTACTTTGAACGGTCGCTGTGCACGGTCCAGTGGTCGCTGGATGTGTTCCAGTGGTCGCGAGATGGGCCGTTGCAGAGATAGCAGACTTTGATACTCAAAACTGATCAAATAATGTCCTTAAAATAGTGAAAAATCCAAGGGTATCAATTGTGTCTGGAACACTAAGCTAAGAATACTCAGAAAGAACCGAGAGCCAACTAAACTAAGCTAAGAGAGAGGTGATGTTGAGCGCAATGTCTTCAATGTTGAGAGCTTCTATTTATAGAGTGACTTCGGTCTTCAACCCTGGGGCAACTCCTCTTCTAATTTGACATTTATGCCCTTGTAGTGAAAGAGGGTCTCCTGATTTGATCTTGTCTCATACAGCTTGTCATGTCAGCACACCATTTTGTTTAATTGATAAGTTAAGCAACTTTTTCTGCATTTTTGCTCCAATTTCTTGGTCAAGTTGCACCTTATAACCGATCCAGCAACAATTCATGTACATTTAACTCAAATTTCACGCTTTATCTCCCCAAATACGTGTAAAATCCCCCAAAAGCCAATTCATGAAATTAGCTCATCAATGGAATTGGGATGTTTTATGGTCTTTTTGTTAAAGACTTTATATCTAATGGCTTTGTTTGGTTCTACATTGTGAAGCGATGCCAATGCTTATGTGCACCCACCTCTTGTACCTATATTGTGATGTTATTTTAGTACAATAAAGGATATCTTGATGAGTTTGTCTTGATTTCTTATGGGTAGGATTTGGGCATGAAAGAATTCATGAATTTATGTTCTCATATTTATTGTGACTTGGCCTTGAGCTTGATGGAGCATGAATTTGGAGATCCACACAAGGTCTTTGGTGTAGTATTGTCTTTTTGGAACTGTTAGTGGTCCTAACCTTTTTCATTATACTTTGATATTTGATTTGCTCTCGCCCTATTTTATACGTATGCAGAATCCTGATTTGAGGGCAAATCATTTCCAAGAAGGGGATGATGATATAACTACGGGTGCTAGACATCAAGAGTCTCTCTTTCGGCTTGGGCTATGGATCGATTGGGGTTTGTGATTGAGGAAGGAGACACGCCGAGGATCCAATAAAGCTCAATGGAATCACGAAGATATGCGGAAAAGATAAAGCTCGGATTTGAGGACAAATTATTTCCCAGAATGAGAGGATGATACGAATATGGAAGCCGTGCATCAAAGGTTTTAACTACAATTGCTTTAATCGGTAATCAACCTAACGAGATAACGTCCAAACGCTCTGAAAAGACCACCAATGTCTTCGACTTCGAAGGAACTTTGTGTGAATATATTGCACGCCTCAATCGGAATCCGGTGGAGAGAGTTATGGCCGTTACGAAAGCCGCAAATTGAAAGGCGAGTGACTCCAGAGAAATGCTGGGCCGGCATTAAGCGCGGTTTTGGCCAATTGCTCAGGGGAGTTCTCCCGCCCGGGCTAATTGAGGCGCCAGAAACGCCTGGTTTGGCGTTTTGCACTGTTTTGATGATTTTCACAATTTTTATGGTTTTTCATGGGTTTTGAACCAGAAAACTAGTTGCTTTTTGCATGCTTTCCTTCTTCTTTTCTTATCGTTGTGAACTGCTCAAGTTGGATTGTCAAATTGATCAAGCTGGCTAAATTGTCAGTGAGTCAACCCAGTGGAGACTCAGGCTGATCAACTTGACTTAATCCTACTCGAGTGAGATGAATGGAGGAGCTCAAAAGTATTTTCAAAACCTTAAGCCACAATACTATTAATTAGTATAGGGAAGTAAGGATCGATCCCATAGAGATGATGTGTTTTACATGTGTTGTGGAAACGAATGGGAATGACCGCGGCCACGCTTTCCAGGGGGTGGGTTAAGTTAAACTACTTAACTTGAGAGACTAAACAAACTAAACCGATCAACTTGCTAAGCTTAACTAAAATCTACTTGATCAACTCATATTGAAACTTTCCTGAAATAGACAAACAGAATAAAATGGACGACTATCAGTCTCCTGCAAAACGTACGATAAAGTAAAACTCTTCTAACAACTTCATCTTCTTCACAAAATCAACATGAAAAGGAGAGTAAAAGCAGATTTGAACAATTACGAACAACGAAACATCATAACAACTTGTAAACTTAAATTTACTCCTAAGATCTAAACTACGCCTACGTAAATAAGAAACTAAACCATAATCATACATAAATAACAAACTCATCTATCAGATCTAAACATCCTAACACACTTCATCCATGGTTTTCTTCGCAACTGAACAAAACATAAGTTTAAAACTCAGATATGACCAAATCTAAACGAAACAGAACACTTGAGCTAAGATATGCATCATAAAACTGAAATCAAAAGTAGATCAGAGCATTCATGCGTGGTAAACAAACATTTCAACAAAAATCGAAATCATAACACTAAATTTACTGAATCAAAAACATCCATAGTCTGCAACATTAAACATAACTTGAAAACAGAGAAACTGAAAACAAAAATTGTTTCATTGCTTCGAGAATTTGTCACGACCACGACTCCCTAGTAAAAGAAAGTGTAGCTATTTCGCGACTAAAACTTACTAAATAATCTCAACTCATCATAAATGGACAAACAATTCAAGAGAAACATTGTCTGAATGTGAAAGAGAGTACAACCATACTGAATCAGAGTAATATCTGGGCATTGTCTTTTCTAAAATCAAAGTCTAGATTCTCGCAGCGGAAGAGTACCAAGACGGTGTAATATGTATGAAGACATACGACATCAGCTATCTCCTTTCTTGCCAAACTTAATTCACTTTCTTTCCCAACACCTCCTCCGTTGCGACAACGATCAACCTGCACATTAAGCAAAACAATATGTAGGGCTGAGTATTTGGTATACTCAGTGGGCTCATGCCGAAAACATTTTCTCTTTTAGTGGTCAGCCAACTTGAGTGAACGCAGGGTTTTTCTGAAAATAATTCCCGGTCACTAAAACTGTTATTTCTTTCTGAAAATAGACTGCATTAATAAAAATTCTCATGAAAACCATATCTGATCTATGTGAACCGGGAATGTGGCCACATTCCACGACGGTCACTGGACCGGCCAACGCTGGCGCTAGCTCACGGTCCCTATGTGTACACTAGTCCGAGTAGGGTTTGCGGCCCTATTGGGACCCGAATTCGATTTAACTGGTTGGGCATAGCCAACAGATAGACAATCATAAATCAAAACTAGGCATGACAACTCATTCAAAATATTCATCTTTTCACATAAAACACATTTCTGAAAGAAAAGAAGCCCACCTCGTCTGCTTAAATCTTTCAAACATGCGCTTCTTGACTTGGGATTACTCGTCGAGTGACGACGTTCCTTTATAACAAATAATATACTTAAATTAGGCTTTAAGTAATTACTTATCTTTCATGTATGCATGCCTAAGCGTGCGCTTATTATTTTACTTCTTGCTTTCTAAATTTAGAAATCTTAATTCCTTAATTAAATTAGCGATTTAATTTATTCGGAATCTGGCCGAACTGTTCGGGTATAATAAATTCCCGGATTATTTTCTTTAAGTATTTTGGAATACTTACTTGACCAAGAAAATTCCCATCTAATTATTTACTGAGTACTATTTCACACGGCTTATAAATTTCTCTTCCTCCGTGGCTTAGGGAATTATTTCCGTCATGCTTTTGAATTAATCTAAGATAATGGCTTCAACCAAAATAATGGTCCTAGTAAATAAATTCCCAGGCCCAGTTAGGAATTAATTATTCCGGCCCAGAATATTTATTCCTTAAGCATTTTAGGCCCAGCCTTTCTCTTCTCTCTCTTTTTTTATTTATTGATGAAATGACTTACTTGCCCAAACAGATTAAAATTCTAGGCCAAATGATGAATAGTGGAATTGGCCCAATTGAGAATATACTCCCTCTCCACCGTCGGCCCTCTTTCTCTCTTCTTTTCCTAAATTCAATTTCACCAAATCCCTAACCCCTCTCTTCTCCACAAATCGGCGGCGTCTCTCTCTTTTCCTCACGGCGAAACCGCCGCTCCCGACGGATTGCCGGAGATCCGTTAGAAATTACTCCCTTTCGGTCTAGTTTCTCCTTTATTCTGTTGCATGCATAATCCACGCACGTGCATGCAACAATTCGCAGAATAGCCGCGCTATGCAATGAAGGAATAAGGGTCGTATGCGGATAATAATAGGTCCACGTGGACGTCCGAGCTGGCATGGGAAAGGGGAGTACGTGAGTTCGTTGAGCAAAGGCACAAGGGAATATAGGCGGATGCGGTGTGCATTGCGTGAACTATAAAAGGAGGGACCACACTCTCATTTTGTTATGTTAGTTGTGTGATTGTTGAATTGGGCTAGGATCCGTGATCCGTAGCAGTTCTGAGTTTTCATTCTCATTGTTATCGTGGAGTTATTGCTTTGTTGTTGCTATTTGTAATTCCTCTTTTGCAATACACATTCGATTACCCAGATTTATCTATCTTAGCTCGATTACTCTGTTGCGTGAGGTTGTGTTGCTTGCTTTTGCTGTGTGATTTGCAGTGATCGTTGCGGTCTCGCTGGCTTCGAGCTCGAATCGCAACAAGTGGTATCAGAGCAACCGATTCTCAGTGAAATGACGCCGGTAAGAACGAGGGGATCGATAGAGGCGGAGAGGAAGGTGATGGAGTCAGAGAGGCGGATGATGGAAATGATTGTGGAATTGGGTCAGAAACAGGAGAGAGCGGAGGCGAGAATGGAGGAGATGATGAAAGCGATTGTGGCGATAAACGTACAGAATCAGACGACGAGAGTGAAAGGGGAACGGGAGGTCGTAGGCGATGGATGAGGTAAGAACGAAGGGGGAAATGATCTCGGCCGATCTACTCGGTACGAGTCCCCTAAGTTTGATGGAACTAGACTAGAAGGTTGGGTGATGAGATCGGAGTTCTTCTTCAAAATCGCAAAGGTGACGGAGGATAGGGAAAAGGTGAAAACAACAGCGCTGCACCTAGAGGGGAAGGCATTGCAATGGCACCGGGGGTTTGTAAGTTTGCAAGGGGAAGAAGCCTACGCTGATTGGGGTGGATATGTGAGAGCTATGTCAGCGCGGTTTGGGACACACGCCTATGAAGATCCATTAGCTGATCTGAGAAATTTGAGGCAAACCAATTCGTTGCAGGAGTACATGGACGAATTTGATGAGTTATACCCGAGATCAAAGGTGTCAGGAGAGCAGGCGCTCAGTTTCTTCCTATCCGGGCTTGTGGATGAGTTACAGATGCCCGTGAGGATGTTTAAGCCGCAGAGCTTAGACGATGCTTATGCCTTAGCCAAGCTGCAGGATCTCACTGTCAAGGTGATGCAGGGCAAGCCTAAAGTGAGCCGGGGGGGGGGGGGGGGTTCGCAGGGGAGCAGTTACAGTGCGAATAACAAATCACTGAAGGTGACTACCACCAACTACAAGCCGAGTGGAAGTGCGGGCGGCTATGGGAGCAGTAAGGAGAGTGATAGAGGGAATCTAACGAGACCACCACTTAGACTTCTAAGTAAGGAAATGGAGGAGAGAAAGGCTAAGAACCTCTGCTTTTGGTGCCCGGAGAAATTCACACCGAATCACCGCTGCTCTAAAAGGAAATCCTACGTGATGCAATTGCTTGAGGAATTGAAGCAAGAAGAGCCTGAGGAGCAGGAAGAGGAGGAAGAGTGCGAAGCAGCCCAGGACTTGCAGCTATCTTTGCATGCTATGTGGGGAATTAATGGGGAAAGAATTATGAGGATGAGGGGAGTTTGTCAGAAAAAATACCTTAGAGTTTTGGTGGATACATGAAGCACGCACAACTTTTTGAGCAGCCACATAGCTGATAAGATCAAATGCAAGTGGACACAAGTAGCACCCGCAGTAGTTGAGGTGGCCAACGGACAGCTACTGCAGTGCACAAAAAAATGCAAGGGAAATGCAGGGTTCTAAATTCACTACTGAGGTTCATGTTATTAACTTGGAAACCTATGATTTGATATTGGGAGTGACTTGGCTGTCTACATTGGGGAATATTGGCTGGAATTTTAACACACTCAGTATGGTGTTCAAGTTAGGTGGTCAGTTGTATCAGCTGCAGGGAGAGAAGTGAAATTCTAAGGAGAAGCAGCTCAATTGCATCCAACTAATAACTCAAGATGAGGTCTCTGGTCAGCCAGTAAAAATGAACCAAGTGGTGACAGCGGTGGAGTACTTGGCAATGTAACGGAATAGGTAAGGAAGAAATGTGGCCTGAGTTGGAGCAGCTACTTGAGGAGTTTGCTGAGATTTTTGAAGAACCTAAAGGCCTACCACCACAAAGGGAGCTGGACCATAAGATCATTCTGAAGCAGGGAACTGAGCCTATCAATGTGAGGCCCTATAAGTATGCAGCTCATCAGAAAGATGCTATTGAAACAATGATTAAGGAAATGATAGAAGCCGGGGTTATAAGGAACAGCAAGAGCTCTTATGCTAGCCCTATAGTATTGGTGAAGAAAAAGGATAATACCTGGAGAATGTGTGTAGATTATAGGGCTTTGAATGCAGCCACTGTGAAGGATAAATATCCTATTCCTGTGATTGAGGAGCTGTTGGATGAGCTAGGAGCGGCTGGTTGGTTCACAAAAATTGATCTCAGGTCAGGTTATTGGCAGGTCAGGATGAATCTGGAGGATGTGCACAAAACCGCTTTTAAATCCCATGAGGGCCACTATGAGTTTCTTGTCTTGCCCTTCGGCTTGACAAATTCACCATCTACCTTTCAGAACTTGATGAACACCACATTCAGGAAGTACTTGCGGAAGTTCGTGTTGGTATTCTTCGATGACATATTAGTGTATAGCCGAAGCCAAGCTGAACATGTTGGGCATCTTAGGGTGGTGTTGGAGTTAATGAGAGAGCATTCTCTTATAGCTAAGAGGTCCAAGTGTGTTTTTTGTGGAAATGAGGTGGAATATTTAGGCCATATAATATCAGAAAACGGGGTGGCTACAGATGAAGCTAAGATTGAGGCTGTCAAAAACTGGCCCCAGCCTAAAACGGTTAAACAGGTTCGGAGTTTCTTGGGTCTAACGGGGTATTACAGGTGATTTGTGCAGGGCTATGGTTCTATAGCAAAGCCTTTGGTGGAAGTTATCACAGGGTCGACCTTTGAATGGACAGAAGCAGCCTAGGCAGCCTTTGAAAAGTTAAAATTTTTGATGAGTTCAACCCCTGTTTTGGCCTTACCGGATTTCTCCAAGGACTTTGTGGTGGAAACTGATGCATCTGGGGTAGGAATATGAGCAGTATTGATGCAAGAAGGGCATCCAATTGCCTTCATCAGCAAGGTATTATCCCCTAGGTATCAGACTTTATTAGTGTATGAGAAGGAATTATTGGCTATTCTCTTGGCTGTGAAAAAGTGGTATCACTATTTGCAATGCAGAAAGTTTGTGATTGTGACTGATCATCAAAGCTTGAAGTACCGTTTGGAGCAGAAACTCACTACACCTACACAACAAGCTTGGATGGCTAAGCTAATGCACTTCGACTATGAAATTAAGTACGGGAGAGGAGTAGAGAACTCTGCAGCTGATGCCCTCTCAAGAGTTCCTGAAATTATGGTTTATGCTCTCACCTCTTACATCATTCCCTTGGAACTCATAGCTAAAATCAAATCTACATGGGAGAAGGATCTGCAGCTACAACAGGTTATCTCAGAAAAACAGCAAAACATAAAATCCCATCCGAAATTTAGTTGGCAGAAAGGGGAGTTGAGGAGATATGGGAAGTTAGTGGTGGGAAATGACATCCAGTTGAAGGCACAAATATTGGCAATATTTCATGAGTCTTCTCTAGGGGGGCATTCTGGGGCTCTGCCTACTTATAAGAGGCTATCAGCCTTACTATATTGGCCTAAGATGAGAAGGAAGTAAGGGAGTTTGTGAGGCTCTGTGTCGTTTGTCAAAGATTCAAGGCAGGAAACTCTCCCCCTGCTGGGCTACTACAGCCATTGCCTACTCCAACTTCACTCTTTACGGAGTTAACTATGGATTTTGTGGAGGCTTTGCCAACTTCTCAAGGGAAAAATGTCATACTGGTGGTAGTGTACAGGCTGAGCAAGTACGCTCATTTCGTGGCAATGACTCACCCTTTTACCTCTAAACAAGTGGCTGAAACCTTTATGAATTCAGTTTTTAAGCTTCATGGGATGCCACTAAAGATAGTCAGTGACCGGGGTGCAACGTTCATGAGTACTTTTTGGGCTGACTTCTTTGCCTTGTTGGGAGTCGATCTCCTGTACTCCACAGCCTATCATCCGGAGACAGATGGCCAGTCCGAAGTAGTTAACCGATGCTTACAATGTTATGTAAGGTGTTCGGTTGGGGAGAAGCTGCATTCATGGCATCAATGGTTGGGTCTCACCGAGTATTGGTATAATACCTCGTACCGTTCGAGCATCAAAATGACTCCCTTTAAGGCTCTGTATGGGTATGCTCCACCTCTACATGTGCTGTATTTGCCTGGGGATTCACGGGTGGAGGCAGTTGATATTTCCTTACGGGACAAAGAGGAAATGATTTCAGTGCTCAAGGCAAATATGCAGAAGGCTGCGGACCGGATGCAAAGGCAAGCCAACAAGCACCGGGTGGATCGCGAGTATGAAATTGGTGATTGGGTGTGGCTGAAGCTGCAGGATTATCGGCAAAAGTCCATCCGAGGCATGCACCATAAATTTGAACCGAAGTTTTTTGGGCCATACCAAATTCTGGACAAGATCGGTAAGGTGGCTTATAGGCTGAATCTTCCTCCATTAGCCACCATCCACAATGTGTTCCATGTTTCTCTACTTAGGCCGGCTTCTCAGCCTACTGGTCCGGTGTCCAACCTACCTGCTATATCTCACATTAAGGATGCTCTGCCCCAAGCTATACTTGAACGAAAAATGGTAAAGAGGCACAATCAAGCTGTTACTCAGTGGCTCATACATTGGGAAGGGTATTCACCCGCGGATGCTTCGGGGGAATATGCGGATGAAATCAAAGCACGTTTTCCTTAGTTTCTTGAGGACAAGGAATCTTAAGGGGGAGGTATTGTTGCATGCATAATCCACGCACGTGCATGCAACAATTCGCGGAATAGCCGCGCTATGCAATGAAGGAATAAGGGTCGTATGCGGATAATAATAGGTCCACGTGGACGTCCGAGCTGGTATGAGAAAGGGGAGTACATGAGTTCGCTGAGCAAAGGCACAGGGGAATATAGGCGGATGCGGTGTGCATTGCGTGAACTATATAAGGAGGGACCACACTCTCATTTTGTTATGTTAGTTGTGTGATTGTTGAATTGGGCTAGGATCCGTGATCTGTAGCAGTTCTGAGTTTTCATTCTCATTGTTATCGTGGAGTTATTGCTTTGTTGTTGCTATTTGTAATTCCTCTTTTGCAATACACATTCGATTACCCAGATTTATCTATCTTAGCTCGATTACTCTGTTGCGTGAGGTTGCGTTGCTTGCTTTTGCTGTGTGATTTGCAGTGATCGTTGCGGTCTCGCTGGCTTCGAGCTCGAATCGCAACATCTTCCTCACCGCTACGGTCAAGCAGTGTTGTCAAAATGTCGTTCGGGTCGTTCGGGTCGCTCGGGTCGCCCGGGTCGAGACCATCACCGCCCCAACATGGGTGGGTTGATCGAGATACAGGGTCGCCGTTGGGTGGCCTGGGTCGAGTGAGTCGCCTGGGTCGCCCTAAACACATGCTATCTCTGATTTTCTCAAATCTCTCACATGTTTTCTGACTATCTCAATCATGATTCTCTATATATATGCATGCACCACATCAAACTTTTCAAACCTACTTTCTACACTTTAGAATTCGGCCTCTTCACTCCTAAACAAATAAACAATTCAAAGATCTTTTGCTGCCACCCTTCATATATTCCTTTGTTTTGATATTTTCAGACAATGGTTTCAATTATTTATTGTGTTATGACTTATGAACTGTTTTGATATTTTGATCATTTCTATTTTCCACTTTATCTCTATTCACATGAATTGCGTCTACATTTATATTATTTGATATATTATAAACATTAGAGCAATATATTTATTTTATTTAATATTAAAAGGCAAAAAAATTAGCCTAGATTTGTGGGTCTCTCGACCCCGTCGACCCGCGACCCAAATTTTCACCTCATCAACCCGGTGCGCCCCGCGACCCTAACAACACTGCGGTCAAGAATGGAGAACCAGCAGCGCCCGCGCTCTACTCCGTTCCTCGGTGAAACCACCATCGACGATTTGTCCTCAACCGGTTATCTCTGCCGGTAGCCCTTTCTCCGTCGATTTCCCTACTCCGCGAAGCTATTACTTCGGGAAGAAAACAAAAGGCGTCGCCTTTCTTCCGTGAGTAGCCGTTCTTGGTACTGCGCATACTTCGTCCGGCCCTCCTTCTACATCGCACGAGGAAGCTCCGGGTCGCCGTAGTAGTCAAGCTGTCAGCCTCGCGCCAGTGCTCGCTCGCTGCCGGCAGTGCTGCCGCCGCAGCTGCTCTTAGGCCGCCGCCGCCCTAGGAGCTTCCGCGTCTGCCTTCGCGGCCTTGCCATCGCCGGTGGCCTCTGGGGCAGTTTCTTGTCCCTAAAGCTAAGTCTTTCTTACTTAGTTAATTTATGACCTCTTTTTAGACGACACCGGTTCCGATTACATGATTTAGCATTAGGCAGGTTATGGTGATTCGATTCTTGTTCTTGAGCATCTATGGTCCTAGGTTCTCATGTTCTAGCTATTTGCTTATTCTACATGATGCAACTGTGGTGTTGAGGGGATTACCTCTTGTGAATGTGTTGGTTTGAAGTTGTCGGTCTCTGGCTATGCTTAAAGCCGAGCTCTCTGCTTGCAATCTGATCCCCTTCACTCTTACTTGCTATCTAACTGAATGGAGGGTGTTGTGGTGTGGTATATTGTAACCGAGGGCTTAGCATGTGTATATATACACATATCTTGTAACTGAAAGCTGCTAAGTTTGTTGCTTGGCTGGAAAGAAGGAGTCCTTAGGCTGTGAAAGCCGGCTGCCCTTTCTGCAGCTTTGCAGAGTATATTCTCTGAATCTCTGATGACTCTGTAACGGATTTTGGTAGCTTATGGGGTGTACTCGTGAGTTTACAGTGGCTGCTGCACTCTGCAGCCCTTGTAACTGCATTTAGTACTTGTGAATACTTGATACTTTGTTCATTATACCTTCTGTCTCCTGTGGCAGGTGCACCACTGAATAGTAGGGGTTTGTAACTCCTATCCTCGGCAATGGCAGCTGTGAGGGGGTACCAAATTGCCGGATGCAGCCTTGCAGGGATCCTGCAGCTGCTGGATGGGTTATGCCGGCTGGACATCCCTTTTCAAGCCCATTTTTCTCTCATTTTTCTGAAAGGTAAGGTTCATCTTTCCTTTTCCTAATATAGGGTGTTATTTCATCTTTTATTCATGCATTAAAAACCCCACCTAATTTGTGTTTCGGTCTGATTTTTGGTTGGGTATTGGTAGTGCCCAAGGCTAGTTGCCGAGGTTGATTCCCTCATGGTCTCGCCCTTTCGGGCTCTCTGGAATCTGGGCAGAGACGTCCCGGTGACGAAGGCCAACGTAGTTGTTAGGAATTCCCAAATGTAATAGTATAGCTCGACTTTTATTTTCGTTTTTCATGTAGACAAGTCTCTGTAATATTTAATAGTGTAGCTCGACTTTTATTTTCATTTTTCATCTGAAATTAGATCGCGGCTATTACAGAATTACAGCACCAAAAGCTTAGAGTGAATAAAACCAACACCAAACCACAACTAGACTAAACTAGATCAAAAACCAAGCGTGTGTGCAGCGGAATTTAGGAGTGTGGAGTGTTGGGAGCTCCCATTTCAGCTCTGGAAGAGAGCTGAAAACTAATGAGTGTCAAAGGTTGGAAGCTCGCCTCCTTCCTCATTCTCTATTTCCATTTATAGGAAGGCGTGAGGTCTTGATCCTTAGGGTATTTTTTCTCTGAAAAGTCTGCTCTACCCTTTACCCTTGGGGATCTTTCTTGTGTGACGCATCAGTCTTCTAATTGGGTGCTCCTGATGCATGCCATTTGATCCAACTTGATCCGTTTGCGCAACAAATTTGACTCCTTCTCCTGATCCATTCGTCCGCCCAGTTGATCAACTCGTTTTCTGAAAATGGTGGACTTTCATACACACCTGACTCAAAATTAAACGTTAGATCATAGATTTGGGTGTAGTTTTACCACGGAACACATGCATGAAACGAGCCTCATCAGAACCCCACCTATATATACTCATTTGGGAGACTTTAAAACTAACACTTTTGATGAATGTTAAATCCTCATTTGTGAGGTTTTACCATTTGAGGATTTTATCTAATTCCGACTTGAAAGTTGTTTCTTTCCATGAATAGATTCAATTAGAGGTGTGCATCAATGGGAGTGTATCCGTTGAGTTGTGGAGTCAAAGAATGATTATGATTAAAGAAAGTTGCATATGATTGTCTCCATTGTTTTGGTTAAGGTTCTATGGTTTTAATCCTAGTTATTCATCATATACACAGTTTTCCATTTTTTTCCTTCCATCCAATTCAAGTTATGATCTAGTTTTTGTGGCTAGATCCACCTTATCTTTACTTGATTTTGTGTTTAATTTGATGATCAACACTTGTGGCATATTCCTTGGATAAATTACATGTATCCAATTACGAAGATCCTTTTAATGAGACGTTAGTTTGTTTGCATGTTAACATTTTATAGAATACATAAACCCAACTTTTCCTAATAGCAAAAAGAATTCTTATACAAATGTATGTACATGTATTTTTGGTGCATTTGCTGTCCCTGGGCCGTTGTTTAATCCAATGTCTTTAAAGTACGCATGCTAGATCCACACACGTAGGTTGGCAACTGCCTTGATCAGGATTGTCCGATGTGAGCCATTGTAACCAATGATGGATGCATTCCTTCATGCCACGTGATAATTTTTCCACTTCAAATGCATGCAGTCAGTGGCGCAGCCACATGGTCTCCTGGTGGAGCAGTTTCGCCCTCTCAACCTCTTACATGTACTATGTTTTATTTGATAAATTTGCAACTTTATTCATATTTCTTTATGAATGCCCCCCTCTCAATAACTCTAATTTTTCTGATGTATATAATTTTGCCCCTCCCAAGTAAAATTCCTAGCTTCGCCCTTGCATGTAGTCGATGTTGCAAAGCATGAGGAGAAATCTGTGATCTCTCTCGTGCATATCCACCAACCTCTGGGCATCTTGGACGGTTGACCTTCTCAAATAAGTGTCTTGAAAAGCCTCGATGACCCCTCGACAAAATTTAGCCAATCACTCTCAGCATGTTGATTCACCAACCTAGAGATACTCGTCGAACAAATAAGCAGAGATGCCATAGGCGAGTTGCCTAATTGCCATTGAACATTTCTGCAACGTTGCCATCTCATCTAACTCCGCCGGGGTGCTTCTATAAATACACGTCGCGAGCAGCTTGAGTATCTGCGATGAGTAAATATAATAGGCGACAGATTCGAAACTGCCGTCGGAACAGTTGGCCACTCCAATGGGGCTCCAGCACAAAGAAATCTTGGAATAGACAGAGAGCAACATTCTCATTGTCTTGTCAAATGTACAACCTGGATCTTCAGAATATGTGGAGCAACGACCGCCCTTTGTTGAGCAATTATATTGTTGAGCAATTATATCTTCTATATCCCTTTCAATTAGCGGCATGTACATTTGTATAAGAGATTTTACGAGCTCTTCGTTTGGTATGTACTCAATTTTTTTAGAAAGATAAAATTTGGAATGAAAGTAAAATGAGGTTGTATTTATAAGATTTAAAATTTGGAATAAAAAATACTCCCTCCGTCCCCAAAGAGTATGAACTATGTGTTCAGCACAAGTTTTAATAAATAAGGTGAAAAGTAAGAGAGAGAGAAAGGGTAGTGGAAATAATGTTAGTGGAAGGTGGGGTCCACACTATCGTAATAGTATATAAGTTGTTAATGGTAATGGTATAAGTTGTAAATAAAATGATGTGTAGAAGTAATATGTTGTTTGAATTTTCTAAAACCAGAAATGTCATACTTTTCAGGGACGAAGAAAAAGGAAACATTTCATACACTTTGAAGATGGAGGGAGTACTTCCTTCATACCTAGAGACGCCCAAGGTTTACGGTTCGGGCGGTTAACCGCGAAACCGTAACCGGTTGTTACTGTTCCGAACTGGAATCGTGGCATTTAAATGAAACCGAAACCGCCACTTTTGAAACTATGGGCTGGTTCATGTTCCAAAATTTTGAAACCGGAACCGTGCCGCAACCGCCGTGAGACGGAGAGAGTATTAATTAAATACACTAACTCTTACTTAAATTATAAATAGTGTAAGTATTTTGGGATAGACCGAAATAAAAAAGTGCGAGTAATATGAGACAATGGGTGTATTAAATTCGACCTATTCTGAATCCTTGTAAACTGTCCGCAGTACAAACAAATAGAAATAGATGAATTAATTCTTCTTATCCTACTATTATATCTATTAATTTTGTGCGCAATTTCTTGCTAGAGCTTGGTGTCAGTTATAATCTTATTATACCGAACTTTATTCCAAAAGAACCTTGGTTTTCAACAAAAGGGTTTCGTGTGCATTCTTGCTGGGAGCGTGTGTGTAAGAAAGAAGCCAGTGAGATCAAGTTTTTACATGTTTTGCAAAGTTGTAATGAAGCTATGAAAGGCCAGTGTCGGTTGTGTGTCCACTGCAACACTTTGTTTGCCTTCAAACAAGTGTATAATTCAATAAAAAGTGATTATGCATCCACTGCCCGTTCTATCCTATGTTTGGGTCCTTATCATCAATATCCAGTGCCAATACATGACATGGATTTGAAATTGCTCCGTGTATTAGAAGCTTGTAAGGTCCGATTTTACCATATCCCACTTGAAATTATGAAACTAGTTTGTGTAAAGCACCTTTTCCTAACTTGCAACAAAGAGCTCTCTATTTCCATATCCAACCTTTTTCACCTTCAATCCTTGATTATTAAACAACATATGAACATTAAAAAGCATGGAGCTATGTTATACATGCCGATGGAAATATGGGATATGCAAGAACTAAAACATATTGAGGTCGTGGGAAGAGGCCTACCAACCCCCAATTGTAATGCTACTTTGGACAAACTTTCGTGTCTTTTGGGTGTGACTTCAAAGAGTTGCAATAGAGAAATTCTCAAAAGAATCCCTAATTTAAAATCATTAGGAATTCCGGTGGAGTTGATGCCTTACGTTGATGAGGATGATGGTAGCAACCCATTAATTTCCATGGATTATATTTCAGATGATCTCCAAAATTTGACCACTCTTCATTATTATGTTAAGAACCCTGATATGAAGTATGAATCTATGGTTCCTCTTTCAATGTTCCCATCAAGTTTGACAAACATTGATGTTGAGTGGCTTTGGGTGTACATGGAAGCAGATGAATGACATTGGTTCACTGCTACCAAATCTTGAGACTCTCAAGTTAGAACAGTATGCCTTTGGAGGCCCAGAGTGGGATATAGAAGTAGGTTGTTTTAAGAAACTTGAGAATCTTGTGATTGAAGATACTGATTTGGTACGATGGAGAGCTCAACATGGAAGCCTCCCAATGTTTGAGCTCCTAAGCATACGACATTGCTACAAATTGCAATAACTCGATTGGACGTGTGATTCCTCAATGGTTGATATGTCTACAATTGAATTAGTTGAGTGCAATCCTGATGGAGTACGTACTAAACAAGCCCAACAGCAGTAAAGCCCATCAGCCTAAAGCCCAAGAAAGAGTATCAGTTCGGCATGACTAAAGAGTATCAGAGTTCAGTTCGGCATAACCAAAGAGTTCGGCCCCAGCCTACAGCTCGGTAAAAGCCAACCAATCAAACTCTGCTCTCAGGTCGGCATCAAGCTCTACTCTCAGATCGGCAAAAGCTGCTCGGCAATAATTCAGCAGTTCGGTCTCAGTATTCGACCGAACTAGGAGATAGTGGACTCATGCAGGATTTCCACCTCCACTACACCCACGATCTATTTAGTGGTGTCAAGCAGTCATTAACTCATGCAGGATAGTGGACCCATGCAAGATCGCCACGATCTCCACGACATCCACTACCTAGTAAATGGTGCTGCATGCCACGATCTTGGTCCTTTGTATAAATAGAACCTAGATCAGATAGATAGGGTTAGACTCTCTCGCTCTCTAGAGATCAAATATAAAATAGCAAGTCTGTATTGTAAGCTGTAGAAAACAGATCAAGCAATACAACTCTGCCCTCTTTTCTTCCCGTGGACGTAGATTTACCTCAGTAAATCGAACCACGTAAATTCTCTGTGTCGTGATCTGCATCTTTCAGCATTCTTCACCATCAAAAATTCGCGGATTCATCACTGGCGCCGTCTGTGGGAAACAGAGAACCAAATTTGTGATAAAGCGAATTTTTGACCCTTTTTCCACCCCAAAAAAAAAAAAATGCATACCAGATCACATAACACTTATAATACCGTTCGTGACAACCGTGAGGAAGCTAGTCCAGCTCGCAGGTCTGAAAAACGGCCTCGGGAGACATCTACCTCCGGTTCTCACGAAGAAGGAACAAGCCACTCCAGGAGTCATCGCACCGAGTCTTCCCAGCAGCCCGATTTAAATGAAGCTGTCAAGCTGTTCTTGGCCGAGAAGCAGGAGGAGTTCTTAACCTTCCTGCAGAAGAGCCAACAGCCGGAGAAGACAACGGCGGATTCTCCCTCCTCATCCAGACATGAAAGTCACTACCGCAGTAGTGACGTGTCTTCCAGGAGAAAGAATCCTCAACCCCGACATGTTCCTGTTCCTCCTCGGTACCGGAACCACAGGAGAACTCCATCTCCTCCGTACCGAAGAGATGTCGGGTTCGCCATGTACGGAGCATTAAAGACTCCGTTCTCGGACGATATCACCCGAACTCCTTTGCCGCGGAACTACCGGACACCGTCAATGACTTATGACGGGCTAGTGGATCCTCATGACTTCTTGGGACGCTATCAGTATAATATGGCGAACCAGGGTCTCAATGAGGTCCATATGTGCAAGCTGTTCCCCGAGCTGCTCATCGGGAACGCCAGAAGGTGGTTCGACAGCCTTCCTCAAGGCAGTATTAGATCCTACCGAGATCTAATGGATGCTTTCCACAGGAGGTTCTTTCAGAAAGCGGAAGCCCGGATCACTTCGGCTCAGCTGCTTTCTATACGTCAAGGTCGCGACGAAAAGATCAGCGACTTCATGACGAGATTCCACAAGGAATGCCTACAAGTAGATGATCTCAACGATCTACTTGTCATTTCGGCATTCCAAAATGGAATCCTGCCCGGAGCTCTCTACAGAAAGCTCGTGGAGTGCGGTCCGCAAACAGCTCAAGAAATGTGGGACATTGCGGACCAGTTTTCCCGTGCGGATGAGGCAGACCGTCGAAAACGGTCTTTAGACAGCTCATCCCGAGAAGAGAAAAAGAAGCCCGATCAAAGCGGCCAGGTGCTTCCTCGCCGAACTCCTTTTGAAAGAATTCAAAGGGCACCGGTACAAGGCAGATTGGGGCCACGTCTCAATCCTGAGAAGCCGCCCGCTCAGTTCGTACCATTAAACAAGTCAAGAGCGGAAATTTTCGAACTACATTCCGATATGTTCGAAAAACCAAAGCGGATGACGAAATCAGCCGCGCGGCGACCTCAGGATCAATATTGCTCCTTCCATCAAGCCCACGGTCACGATACCGAGGAGTGCCGAAATTTGGCTGCAGGTATTGATGTTCTTGTGAAAACAGGAACGTTAAAAAAATACCAAAGCAAGCAGCCGAAAAAGAACAAAAGGCAGAGAGGTGCGAACTGCAATCCTCAGGATCCGAAAAGGCATGAGGATCCCGAAGACGACGACGAGCCGCAATATGATGGAGTAATCCAGACTATTGATGCTCTCCCTGCCGGGAAGACTAAGTCGTCCCTAAAAGCAGAACGCAGAGGTTCCAATCAAGAGGAGCCAACACATAAAAGGCTGAAGAAAGACGAAGTGATTACATTTTCAGATGCCGATCCCGTCCCAGCCATCTCTCCTCACCAAGACGCTATTGTCATTCAAGCCGGAGTGGCAAACAAACTGATCCACAGAGTATTTGTGGATACAGGAGCGTCAGTCAGCATTCTTTTTAAAGAATGTTTCGATAAAATGGAAGTGGATCCAGCTCGGCTCAGTCCGGCTCCACTTCCTCTGAAAAGTTTCGCCCAGGAGGACACCCGCCCTGAAGGTATTATCAGCCTTCCGATCACGGTGGGAAAAGCGCCTACAAGCTCCAATACGATGATCGAGTTCTTTGTGGTGAAAGCTCGGTCCCCGTACAACATCATCCTGGGGAGAGACTGGCTCAACACAGTTCGGGCCATTTGCTCTACTTATCACCTCACCATCAAGATCCCCACTAAAGGTGGGATAGCGGTCATCCGAGGTGATCAAAAGAGAGCAAAAGAATGTCTGCAGATTGCGCTTAAAAGTGCCGAGCAATCAGTTCGGCACCATCAAGCATAGCAATCACAGCAACCGAAGTCAAAGGCAAGCGAGATGACCGAAGTCACTTCAGAGCCGAACTCAATGACCGTTCAGTTATACGAAGATGATCCATCCAGAACGGTCAAGATCGGCTTCGCAGGAACGCCTCTACTCCGGGAAAAGACCATTCAGCTCCTCAAGGAGTACAAAGATGTCTTTGCATGGTCTCCGTTGGACATGACCGGAGTGCCCCCCGAGGTAATCACTCATCGGTTAAATATTGATCCGTCAATCCGGCCAGTAAAACAGAAGCAAAGACTCTTTGCGGCAGAAAGAAGCCAAGTCATCCGTGACGAAGTCCGCCAATTACTAAAAGCGGATGTACTATTCGAGGTGAAATATCCTTCTTGGGTGGCCAATCCTGTGATGATCAAGAAAAAAGAAGGAGGATGGCGGATGTGCATAGATTTTACCGATCTAAACAAGCACTGTCCTAAAGATTGCTATCCCCTTCCGAATATAGATAAAAAAGTAGAAGCTTTGATCGGCTTCGAAATTTTCTGTTTTCTTGATTTATACAAAGGATATCACCAAGTGTTGATGGATGAGAGTGACGCTCCGAAAACAGCTTTCATTACCGATTTCGGCATTTTCGCTTATAAAAAGATGCCATTCGGTTTAAAGAATGCCGGAGCCACTTATCAAAGGATGGTAGACAAGCTTTTTCGGCACCTAATCGGAAAGCAGGTTGAAGTGTATGTCGACGACATAGTTGTCAAAAGCAAAAGCACTTCGGAGTACGAAGACAACCTCAAATCCACTCTCGACGTGCTCCGAAAAGCCAACCTCAAACTCAACCCCCAAAAATGTACCTTTTTGGTAGATTCGGGAAAATTTCTGGGTTGTTGGGTTTCAAAGGACGGACTCAAGGCAAATCCCTGAAAAGTTCAAGTTATTCAGAACATGGCGATGCCGAAGTCCATACACGATGTGCAAAGACTAACTGGATGTCTAGCCGCATTGAATAGATTCCTTTCCCAAGCAGCCGAAAAGCAACTGCCGTTCTTCAAAGTGTTAAAAAAGGCACCAAAGTTTGAGTGGGGAGCCGAGCAGAAAAAGGCTTTTGACGAGCTCAAAAGTTATTTAGCCAAGCTTCCAATTCTCTCTGCTCCAACAGATGCCGAAGTGATTTTCTTATACTTAGCGGCATCCGATCAAACCATTAGCGCGGTGCTTGTACGAGAAGAAGGCCCAAAGCAGTTTCCCATCTACTTTACAAGCCGAGCATTAAGAGGTCCAGAAACAAGGCATCAACCTCTGGAAAAAATTGCTCTGGCGTTAGTAAATGCAGCAAGGAGACTGCGGCCATACTTCTATGCTCACAAGGTATGCGTCTTAACCGATCTGCCTCTTCGGCAAGTTTTGACCAAGCCAGAAGCATCAGGCAGAATCGCCAAATGGGCCATAGAGCTGGGAGAACACTCAATCGAGTACCTACCTCGAAAAGCCATCAAGGGACAAGCCTTGGCAGATTTTCTTGCAGAGGCCAAGTTCGATCAAGCAATCCCTGTCATTGCCGAACAGAAAAATTCTGCCAATGCCGAACTAGCACAGCCCTTGGAATCCGAAGAAGAGCCGCCGGACTGCTGGAGTGGATTCGTAGATGGAGCTTCGAATAAAACGGGAAGTGGAGCTGGTATTCTACTTATCGCTCCCGACGAACACGAGGTAACTTATTCACTTCGTTTCTTATTCCCAACTACTAATAACGAAGCCGAATACGAAGCCCTCCTGGCCGGACTCCAGTTAGCGCAAAGTCTGCTCGTCAAATCTCTCAAAGTCCATTGTGATTCACAAGTCATAGTAAATCACATGTTGGGTACAAGTGAAGCTCGTGACGAGAGAATGAAGAAGTATTTGGACAAAGTGCAAAGCATCAGCCGAAGTTTCTCCTATTTTCGGATAATCCGCATTCCCAGAGCGGAAAATAGCCGAGCAGATACCTTAAGTAAGTTGGCCTCAGATCCGAGCTCAAAGGCGGAAGAATTAATGCATCGAAGCATTGATGAAGCCGAGGTACATTCAGTATCCAGCTCGCCGAACTGGATGACGCCGATCTTGCAGTATCTGGATCAAGGACAATTGCCCGAGGATAAGAGAGAAGCTCGGAAGATCACGTGCCGAGCACTTCGGTACGAACTTCATGAAGGAGTCCTCTTTAGAAAGTCTTACCTCCAGCCGTTATTGCGGTGCGTAGGACCAGAAGAGACGGACTACATCCTCAGAGAAGTTCATGAAGGATCGTGCGGTAGCCACATCGGAGCCAGAGCTTTAGCTAAAAAAGTTCTGAGATGGGGATATTATTGGCCAACCATGGTACAAGAGGCAGTGCAGCTCGTCAAGAAGTGTACGAAGTGCCAAATTCATGCAAATGTCCCAAGGATGCCGCAGACCGATCTATACACTATGCAAAGCCCTTGGCCTTTCATGCAATGGGGCATAGACATAGTGGGACCACTTCCTCAAGCTCCTCGGCAAATGAAATTCCTTATCGTTGCCGTGGACTACTTCACGAAGTGGGTGGAGGCTGAACCATTAGCTACGATAACGAGCTCAAAGGCATTGGACTTCGTCTGGAAGAACATAGTGTGCCGATTTGGCATACCCCACATCCTCATCTCGGATAACGGGACTCAGTTCACCGACAAGACGTTCAAGAATTGGTGCCAAGAGCTGAATATTCAACAGCGGTTCACTTCGGTCTCTCATCCACAAGCAAACGGACAAACGGAGGTAACAAATCGTATCCTGGTGAAAGGGTTAAAAGCTCGGTTAGAACAAGCCAAAGGACAATGGGTAGAAAATCTCCCTCAAGTCCTATGGTCCTACCGAACTACATCCACAACCTCCAACGGTGAAACTCCGTACAGTCTTGTGTACGGCACTGAAGCCGTGATTCCGGTGGAGATCGGCATACCCAGTCCCCGAACTCTAAATTTCTCAGCAGAAATGAATGACGACGGACTGAGAGCCGAGCTAGATCTTGCCGAAGAAAGAAGAGAATTGGCATGCATAAAAGCAGCCAAGTACAAGGAGCAAGTAGCCCGGTATTACAACCAAAGGGTGAAGAAGCTGCAATTTCAAGTGGGAGATCTCGTCTTGAGAAACAAAGAAGTAAGCCGAGCAGAAAAGCTGGGCAAGCTCGAACCCACATGGGAAGGTCCGTATCGGGTGTCAGAAGTCCTCGGCAAAGGGTCTTACAAATTGGCTCACATGTCAGGAGAACAGGTACCCCGAACATGGCACATTTCCAACCTCAAGAAGTTCCATTTGTAAGAGACAGTCCGGTCAGTCAGTCTTGAGTCCTGTTCGGTCAATGTGCTTTATTTGGTTTGCTTGGTCTTTGTTTGTCTCTGTGCTTTTTGTCTGTGTGTTTTGTCTGTCTCTGTGCGTGTCGTCTCTTACAAATGTTACTGAGGTATCTTGTTCTTCGAAGGCTGATCCCCTTCTTAGAACATATATAAGCCAATGATTGTGAGTCAAAGCTTCTAAAGAGGATACAAGACCACAATTCAGCTTAAACAAGCAGTTCGTCTGAAACGAGCTGCAATGAGCCAACGATTGTGAGTCAAAGCTTCTAAAGAGGATACAAGACCACAATTCAGCTTAAACAAGCAGTTCGTCTGAAACGAGCTGCAATAAGCCAACGATTGTGAAGTCAAAGCTTCTAAAGAAGATACAAGGCCACAATTCAGCTTAAACAAGCAGTTCGTCTGAAACGAACTGCAATAAGCCAACGATTGTGAAGTCCAAGCTTCTAAAGAGGATACAAGACCGCAATTCAGCTTAAGAATCAAGCACTTCGTCTGAAACGAACTGCAACGAAAGTCCGATTCTCGCGATAAAACTTGCCTGAATTAGGACAAGGGAAAGTCCGATCCACGCGATAAAACTCGCCGAATTAGGACAAGGGAAAGTCCGATCCCCAAATTAGGACAACGGAAAGTCCGATCCGAGCGATAAAACTCGCCAAATTAGGACACAAGACGAGTCCGGTCAAAGATGTTTATTTCATCAGACCAAAGACGAGTCCGGTCAAAGATGTTTATTTCATCAGACCAAAGACGAGTCCGGTCAAAGATGTTTATTTCATCAGACCAAAGACGAGTCCGGTCAAAGAAGAGTTCACTTCATAAGACCGAGGACAAACATCAACTTACCCCGTACCTTTATCCAGAATGCCGAAGTAATTCACTTCGCTTTTCGGGGGGGGGTAGTGATGGAGTACGTACTAAACAAGCCCAACAGCAGTAAAGCCCATCAGCCTAAAGCCCAAGAAAGAGTATCAGTTCGGCATGACTAAAGAGTATCAGAGTTCAGTTCGGCATAACCAAAGAGTTCGGCCCCAGCCTACAGCTCGGTAAAAGCCAACCAATCAAACTCTGCTCTCAGGTCGGCATCAAGCTCTACTCTCAGATCGGCAAAAGCTGCTCGGCAATAATTCAGCAGTTCGGTCTCAGTATTCGACCGAACTAGGAGATAGTGGACTCATGCAGGATTTCCACCTCCACTACACCCACGATCTATTTAGTGGTGTCAAGCAGTCATTAACTCATGCAGGATAGTGGACCCATGCAAGATCGCCACGATCTCCACGACATCCACTACCTAGTAAATGGTGCTGCATGCCACGATCTTGGTCCTTTGTATAAATAGAACCTAGATCAGATAGATAGGGTTAGACTCTCTCGCTCTCTAGAGATCAAATATAAAATAGCAAGTCTGTATTGTAAGCTGTAGAAAACAGATCAAGCAATACAACTCTGCCCTCTTTTCTTCCCGTGGACGTAGATTTACCTCAGTAAATCGAACCACGTAAATTCTCTGTGTCGTGATCTGCATCTTTCAGCATTCTTCACCATCAAAAATTCGCGGATTCATCAAATCCCTTAGCTGTCATTTCTGCCAAACAATTAAAACCAGAATCTCTCTGCACAGTTCTTTGCGACTCTTCTATTTGAGAAAATAATTCGTAGCTGGGCTCTCAACTTGGTTAACAGGTTAGCCTTCCTACTTCAATTCCACAAATCGCGTAAATTCATTTCTTACTTAACTAAAATGCTTGTGATTCAAATCTACATTTCTTTGTCATATTTCATGTTAGTATATGCTCTTTAGGTTTTTGACTGCACTTTTTCACTTTTCTTGGATATCAAACACAAGAGCAAAGATATCAACCATAAGCTTAAATCACGAAACAAGTTTGTAATATTTATGGACACTCATTTATCGATTTGCAGGCAAATGAGAGGTCAAATGCTGCGTATCCCATGATTACAGTTGAATTACCATGCTGTTTCTGAATCTAAGGATAATGACTTGTTGGAATTTTTTGAGGATTATGAAACCTAAATGTTGAACTGTATTTGTGCATGATTTTCACTTTGTTTTTCACCTAATAAAATGTTTAGAAGAAATATATGGTTGGTACATTGTGTTTTTGTGGTTTGATCTTTTATAAAATAAAAATATGGTCGCTCCAATTGAATAGTATTATTTCCACATCTTGCTTAAATGTCTTTTACCATTGCCAACTTGTTGATGGCTTCAATAATTGAGCATATTCAACGCTGGCTTTGTAGACCAATGAAATTTTTCGAGAAGCATTATACATATAACAAATTTCTACCTGTTGTCGTTTGTCATAATACAATTGCAGAATTCCCTAAAGTAATACCATTCTCAGTTTGTCCTCCTCCGCCACCTCTTTCCAGGCCCGTCCCTTGGCCCGTGCGGCCTGTGCGACCGCACAGGGCCCCCAATTTTCAGGGGCCTATGAAATATTTCAGCCCATATACATGTATTCCTATTTTTTCAGCCCAACAAAGCTATTTCTCTTGTATAGCAACGCTCAGGCCTTTTTCTAGCACCGTGACTATTTTTTGAAGTCATATTTGCGTTCTACAATGACACAAGATAAACTGAATGATTTGGCCATAATCGCACTCGAGAGTGAGATGCTGGAGAAGATTGCATATGAGAACATCGTCGAAGATTTCATTTCAAAGAACACCAAAAGAATATGTTGTTCAAGTAAAGACTATGCAATCGAGGTTCGAAATGGTATATTTATTTAATTATCATATAGCTTTAAAATGCATTGTCTTTTTTTCTATAGTGGTAGGCCTCATTTTAGATTTTTGCAAAGGGCCTCTGATTTTGTCGGGACGGCCTGCCTCTTTCTCCTCCCTTTTCTCCACCAACCTACCGCCGTGACCAACTTCTCTCCATTAACCACCTCTAACACTCCACTATTCTGCTGTGTTTGATAATTCATATTCCAATTGGGTGATGGCGGCTTTTGGTGCTGCGGTTTCTCTCAAGAATACCATTCAGAGTCTACTACAATCGTCTCGCATCTCGCTAATTCCTCCTCCCTCTCTACAGATCTTACAATCCGTCTATCATGCTATGTGTTGCTTGCAGACAGTTCTGCTAGATTTGGAGGGGACCGGCTACAGCAAGGTCAGGACGAAGATGAATGCTTTGGATGAACGAGTCAAAGAGGTCATATGGGAATTCGAAGATGTACTAGAGTCCCACTACACCGATCAGATTCTTCCATATCTCTAAAGCTCGTCAGGAGGTGAGAGAGATCGCTTGCCTTTCTTAGTAGATATGCAGAGTCTGCAGCAGAGTGTTGATTGCTTCACCGAGAGGGTGACGGTGATGGAGGCAGAGTACGATATGGTGCTTCTGAATATGCCCGAAGAAGAAGGTGAACCTCTTTCTTCAAGAATTGATTGCTGTGGAATCACTCATATATGGTTCGATTGTCTGATGAATTTGAACAAGCCAGGGATTTTCTGATAGAAAATGAATGGAATCAGTTATTAGTTACTGGGATGGTGGGGGTTGGAAATACCACTTTTGTTAAGAAAGTATTTGTCGATCCATCGATTCAGATTCATTTCGAGCTTCGAGCATGGGTCAAAGTAGGCAGAAAATGTGAATCCAATCAAATATTACGATGCATTCTAGCTCAACAACGACCAAATGCTTACCCAAAGAGACGATGATGATACCGAGAAATTAGTTGGACTCTTGGAAGATAGATTGAAGGATAAAAAATGTCTCCTAGTGTTGGATGATGTATGGGAATGGGACACAAAATTAATGGGTAGCTTGCAAAAAAAAGAATATCCAAATTTTGCTTACAAGCAGGCTAAGAATCGAAGATTCTCCGATTCTTCTTGCAGTACGCTTGTTAAATAAAGAAGAAAGTAAGAAATTACTTGGTGAGAAGGTGTTCGGTTAAAAAGGTTTCCCACCTTACCTTGAGGAATTGGGAGAAAAGATTGCAGAAAAATGTGAAGGTCTCCCACTTATGATGGTAACAGTTGCAGGTCTCCTAAGAAAAGCCAATGAGAATACCCGAGAAAAAACATAATTCAATTTTTGGACTGAGGTAGCTGAAAAACAACATAATTCAATTTTTGTGGATGCATATGATCAAATTGGAGAGGTACTTCATCCAAGCTATGACTACTTAATCTCAATATTTGAAAATGTTTTTTTCTCTATTTGGGAGCTTTCCCCCAATATCGTAATCTTTTACTACACATCAACCTCATGTGTTGTATAAGTGCTGAGGGATTTCTTGAACCATCTGGAACACAAATTTTGAAAGATAAACGGGTTTCAAAATGTTGTGTGTAATAGCCTGGAGGTGCTTGCTGAAAATTTCAATCTTCTTCTGTGGGATCCTGAACGAATATCTTGGTTTTCAAATGGAGATTTTCACGTGCATTCTTGTTGGCAGCACATGTGTAGTAAAGAAGCTAGTAAAATCAAGTTTTTACATATTTTACAAAGTTGTGATGAAGATGTGAAAGACCAGCGACGGTTGTGTGTCCATTTCAACACTTTATTTGCCATCAAAGAAGTGTGTGATTCAATAAAAAGCGATTGTCCATCAAATGTCCGTTCTCTCCTCTGTTATGGTTCAATCCACCCTTATCCAGTGTGCCATGAATTTCAAGTTGCTCAGGGTACTAAATGCTCTTACGGTCCGATTTTATCACTATCCCTCTTGAAGTTCTAAAACTAGTTTGTCTAAAGTATCTTGCTCTAATTTGCATCAAAGGGCTCCCTGTTTCCGTATCCAACCTTTTACACCTTCAATTCTTGATTATCCATCAATATGTGCGCATTATAAAGCGCGGAGTTCTGCCATATATGCCAATGGAAATATGGGACGTGCAAAACCTACAATATCTTAGTGTCCTGGGAAGAGATATGCCAACCCCCAACCCTAATTCTAACGCTATTTTGGACACAGTCTATTTTCTTTCAGGCGTGGTGATAGAAATCCTTGGGGTTGGACTTTTTTATGATCAATTGGACAATCGGCCCAATTTTTTTCGATCGGTAGGACCACTGGCCCAAATTTCCAGCCTAGTTATACTGCTGGGTCAATCATTTTTTTTCGGTTTCAGCCCAGATATACTGCTGGGTCAGTTGGACTTTTTTATGATCGATTGGACAATCGGCCCAATTTTTTTTCGATCGGTTGGACCACTGGCCCAAATTTTCAGCCCAGTTATGCTGCTGGGTCAGTCATTATTTTCGGTTTCAGCCCAGATATACTGCTGGGTCAGTTAAATATGACCCCAGTTATACTGCTGGGTCAGTCATTTTTTTCGGTTTCAGCCCAGATATACTGCTGAGTCAGTTAAATATGACCCACAGTCGGCGACTCGCTCTGCTACCATGATAGAAATCTATGGATTCCATCTTAAAACCAATTGATGATAAGAGGAGAGGCCCATGAGACTTATATAGTGGATTAAGCTCTTTGTGTACACCGATGTGGGATATTATTATATTCATTTTTATGTTTCAATTGCCAACACGTGGATACAAAGAGTTGCACAAGAGAAATTCTTAAAAGAATTCCGAATTTAAGATTTCTATACATTTATAGGATGAGGAAGCCTTATGATGAAGACGATGATAGCAACTCATTGAGTGACTTGGCTAATATCTCAGAGGATATGTCTTTCATATGCTGTACAACAAGCTGATATGAAGAGGGAGGCTATGGTTCCTCTTTCAATGTTTCCATCAAGTCTAAGAGTATTGATGTTGGGTGGTTTAGGGTATCTGTGGCAGTACATGAACGACATTGGTTCGATGCTACCAAATCTTATTGGCCTCAACTTACAACTTTATGCTTTTCGAGGCCCAGTGTGGGATATAGAATTGAGACACTGATTTGGTAGAATTGAGAGCTCAACATGGATGCCTCCCTTGGCTTAAGCTCATAAGTCTACGATATTGCTACAAATTAAAGCATCTCGATTGGTTGTGCGGTAACACAAGGGAAACACCTGTAATTGAATTAGTAGATTGCAAACCACGTCAATTCATTACTCTTTTATCTAAAATGCTTATGCTTGTATTTCAGGTAAATGAGAGAAGATAATGGGTATTATCATGTTGTCCTGAATTCAAGGTTAGTAATTTGTTGAGAATTATGAAACCTGAAGATTGAACTATGTTTGTAACCAAAAACAATTCAGTTTAATTTCTGTTAAAACATTACATGCTGCTCTTTTCCATAGTTCAATATTCTCTCTGCATTATGCATGATTTTCACTTTGTTTTGATTGTATATTGAATTAGTTGATGCGTTTTTATATTTGATGAAAATTTTGAAATTGTATCGTTGTTGGAGCTGTACATACCCAACCGCTATTATTGCAAAGGATCAAAACTCCGTGTTTGTGGTTGCGTTTCTGGTGCGATGAAGGTTTTCGGTGAAATGGCTGAGAAGGACATTGTATCATGGAACTCTGTTCATTGTTTTTAGTCGAATGCCTAATCCTGTGCAGTGAGCTTATAGATGGAATCGCTGTATCTCTACTTTCAAGGATGCTAATTGCCAAACCCGAACTTGTCTTCTTGGAACACGATCATAACAGGGTATGCAAACAGGGGAAGAGGCGAGGTTTTTCTCCAAGATGCATTCGTGTAGTGTTCGTATGGATGAGTTCTCATTTTTAGTGTTTTTAGCTGCGTTGCTGGATTGTCTTCCCTCGAGCAGCTTGCCGATGAAGCATGTGAAGCAGCTGATCATGATGTTCCAGAAGAGTACATGGAATCTATTGAGCCTTCGAATGCTTGGACTGAGATGCGGGACGAGTAATTGGCCGATTCCATGTGGGATGTAGTATGTGAACAATTTTTTCAGTAGTTATTGTGCAATTTTTAAACTGTGCTTATTCTAATGTCAATTGTATGAACTACTTATGCAGTATGTGAATCGTGACGTATGAGGAAGGCTACCCGGGTTTCGGAATATCCAATATCCGTCCATCTAAGAGCGATGCGTAGCTTTCTTTAGAAGATCAATGTTTTTGTGAATCTTATCGTATTGTGATAGTTGTTTAAATCATGTTTTGTGAATATTTGAAGATTCAAAGATTGACCTGACCTCTTAACCTTAGCATACGGCATTGCTACAAATTACAACTACTCGATTAGATGCATGATACCTCGATGGTCATAACACCCACAATTAAATTAGTTGAGTGCAATTCCTATTGGAGAGTGGATCATAGCATCTTATAGTAAGAAATGTTTATTGACTACAAATCAAAAAAAATTCTTGAAAAAACCATAACATGGCATGCAGTATTCAATAATATCCGCAACATGTTTACTAGCCTAACATGGAGACAAAGAGCTTGTGACATTTGTACCATCAGTTACTTTCTTAATGTGTAGCCAGCTTTACACTAATTCCTAAGTTTAAACGTTAATCAATACACGTGATTACCAATACAAAATCCCACCACCACCTACAGGCCGTTGCCAACTCCTCTCCTCCGGTGGTGATGGCGGCTTATGGTGCAGCCGTTTCTCTTAAGACTACGATTCAAAATATTCTACAATCGTCTTGTATTTCGCTCGTTTCTCACTCTCGACAAATCTTACCACCAGCCTACGAGGCCATGAGTCGCTTGCAAAAAGTTCTGCTAAAATTGGGCGAGACAGGCTACAGCAAGATTAGGACGAAGGTGAATGCTTTGGACGAACGAATCAAAGAGGCCGTATGGGAATTCGAATATTTACTAGAATCTCATGTGTATCAACAGATTCTTCCACAGTTCGAAAGCAAGAGAGATCGCTTGTCTTTCTTAGTAGATATGCAGAGTCTGCAGCAGAGTGTTGATTGCTTCGTCGAGAGGGTGACAGCGATGGAGGCAGAGTACGATATTGAACTGCTGAATATGCCTGATGAAGAAGGTGAACCTCTTTCCTCAAGAATTGATTGCAGTGGAATAAACTCGAAGATGGTTGGAATACCTGATGATTTTGGACTAGTCAGGGATTTGGTTCTTGCTGAAGATGAAGAAAACTGCTGTGGAATTATTGGGATGGCAGGAGTTGGAAAGACAACTTTTGCTAAGAAAGTATTTGACGACCCATTAGTCCGGGAACATTTCGAGCATCGGGCATGGGTCAAAGTGGGCAGAAAATGTGAATCCAATGAAACATTATGATGCATTGTAGCTCAACTGGATCCCAACACTCATGGTCGGGACGGTTATGATGACAAGAAATTAGCTGGACTCTTGGAAGAGATATTGAAAGATAAGCAATGTCTCATTGTGTTGGATGATGTATGGGAATGGGACACCCGAATGATAGCTAACTTGCCTCAAGAGAATGTTCGAATCTTGTATACAAGCAGGCTAAATACGATAAATTCTTTAGGGGTAAGAGTAAATTTGTTGGATGAAGAAGAGAGTAAGAAATTACTTGGTGAGAAGGTGTTTGGTGAAGAGGGGTTCCCTCCTCACCTTGAGAAATTGGGAGGGATTATTGCCAATAAATGTGAAAGTCTTCCACTTATGTTAGTCACAATAGGAGAGCTCCTATCCAAAGAAGACAAGACCCCAGAGTTCTGGGCTGAGGTGGCCGGAAAACAACATAATTCAGTATTGGTGGATGCATATAGTCAAATGTCAGAGGTACTCTTTCCAAGCTATGAATACCTACCTCAATATTTGAAAATGCTTTTTCTTTATTTAGGAGTTTTCCCTCCATATATTAATATCAGTATGGACACCTTCTATGCTCGATTGTGTGCCGAGGGGTTTCTGGAAAACGTAATTTAGAAGATTCTATATATGAATGCGCGGGAAAGCTTTCTCACTGGCATCATCTTGTTTTGTTCGAATCAAATCTACAATCTTGGTTTTCAAAGAAAATGTTTCGTGTGCATTCATGTAGGCAGCACTTGTGCAAGAAAGAAGCAAGTTTATGCATGTTTTACAAGGTTATTATGATGATACGAAAGACCAACGGCGGTTGTGTGGTCATAGCAACAATTTATTTGCCTTCCAAGAAGTGTATGATTAAATAAAAAGTGATTGCGCGACAACGGTCCGCTCTCTCCCTTGTCTTGCCATATCCGGTGCCAATGGATTTCAAGTTGCTCAAAGTACTAAATGCTTTTAAGGTATCATATCCCTCCTGAAATTACGAAGCTAGTTTGTCTAAAGTTGTTCGCACTAACTTGCAACAAAGAGATATCCCTGCTGTTTCTATATCCACTCCAATCCTTGTTCATTTGTCTCGGTGTGCGAAGTTCCATCAGATATGCCAGTAGAAATATGGAACTTGAAACAACTACAGCATATTCAGGTCATGAGAAGAGACCTCCCAATCCCTATTTCTGATGTTAAACTCTCCAATCTTTTGGGTGTGAGTGTAAGGAGAGAAATCCTAAAAAGAGTTCCTAATTTAAAGTCATTAGGAATTCTGTGTTAGAAAAGGAATTGATTCTGCATTAATTATGGAGAATCAATTACTACAATCAAGGATGAACATAATATATTTTAGAAAATAGAATGATTTGTTTAACTAGTATAGAACTTACCATGTACATGTTTCTACTCCCTATTTAAAGGGATCTCTACATAGTGAAATAATAATCTCATTCTAAACAAACCTAAACGTGTATTGTGCCTTCTTTATTCTAAAGTATGTCGCCTTAACCATTTAACATTCTGATGATATCAACCCATTGAGTGGCTTGGATAACATCAAAGAGGACCTCCAAAATTTGATCACACTTTCATACATGGTAGTGTATCCTGAATCTATGGTTCCTCTTTCAATGTTCCCATCAAGTCTGGTAAGGTTGCAATTGAGTGGCTTAGGATGTCCATGGAAGCACATGAATGAAATTGGTTCGGCGCTACGTAATCTTAAGGGTCTCAACCTACAACTCTATGCCTTTCAAGGTCCCCAGTGTGTAGAATTGGTAGAAATATTCAATCTTTCTTATTCAAAAGATGTACAAGACTAGAGACATTATATAGGCTAGATTATATCTATACATGGTCAACCTAATACACATTTACTAATACACATTTAATTTCATTCTATCTATGGTATGATTTGATTCCATATCAATCACACATATTATATTCCTGATTTTGTGTGATCTCCGTGATCTCTTCTCAACACTCCCCCTCAAGTTTAGTAACGGGGATTTCCGATACTCAACTTGCCTAGTACTTCTTGAAACGACTTCGAGTTCACTGCCTTCGTCAGAATGTCAGCCAATTGATCTTCGGACTTGACGTATGGCATCTCGACTATTCTTGCTTCGATGTTATCCTTTATGAAGTGTCTATCTACTTCAACATGTTTAGTTCGATCATGCTGCACCGGATTCTCCGAGATGCTAATCGCCGCCTTGTTGTCACAAAAGAGTCTACACGGTTGGACTGGACACATGTCCAATTCGTTCATGAGTTTCCTTAGCCACAATACCTCTGTCAACCCACTTCTAATACCTCGGAACTCTGCCTCTGCACTGGAGAGTGCCACCACTTTTTGCTTCTTGCTTCTCCACGTAACCAGGTTACCTCCAACAAAGGTAAAATATCCCGCGGTTGACTTTCTGTCGTTCGGATTCCCTGCCCAATCTGCATCAGTGAATCCATGTATCTCTCCATGTGCCCGTGTTTCTCAAATATGAGCCCGTGTTCAGCCGTCCCCTTTAAGTATCGAATAATTCTCAAAACTGCCTCCCAGTGTTCTTCTTGAGGAGCATGCATAAACTGACTCACAACTCCTACAGCATAAGCGATGTCCGGCCTTGTGTGGGAAAGGTAGATCAGCTTCCCAACTAGTCTCTGATATCTCCCTCTATCTGTTGGTTTGGCTCCTTCCTTCATTTGTAGTCCATGATTCTGGATCATCGGAGTGTCTGCTGGCTTGCAATCTAGCATCCCAATCTCGGTTAGCAAGTCCAATACATATTTTCTCTGATTTATAAATATCCCTTTCTTCGACCGTAGGACCTCTATTCCCAAGAAATACTTCAAAAGGCCCAAGTCTTTCATCTCAAATTCTTGAAACAAATTCTTCTTTAGCTCGGCTATCTCATCTGTATCGTCTCCTGTAATGATCATATCATCGACATATATAATGAGGCATGTGATCTTACCATCTTTCTTCTTTAGGAACAGAGTGTGGTCGGAGATGCTTTGTTTGTACCCATACTTCTTCATCACTTCGGTGAATCTTCCGAACCATGCACGTGGAGACTGCTTCAGCCCATACAAAATCTTCTTTAGGTGGCAGACCTCTCCATCTTGGAATTCCTCCGTGAACCCAGGTGGAGGTTCCATATATACTGGCCTTGGTAATTCTCCATGAAGGAAGGCATTGGTCACATCAAACTGATGAAGTGGCCAATCCTTATTTGCGGCAATCGAGAACAGAACTCTTACGGTGTTGATCTTTGCCACTGGGGAGAAGGTTTCATCATAGTCTATGCCGTATGTCTGGGTGTACCCCTTTGCCACAAGTCGGGCTTTGTATCTTTCTATCGTGCCATCTGGCCTTCTTTTAATAGTAAACACCCATCTGCACCCAACAGTCCTGCCTCCTTCGGGTAGCTTCCCTTTCACCCACGTATTACTCTTCATCAACGCCTTCATTTCAGTAAACATTGCTTCTCTCCAGTGCTTAATTTTCATAGCTTCCTCGGCTGACTGTGGGATCTCTTCCTCTTCATATAATGCAGCCTCAAATGCTCGGGCCATTTTAGTTAGATTTCCTTTCACAAAATTTGCCACTCCATAGCGACTCTTCTTGCCAATCTTTTCTGGGGAATACCGTTTTGGTGGTACTCCCCTTGTACTTCGGTAGGGAAGTGTATACCGTCCTGTGTCTCCATCAATAACATTGTCCTCCTCTCGAGGTTCAGTGTTAGGTGAGTCAGTGGAAATTGATATAGAACTGGGATCGGGCTCAGGATTTACCTCGGATATCGTCGGATGAGAATTCTGAGGTGGACGAGTGGACTCTTGTGGTGAGACCTGCTCGGCGGTAGTGTCAGCGAGTTCTGGTGGATCCTCAATCGAAGAGGTTGGAACTGGCACAACCCAACTTAGATAGTCTACTGTACTACCTGGATCACTCTCCCCCTGACTATTAAGGTGGGTTTGGTGGTAAAAGAATTCGGTTTCCAAAAAATTGCAATTCATGGTGGTAGTGATCTTTTTGGTAAGAGGATCATAACAACGATAACCCTTTTGGTTCAGCCCGTACCCCACGAAGACACATTTGGTAGCACAAGGTGATAGTTTAGACCTTTCGTGTTTTGGGATATGGACGTAAACAGTACATCCAAAGATTTTGGGTGAGAGATTTAGGTAGGCTGGAATTTTGGCTAACTTGGATAGGGTATCAAGTGGAGTTTTCATGCGAAGGATTCTAGTAGGTAAGCGGTTTATAAGGTAGATAGAGGTAGCAACTGCTTCGGGCCAGAAGTGTTTTGGGACTTTAGATTCGATCATTAGTGCTCGAGTCATTTCAAGTATGGTTCGGTTTTTTCTTTCGGCAACCCCGTTCTGTTCAGGTGTATAGGCACATGAAGTTTGGTGGATTATTCCCTTGTCTTTGCAGAATTGGGTCATGGCACTGTTAATAAATTCCCTCCCATTGTCGGACCTAAGGGTTTGAATGGTAGTATGAAACTGTGTTTGGACAAGTTTGAGAAAAGAGACAAATCTCTCGAATACTTCAGACTTATGTTTTAAAAAGTAAATCCATGTCATCCTAGTGCAATCATCAACAAATATCACAAAATATCTAAACCCATTTCCACCAATAATCGGGGCAGGCCCCCACACATCATAATGTACTAAAGAAAACATGGAATTCATTCTAGTATTTGTAGGTTTAAACGACTGTCTGTGGCTCTTGGCCAAAACACAAGTTTCACAAGCAAAGTCAGAAAAAATAGACATGTTTGGATAAAGAAGTTTAGAATAACCAAGGGAGGGGTGTCCTAGTCTTCGGTGCCAGAGCCAAGTCTCTTGTTTCGTGGATCCGTGAGCCAGCATTGCACTACCAGTTTGAGCTATCTCGTCCACGTAGTAGAGTCCATGCTTCTCAGTGCCACGCCCAAGAATCCTCTTCGTCTGAATATCCTGCAAGATACAGAAATCTGGATGCATCAGAAGAGTACAATTCAATTCCTTGGTCACATGACTAATAGACATCAGTCGTTGAGATAATGTTGGGACATATAGACAGTTCCTAAGACGAAGTGTAGGAGATATCTCAATAGTCCCAGAGCCCTCAACAGTAATTAAGTCACCACTAGCAGTCCGAATAAATGTCTTAGTAAATTCATCATTAAATTCAACAAAATCACTCTTTTCCGGAGTCATAGTATCAGTCGCCCCACAGTCAAAAATCCACCCCCTCGTATAAATATCAGTCATATTTTCAACATGGAATGCAGCGGAAATCTTTTGTAAGGGTGCAAAGGGGTTTTCTGACACATAATTACATGTATTGGGGTTCATTCGGATTTTCTGCCAAGGTTTAGGGTCATTTTTATATTTCAGCAAATCAAGGGGACGACTTTGCAAAGAATGGGGTCCCTTTTCTAATATTTCAAACTTGTGTGGTGTAAAGTGTAAAGAGTGAGACTTATTAGGGTTTGGGCTTCGACCAAACCCTTTACCTCCTTGTTGATGCGCCGTCGCCCATTTTTCGCCATTTCCGAATCCCGTACGCTCGGCGAGGTTGCCGGCGCCTCGTACGCCGCCGCCACCGGAGTGTCCTTCCTGACGGACTCCTGAGCCTCCGCCACCTACTGGTTCCCTCTGATTTCCGATATCGCCGGGTCGTGACTGACCCTCGCCGTCGCTCATTCCCGCGGCGAATTTCGCCTGAGCTGGTGCACCCCTTGCCTTCTGTCGCTCCTCCCACCACTCCGGATATCCCAATCGTTTGAAGCAGGTTTCCCATGTGTGTTTTTGTCTTCCACAATGAGAACACCATAATTTCGAAGTGTCGGGGCGGTGGTTTCCAGGTCGGCCGGTGGCTGTGGTGGCTGCGGGGCGTTGCGGTGGCCCGTTCCGGTGCGGTGGGCGGTTGCTCTGTGCAGCTAGCCCGTGTCTGATTCCCCCAGATGATGAATCGGCTTTATCGCCGTCGGCATCTACGGTGGGTGCGGCGGATGTTGGTGGCATGATTCGACGTCGAGCCGCCTCCGTCTTCACCCACCCGTAGGCAGCCTCCACTGATGGGTAAGGATCTTCCTTCAAGATTTCTCGCCTAATTGAATCATATTCCTGATTCAACCCTGTTAGGAACTTCACCAAGCATTTTTCGTTCGAATGTACTCTGTATTGGTCGATGCCTTTGTCACAGCAGGTCACGGGTTGTCTCTGGCATCGATCTATGTTGATCCACAGCCCGTGGATCCTCCGGTAATACGTCTCTAGATCCAGATTTCCCTGTCTGATTGCAATTACTTTCTCCTCTAGATCGTAAATCAAATACTTATCTGCCTTGTTTTCATATGTCACGGCGAGGCTATCCCACAACGCCTTTGATGTTTGGTGGTGTGCGAAGTCGGAGATAATGTCGTCCTCAATATTATCCACGATCCAGGAGAACACTATAAGGTCATTCTCCTCCCATTCCTCAAAGCCCTTGCTCCCGGGGCTCGGAGGTTCGTTTCTGATGTAGGCATAGGCCCCACGGCCTCCTATCTTCACTTTGATCAATCTCGACCATAAAGGGTAGTTTCTGCCGTTCAGCTTGAACGCCACTGTGATACTCTTACTGTTTCTCAGACTCGTTGTCTGATTTGGATTGTGTTTGGTTTCTTCTTCTGAATCTGACATGGTTCTGGTTGTAGGGTTCGGTTTCTGGACTGGTTTTTGGCTGAAAACAGTCGAGAATTGGTATTTTTTTTTTGGGCTATGATGAAGCTTTTCTGAGCCTAGGATCGTTTTCCTGCTCTGGTGCCATGTAGAATTGGTAGAAATATTCACTCTTTCTTATTCAAAAGATGTACAAGACTAGAGACATTATATAGGCTAGATTATATCTATACATGGTAAACCTAATACACATTTACTAATACACATTTAATTTCATTCTATCTATGGTATGATTTGATTCCATATCAATCACACATATTATATTCCTGATTTTGTGTGATCTCCGTGATCTCTTCTCAACACAGTGGAATATAGAATCGGGTGTTTTTTAAACCTTCATACACTTGTAATTGAAGACGCCGATTTGGTGCAATTGAGAGCTAAACATGGAAGCCTCCCAAGGCTTAAGCTCCTAAGCCTACAACATTGCTACAAATTAAAACATCTGGATTGGATGCGTGATTCTTCAATGGTCACACCTACAGTTGAATTAGTAGACTGCAATCCCTTAGTTTACCCGCGAAATTACCCGAATCTCTCTTTGTTATGAGAAGTCGCAGCAGAACTCTCAACTTTCAACTTGATTAACAGGTTAGCCTTCTTACCTTTTTTTTTAATTTGTACAAACCACGTCAATTCATTTTTTTATAAACATCTAAAATGCTTGTTATATTTTATCATAGTGTCACACCCAATATTCATTTATTGTTTTTCAGGAAAATGAGAGGAAAAAAAAAATGGGTCAGATGTCGCATGATCCCATCATTTCAAGTGTATTATCATGTTCTTTTCTGAATTCATGGTTAGTAATTTGATGGATTTTGTTGAGAATTATGAAACCTGAATGTTGAATTATGTTTGTAACCAAAGCTATTCAGTTAAATTTCTGTTATAAACATTACATGATTTTTTCCTAGTTCAATATTATGTCCGCGTTATGCATGATTTTCACTTTGTTTTGATAGTATATTGAATTAGTTGATGCGTTTTTATATTTGATGAAAATTTTGAAATTGTATCTTGTTTGGCTATTGAATTGTGTAATACTCCCCCGTCGAGTCCGGTTTTGCTATTTTGGTTCGTCCCACAATAAGAGTCATATTCCACTAACTTATTCAACTCACTTTTCTTTACATTTCTTAAAACTTGTGTCATAGCTAAATAGGACTCCTATTCGGGAGCGAGAAGTAGTAGTTAAATAGGTAACTTGTAATAGTAAGCAGAGACGACCGAAATTTGGGCTGGCCCGCCTAATTTTATATATCATCCCCTTCGGCCTAGTGGTCTCAATCAGCACATTACCAATTGGGTCGGCCTGCAACCCACCCTTAAATGGACCACTCTAAAACTAATTTAAAATTAAAAAATAACTAAAAGTTATGCATGTCACATATTTTATAATTGTAGCAAATGTGATTAGGCCCAACCCAGCTTTAAATTAGCCTTCACATCATATGATAAAAAATTGTATAATTAAGAATATATTTTTTCCTTTGCAACACATTCTCCTTTCACGTCTCACCAATCGACGCATTTAAGAAACACTTGTTTGGCCAGATTGCCATTCTTTGTTTTTTAATATCCTCAAAACTAACCTCCTTTATAATTAATATTCAATTGAACGGATTTATCTCTGTTGTTGCAATTTTGATACTATATATTTACATTCTTAATGATGGTAATCGAGAGAATTGAAAGAATTATGCATTGGAAGCTATTGGAATTGGAAGAAGAGATTGCTTTTCTTATTGCTTGGGTATAAAATCCCTCGATTCTCTCCCTTTAAGTAGGGAAGAGGTACAATGTAATTTAGGTATCAAATCACCTATTTTAGGACAATGTAATACAAATTAAATTTGATATCAATTTGACATCTTCTTCCTCTAATGTCGCCTCTTCTTTTGGTAATTGCTTAAGTTTGGTATGTTTGACACTCCCTCTCAAGTTGAGCAACGGTATCTCCGATGCTTAACTTGCCCAATACTTCCTTGAAGACTTTTGGACGAACAACTTTGGTTAGTATGACTGCCAGTTGTTCTTCCGACCGGACAAACGGAAATTCAACAATGCCTCCTTCTAGTTTTTCTTTGATAAAATGCCGATCAACTTCTACATGCTTGGTTCTGTCGTGTTGTACCGGGTTTTCTGAGATGCTGATGGCGGCCTTATTGTCGCAGAATAACTGACTCTTCCGAGTAGGTGGGAAGCCGATTTCTGTGAGTAACCTTCTTAGCCATAGAATTTCCATGAGTCCACTTTTCATCCCTCGGAACTCAGCCTCGGCGCTGGATAGAGCTACAACTTTTTGTTTCTTGCTCTTCCAAGTGACCAAGTTTCCCCCAATGAAAGTAAAGTAGCCTCCTGTAGATTTTCTATCCACAGGGTTGCTTTGCCAGTCGGCATCGGTGTATCCATCAATCTCCAAATCATCTTTCCTTGCTAGGAAAACTCCATATCCCACAGTACTTTTCAAGTATCACACGATTCTCAATGCTGCATCCATGTGATTAGCTTGAGGTTGGTGCATGAACTGACTTACAATGCCTACGGCGTATGCGATGTCGGGTCTAGTATGTGAGAGATAGATGAGTTTTCCGACAAGTCGTTGGTATCTTTCTCTGTCTGCGAGTTCCGCTCCTTCCTTTATCTTCAAACCATGGTTGGGAATCATTGGAGTGTCTGCGAGCTTGCATTCTAGAAGACCCGTTTCTGCCAACAGGTCTAGGACGTACTTTTTCTGCCTTAGGAAGATTCCGTGTTTGGATCTCAACACTTCTATCCCCAAGAAGTATTTTAGTGCCCCTAAGTCTTTCATTTCGAATTCTTTGAATAGATTTTCCTTCAATCTCTGGATATCCTCTACATCATCTCCAGTGATAATCATGTCATCAACGTATATAATCAGACATGTTACCTTGTCATCTCTCCTTTTTGTGAACAGTGTGAGGTCGGAATGGCTTTGTTGGAATCCGTGCTTGAGCATAGCCTTGCAGAATCTTCCGAACCAGATCCATGGGGACTGCTTCAACCCATACAAAGTTTTCCGTAGTCGACATCCCTCTCCTTCTCTGAATTCCTCGGAAAAACCTAGTGGAACCTCCATGTATACTTCCTTGTTTTCTTCTAGCTCTCCATGGAGGAAGGCGTTAGTCACATCAAACTGGTGTAGTGTCCAGTCTTTGCATGCTGCTACAGACAGCAGTGCTCGTACAGTCTCCATCTTAGCAACTGGGGAAAACGTCTCTTCATAATCCACTCCATATACTTGAGTGTATCCTTTCGCCACAAGTCTAGCCTTGTATCTCTCGATTGAACCATCTGCTCTCCTTTTTATGGTGAATATCCACCTACATCCAACTGGCTTCTTTCCTTTTGGTAACATGCATTTCTCCCAAGTCCCATTTTTTACAAGGGCATCGATTTCCTTCTTCATGGCTTCTCTCCAGTGCTTATGCTTACTTGCCTCCTCAAACGTCTGTGGAATGTCTTCTTCTTCATATAGAGCAGCCTCGAAAGCCCGGGCCATTTCTGATATGTGGCCTTGCGCAATATTGGATACTGCGTATTTTGCTTTTCTCCTTTTCCAGTCTGGTGAGTATCGCCGAGGAGGTACTCCTCTTGTTCTCCTTGGGGGAAACTCGTATGGATCACTTGTGTTTCCACTAGTTCCACATTCTTCGTCGTTGTTCCTGTCAAGGTTAGTGCCATCCGAGTGTGTGGTATCAGAATCAGAACTGATTACCTCAGGAATCGAAGGCGGGGTTGACGGCTAGTTCGTATCACTTTGTTCTTCGTTCTGTACTACAAGACTCGACGACCCGGCGGTGTTGCTAACTTCCTCAGGTGGACCAACCTCTATGACAGGATTTGGCTGTGGTTCTCCCCCTGGCTATGGTTCCCCTGTTGGTTGTGGCTCTCCCTCGAATTGGTGATTCTGGGTACTTGGCAACCAATCTAGGAGGTCATCTTGAGGACTACTGTCTGAAGGTTGTGTCTCCCCCTGACTACTAGATTGGGCGTAGAAGTATTCACCTTCCATAAAATCGCAATTCATGGTGGTGTGTATCCTACGGGTCTTTGGGTCGTAGAATCGATATCCTTTTTGATTTTTTCCATAGCCAAGGAATGCACATTTTAGGGCGCAGGGATCAAATTTGGAACGGTCTTGTTTAGGAATGTGGACAAAGACCGAACATCCGAAGCCTCTGGGTTCTAGGGACAGAGATGATGGGATGTCAAAGTGTTGGGAAAAGGTATCCAATGGAGTTTTAAAGTTTAGTATGCCGGTAGGTAGACGATTTATGAGGTATACGGCAGTGGCTGTAGCTTCGGGCCAAAAGGATTTTAGAACTTTGGATTCAATTAAAACAGCTCGGGTAATTTCGAGGATGTAACGGTTTTTTCTTTCGGCAACTCTATTTTGTTCTGGATTGTATGCACGTGAGGTTTGATGGACTAACCCGTTAATCCTAAAAAACTCTTGCATTTTATTATTGACAAATTCCCCCCCCCATTATCCGACCTAAGAATTTGGATGGTGTGTTTATATTGAGTTTGAATAAGGTTATAGAAATCTACGAACTTATCAAACACTTCATGTTTATTTTTCAAGAAATAGATCCAGGTCATGCGGGAGTAATCATCAATAAAAAGTACAAAATAACAAAAACCTTGTCCCCCAGTGATAGGTGCTGGACCTCAAACATCGGAATGAACCAGGCAAAGGAGATTTTACTCTTGTGTTGTTTAACTTGAACGAATGTTTATGGTTTTTGGCCAACACACAAGTATCACAATGAAAAGAGTTCAATTTTCTAACTAATTCAGGAAAAGAAGGTGAAAATATCCTAAGGATGGATGTCCTAACCGACGATGCCATAGCCAAGCCTGCCTGTCAGTCGGTCCGGGAGTAAGCATCATTGCAGCACTCTGTTGGGCTATCTCGTCCACATAGTACAGTCCGCTTCGCTCAGTGCCACGCCCAACTATTGTCCCCGTCTTGATATCCTGTAACATGCAAAATCGAGGTTGCATTAGTAATTTACAATTCAGTTCTCTAGTCACATGACTAATTGATAACAACTTATGTGATAAAGACGGGACAAAAAGGCAATTAGAGAGGCACAGAGTCGGCGAGATATTTATTGTGCCCGCCCCCATAACTCTGGCTAGGTCCCCACTGGCGGTTCGGACGTAGGTTTTTTTGGATTTGGCAATTGTTACAAAATCTGAGGCTTCGAATGAAATCTTATCCGTCGCCCCACAATCAAAAATCCAGTGAGGGTCTTTTGGGCCAGAAATGGATGTAGAGGAACAGGCTAAGGCGTCAAAGGAGTTTCGACACGGTATGGTTGGTTGGCTTTCGAAATTTTCAGAAGGTTGTGGTGTGATTTGCAAAGTTTTTGCAAGTGAGGGGTCTGTTCGGAATTCTTCCTTTCTGTGGGGGTTAAATTGGGATTTGTGGGAAGTTTGGGGTGAAAAAAGTGATGTAAAGTTATTGTGGGGTGGTTTTTGGGATATCCGAGGATCTGGGGGTAGAAATTGAGGATATTTTTGGGGATGTGGTAAATTCCGGGATTTCCGCAAGTTTTGGGGTGGATTTGGGGTTTCCGGGATTTGGGCATATGAAAGGGTTTTTTTCAAACCCTAGCCGCCTCCATCCTCTCGCCTGTGGGAACCCTAGCAGATTCTCCTCCGGTTTCTCCGCTGCTCATACCGGCGATATCACCAATTGGTGGCTTTGTACCTTCGGACCATGTCCTTGCAATGGAGACGGAGCCGATTTTGGGCTTCTCTTAGGTTTTGATCTCTCCATTGATGCCGTTACCGCCGCTGTTGCCCGCCGGATTTTCGGTGTTGGTGGCGCGGTCGTGGGCGACGGCGGCTGAGGCTCTGCCGCCTCCTCTACCTCCTCCGTTTCGTCCTCCATTCCGGGCCTGCCTTGCTCGCTTCATTTCTTCCCACCATTTCGGGAACCTATGAATGTGGAAACACGTATCTCTGGTGTGTTTTCTTCCTCCACAATGGCTGCATGTTAATTTGCGTTTATCGTCCTCCTTCTGATAGTGAGGGTTCCTTGGTGGTTGATGTTGTTGTGATCGGTTTCGATCGAATACCGCGAGTCCTACTCCGATTCCGGTGTCCTTCGTTTCTGGGTTGAGGAGCTTTTCATTGACTGACTCCCTTCTGACCAATCCATATGCCTTCCTTGCGGTTGGGTTGGGATCCATGTTTAGGATTTCTCTCTTAATTTTGTTGTACCGCTGATCGTCTAAGGCCCACATGAACTGGTACAATTTGTGCCTTTGTGTGTGTTGGTTATACTTCTCGATGCTGGTCAGAGTGTCCATCGGGTTTGGATCCCTGGTATCGATTGATATCCAGAGATCTTGAAGCTTTTGCCATAGTTGCTCCAGTGTTGAATCTCCTTGTTTGATGTTGTATGCTCTTCTGTGCAGGTCTGAAATCTGGAATTGATCGGCGCCGCTTCCATAGTGGTGGCTAGACTATCCCACAAGTCGTAGGCCGTTTCGTATTGGGAAACCTCATATACGAGGTTGGCGTCGATATTGCTTATGATCCAATTAAAGCAACAATCGTCCCTCTCCTGCCAACGATTGTAGCTTGGATCTGTCGGAGGGGGAGGGTCTGTAACTCCAGTAATGTGAGACGCCAGACCCTTCCCTCGGATCCCCCGACTCATCAGTTTTGCCCATAACAGATAGTTATCTCCGTTGAGCTTTTCGGCCGGGCGTACTTCGCCTAGTGATTCGATTGATGAAGGCTGTTGGTTTTGATTTTTCTGAGACATGCTTAGTCTCACGAACTCAGCGAATTGTTCGGCTAAGAGGGTGATTGGTGGGTTGTTTTTAGGAAGGTTATCAGATTCTGAATCTGACATGGTTGTTGTGTGTTTGCAGGTTTCAAAGGGTCGGGAAAGGTACTTGAGACGATGATGATATTGCTCTGAGTCTCAAGCCCGAATCGTCCCGCTCTGATACCATGATAACGATGGATTTCTAGAGAATTGAAAGAATTATGCATTGGAAGCTATTGGAATTGGAAGAAGAGATTGTTTTTCTTATTGCTTGTGTATAAAATCCCTCGGTTCTCTCCCTTTAAGTAGGGATGAGGTACAATGTAATTTACGTATCAAATCACCTATTTTAGGACAATGTACTACAAATTAAATTTGATATCAATTTGACATCTTCTTCCTTTAATGTCGCCTCTTCTTTTGGTAATTGTAAGTTTGGTATATTTGCCATACATGCACTTAATAGCAAGTCAATTCCAAGCATTAGATCTTCCGTAATCATCTTTGTAATATTCAATTGAACTAAAAATATGACATGAACTGTGGTATCATAATCGATACATACTTTGTAGAGAGAGACTTCACAATTTTCATTTTTAATAATTGATACATACTTTGTGGTATCATAATCGATACATACTTTCTAGAGAGAGACTTCAACACTTCATTTTCTATTAGCAATTCTTATTGTTGACTTTAATAATTGAGCAGGTATGGTTGGTTATGCAATTTTGTTTTCAATTCGAGAAGCAAGATATAGGGTAATACAATGACTAATAAGCATAAACAGCCACAGAATTTTTTAAAATGGTAGTTTATTGGCCACTAGTCACAATTATTGGGGTTAATCAGGAAAAATGTTACAATAATCGAAATATAGTTGAACATTAATTTGTTAATTCAGCAAAATTTTAATTATATAACACAATCGTAAAAGTAAAAACCAATATAGAAAATGGTAGGTAGGTCACAATTCATTTTTACCATAAATAGTAAGTAGGTCTCACATTCCACTAACTCTCTTCTCTCAAATTGTATTATAAAACCAATATAGAAAAGCGAGTCATATATTCCACTAACTTTTCCAACTCACTATTCTTTACATTTCTTAAAGTCCGTGCCCACAATAAGAATAACTCCTATTATTGGACAGAGGGAGCACAATTATACTTTTGCAAGTGATAGATTAACTAGAAATTAACCAAAAAATTATGATTTAAAAGACAATTTTTTTCTTTAAAAATATTATATACTACTCCTTCCGTCATAGCTAAGACGACGCATTTCTTAGTCAACACATGATTTTAGGAGTTGTTAGTTAATGCGGTTAATTGGAGATAAACGAGTGGTTGTAAGTACTAAATGAATAGAGAAAGAAAATTGAATATTTAATTGGAGAGAGAAAAAAGAAGTTTGACATATTAATTGGAGATACAGTTACAAAAGTAGAAATGTCTCATCTTAGTTGGGACAAACTAAAAAACAAAGTGTGTCATGTTAACTGGGACAGAGGGAGTAGTATTTTATAAAAACAATGCACATTAAAAAGTTATAATGACAAGATGTTATTCACAATGGTTGGGCCGACACTCTAGGCCTTGAGATCGGCCCTTATCGGCCAACCATTGTGGAAGAAGGGCCTAGGAACGGCCATTGCTTCTCTCTCCCTTTTGGCCGATATATCGGCCTTGGCCTATGAGTGATGGCCGATGATAGGCCTCCCATTGTGGAAGAAGGGCCGATCATCGGCCATTACACATATCTTTATTTATTATTTATATTCCTTAATTTCTATACTAAATACTCCATAATATTTTTATTTAAATTTGCATCTCGTTATATTCTTTTTTCCATTATTGTAACACAACGAAGATTTGCGTATTCATATTTTTGTATTTAAATTTATTTAATTTGATAATTACTCCATCCGTCCCACAAGAATATCCACTCTTTCCTTTTTAGTCCGTACCACAAGAATATGCACTTTCCAATTTTAAAAATTCTTCTCTCTCTGATGCACTATTTATTAGCACTAAAAATACATGCAAGTATACAAGGTAGATCTAGTGTAGCAAAAGGTCAGTACCGGGATATCGAACACATGGAATAAGATTGCAACTGTCTATTATATACTAAGCATCATATACTATTTAGAGACACGAAATTTTTGGGTTTGGACTTATAAACTAGAAATAAATAAATAAACAAATAACAGAAAACATAAAAATAAATAATACAAACAGGCTAAGGTATGTAGAAATTTAGGAACCACAATCACAAGCTAATATCCAAACGACTTCCTTGAATTACGGTCTCTAGAGTTACTAAGCTATCATATATGTAAAACTATATCTTCTCCCGAAGCATACAATTTGCAGATTGTTACCTAGAACCGAAGTCTCCTTCCTAGAACTAAGGCAACAACTCCTAAAAGCTCCTAAAATAAAATTTGCTTCATTCAAATGCTCAAATCTCTCGATTATATTGGCAAAGACGTCAATTTCTCCTCTTTCAAATTAGACTCCCCACTTCTTAGTTCTTGTAGTAAAATCCACATGCATTCATAAGATGGTCAATGAAACAAATGTATAAGTACAAGAGAAATTGAAATAACTACAAGAGCTAACAAGGAAAAACAATTGAATAAATAACTCAAAATCATAGCATGTTTACCAAAAATTCTACAAAGGATGTCTAATACTGTAGCACCCCGAAAAATTTGCGACTTTTGCTTTTATTAATGTGGATGTTGAATGATAATTTCTTTTATGGAAATTGATTTTCTATGTGATTGAGTTAATTATGTGGAATTAGTTGTTGTGAGTTATGTGGAATAATACGAATTATGTTCCAATGTGTGAATTAAATTAAATGGGATCATGCATATTTTTCTAGCCATTTTATTTGATATTTTCCGGCCCTCCTAATTATTTGAAATAGTATTTTCTTTCTTGGATTTAATTAATTATTTTGGGATAATTATCCAAATTAAATCCAAACTAAATTATCCCTATGTTATTCTACATAATTTCCGACCCCTTGCCCATTTCTTGGTTTTTTCGAAATCTCCTATTAATTAGGAGGATAAAATTATTTTGTAGATTTAATTGGTACTTTACTTATTTACTTCCTTGAATTAAAAATCCAATTAAATCTCTCCATATCCTATTTTAATTAGGATTTGACTCTTTCCTTCTTTAAGGCCTCATAAATTTTCGCCCCTTATGCCTTTCAATTACCTTGTGGGATTAATTTAATTATTACCTATTTTATGGGAGCCTTTTCCATAAGAAATTACCAAATTTAAATCTCATTCCTATTTAATTTGGGGATTTAAATATTTCCTTTGACTACTCCCTATTTGACACCCCCCTTTTCCTACTTGGAGAATTCTTAAATTATTTTGTTACCTTATTTATGGGATGCTCAATATCTTTTTACCCATTTTTGTGAGTATATTTCTCTCCACGTAATACCATAATTTTTTGAAAAATTTCCCCCACGTAATACCTTATTCATTGACCTCTATTTTATTTTTTCACAATTTTAATTGTTTAATTAAGTGTGAGAATAATTATTGAATATAAATTAAGAAAACCCTAACCCTAATCTTCACTCCACACGCCTCCCTCTCTTCCTCTCCTCACCCACACGTTTTTCTCCTCCCCTCCCCTCTCTCTCAAGTGCTCCAAATCAATCCTTCATTGTTGCTTCGATTTGGAGTTGGAAACTCAAGATACGTTGAGGAATCGCACCAATTGTCTTTTCTATCGATTGTTTTCAAGAGAAAGGTATAATTTTTTATCCACCTTACCCCTCCTTATCATTGAATCCATGATTTTTGAACCCCTCATGCATATAGCGAGTGGAGAATCGTAAATCTAAGAATTTATTGGTTGGGAAGGATGGTTGCACATGAATGGTTGTGTGTGTGCGTGTATGTACATGTGTGAGTGTGTGGATGAATCGTTGTGAATGTTATGTGCGAATAGGAAAGCATGGTTGTAATCTCGTTTTTGAAGCATGACTATGTGTTGGAAGCATGAATATGTATGTGTGAATGTATGATATTTGTGAATGTTGAGCATGAAAACTGTTGTATTCGGACAGTAGGTACCGACGAGTTTTTGACAAACCAAACGATCTTATTTAGACATGAATTTTTAACTGGGTGTAGTTTCAGATGTCTTCTGTGTTGTGTCAAAATTTCAGCTTCAATTGATGACGGACGAATTTATAACGATTTTTTCAATTTAACTGCGCAGTTCTGCCAGAAATTGTGTTTCGTATAGTGAGTTTTGTTTTTGTTTTGACCAATCAAAAGATATGATTTTGGTGTGGAATTTTAACTGGACAAACCTTTATGGGTCTACTGTGTGGTGACCAAATTTTAGCTTCATATGAGATCGGATGGAATTTTAATGATTTTCACAAAAATACTGCGTTGTTCTGCCAGATTCTGGTTTTTGTTGAAATAAGCTTTGAATGCATTACATGATACATGTGTGAATAAGGAACGTATCCTATGATTTGGTTATGTGTTTCACGTTGATGTATGCTAGAGTGTTCGTTTCGTTTATGTTGGTGAACGTTTAGGATGGGCCATATAAGAAAACAATGAAAGGAACGATATGGCATGGATGATAAATGTGTTGATGGAAAAACTAATTGTATTATGGTGTTGACAAGGGTTGTTGTGCGTACGTGGGTACAAAGAGCAAGGGTTGCATTAAAGTTGTGAATTGTGTTGTATAAGCAAGCGAGGTGGACTTTCTTTTACTAAACTCTTTTACGCTTTCAAAAGTATGATACGGTGTTATAATGGTGGGTTAAAGTGTTATGTCATGCCATGATTGTTTTGATGTTGAGATTGTTGCCTGATGCCTAGTTCGTTTGAGCTTGCTCCGTTAGGCTATAGGGCTGTGTTAAACGAATTCGGGTCTGAGTAGGGCCGCAAACCCTATCAGGCTATGTACGCTGGTGGGATCGTGAGCCGTCCTTGCTAGTCGGCCGGTCTCGTGGGCGAATAGTGTGGCCACACTTTCGTCGCACTATGGTATGAGGATGTGAATGATTGATTGTTGAGAAAATGGGGAGATTGTTTTGTTTGGCTAGACTATGAAACTGTTTTTGTGATACTCGATGATATTTCTCTTCTAAATGTAAAACTCGAGTTCACTATGGTATGAATGACATAACTTTTATCAAATGTTTTCGGCATGAGCCCATTGAGTATATTAAGTACTCAGCCCTGCATATGTTTTCCCTATGTGCAGGTTGAGCGATGATGTTGCGGCGGATGTTGAGTCGAGCCTTAAGATTTTCCGGATGCGTCGTGTCTTCATACATGGGCGTCATCCTATGACTCTCTCTAGATACTTGATTTCCGCTGCTTTGTTTGAAATTGCTTTCTTTCTAAAAGTCTTCCGTTTTTTTTTTCATACTATGTTATGACATTAATTACCTTGAGACATTAATCCGATGCTTAACCATGCAATACATTAAATATTTTCTCTTGAAGTTTAGTTGAGCTTTGTGTTAAATGTCGTCTTTTATTGTTCCCTCTTTTCTTCCCCGCTTCTTAGTCCCTCCCCTAGTCGTGATTTCTCCGTCTTTACTATCCCTAGTAATGGCGGCCGTGACAAATACTCATAGAGAAGTAAAAACAACAAAAAGTACTAGACATGGTGAAAAACAAAACAAAACCCAAGGTTGAATTATGCAGTCTTCAGTCTTCTCTTGTCTGGATCGCAGAGCTCCGCTCCAGTGGAAGATGGTGAAAAACAAAACAAAACAAAAAAAATCCTTTTTAGCCATTTTGTTTTTCCATACCATATTGTGTGCTGCAAATGATTCCATCAACATTTCTGAGAGCCTTAGAGATGAAGAAACACTGGTTTCATCAGGTGGAATGTTCGCACTCGGCTTCTTCAGCCCGGGGAATAGTAGTAAATGTTATTTGGGCATATGGTACGACAACATACCAAACCAGACCGTGGTTTGGGTTGCCAACAGAGGAGCTCCACTCACAAATAAAACCGGCGTCTTAACACTGACAGAGGCAGGAACTCTGTCTCTTATCAACGAAACCAACGGCCTAATATGGTCAACCAACGCATCACGTACCGTGCAGAATCCAACCACATGGTTGCTAGATTCGGGGAATCTTGTTGTCAAGGATGCAGACGATGATGATGATAGGCCGGAGAATTTCTTGTGGCAGAGTTTCGATCATCCAACCGATACATAAATACCCGACATGAAAATGGGATGGATTTGATCAGAGGGGATGAGCGTTACATGTCATCGTGGCAGAGCAACAATGATCTGGGCAGAGCAACGATGATCCTGCTCCCGGTGCGTTTAGAACACACATGGATCTTTTTGGATATCCACAGATATTCACTGAAGGAGGCAGGGCATCAGATATAGATACGGGTCGTGGAATGGGGTCCAGTTTAATAGGATAGCGTATACTGTTACGGATGCTGAGAATGTCAGGGTAACACTAGAGATGAACAGAGACCGAGTAATGTATTCGGAATATGTCGTGCAGTCATCTGTAGTTACTAGGCTCACATTGTATCCGGATGGTAACGGTGTCCACTGGACTTGGAATGAAGGAAATCAAGCATAGAGAATCTACTACAGATTTCCGATTGACATCTGTGACGACTACAATAAGTGCGGTGCATATGGCAGTTGCAACGTTGCAGAATCCCCCCGTGTCAATGCCTCGACAGATTTGAGCCCAAGGATCAGGGGAGCTGGATTCAAACGGATTGGTCAGGTGGATGTGTTAGGAGGGTTCCACACCTCAACTGCCGGGATGATGTGTTCTTGAAGTACTCTCGACTGAAAATGCCCGACTCCAGAAACTCATCAGTCATTGGTGGGAGGATTAGCCTTGATGAGTGTGAGGCATTATGCTCGAGGAACTGTTCGTGTACGGCGTATGCGCAGTTGGATATCAGCAAAGAGAGAGGTGGATGCTTGTTCTATTATGGGGACTTGCTTGACATCAAAACTATATCTGCACCTGGACAAGATCTTTACATCAGAATGTCTTCAGTCGAATCAGGTGAAATACGGTCCTGTTGTTAGGTTGATAATATTCTTAAATTAGTAACTGACGACAATGTCAATAACCTACGTAATGGATGCCAACACGAAGACATTTGTATGTCAACTAAATGTAGTTGACATACGTATGTCAACTACATTTAGTTGACATACAAATGTCTTCGTGTTGACATCCATTACGTATGTCAACTACATTTAGTTGACATACAAATGTGTTCGTGTTGACATCCATTACGTAGGTTATTGACATAGTTGTCAGATATCAATTTATGAAAGTTATCAACTGATCATATCTCAGTGAAATATATATGGATACACTAGAATCAGTCTACAGTCCTCTATATTATTTGTTTCGAATACAGGAACCGGAAGGAAGAAAAGAGCAATTCTTTTAGCGAGTTTCGCATCGGGGTGGCAGGGCTAGTTTTGTGCCTAGTTATCATCTTACTTTGCTGTAGGAATAAAAGGAGAAAAGAAGGTATTAAGTTGGTGTGATTCAAATAAATATATGTTTCTCAATATGTTGAACACTAGCAGGGGTATGGCAAAGAAGCAGAGTTGCCATTGTTCAGTTTATCTACAGTTTTGAGAGCTACCAATAACTTTTCTATGGCTAACAAGCTTGGTGAGGGGGGATTTGGACCTGTTTACTGGGTATAATGCTACCATTTCATTTTTCATCTCAAACTGGCTGTAATAATTTAAAGAAATGTAGTATAAATACAAATATTTGATGGACAAGTAGTGCGTGTAGGGCATGCTGGAAGATGAACAGGAAATTGCTGTGAAATGCTTGGCCAGAAACTCCTCACATGGAGTCGATCAATTGAAGAACTAAATTCGTGTTCTCTAGTTATGCATTTAAAATTAATTATACTTTGATCATCTCAATAGCAACACCTAGACATTGATGCAACAAATTACAGTACTAACTAAACAATATCTTAACACAGATCAAACAAAAAGCAGGCTACTCAACTGGGAAAAACGCTTCAATATTATCAACGTAATTGCTAAGGGAATTATGTATCTTCATCAAGATTCAAGGTTGAGAATCATCCATCGAGACCACAAAGCCAGCAATATACTGCTAGATGCTGACATGAACCCCAAGATATCCGACTTTGGCCTAGCTAGAACTTTAGCAGGAAACGAAACAGAAGCTAAAACTCGCAGAGTTGTTGGAACATAGTAAGGGTCAACAAACACTGATCCTTCTAATTCTTATTCACATTATAACACAATTTTCTTGTTTTGTAGCGGATACATGTCGCCAGAATATGCAATAGACGGGGTATTCTCGGTCAAATCAGATGTTTTCAGCTTCGGTGTTCTCGTGCTAGAAATTGTGTGTGGAAAGAGAAACAGAGGATTCTGCCTTGAAGATCATGATCTTAACCTTCTCGGTCACGTAAGCATGAACGCGTGATTCGCTAGTCGAATAACACATTTACCACAAAACTAGCTAGACAATAAATTCCCATTTTGCACAGGCGTGGAGACTATACAAAGAAGACAAGACAAGCCAACTAGTAGATACTTCTCTAGGTGATTCACTAGACACGAAACAAGCTCTACGCTCGATTCACGTGGCGTTATTGTGTGTGCAAAAGAGTCCAGAGGAAAGGCCAGGCATGTCTTCAGTGGTGTTTATGCTGGGGAATGACATATCAATAGCTCAAGCTAAAGAGCCTGGATTTTTTACACAGAGAGATGTTGGCATTGCTCACAAGTGTAATACAAATTCAGAGAATCATGTAAGCATGTCATTGATCCAAGGAATATAGGAAATCGCAGAAGCTAAATTCTCACATCATTCAGTCCTTTACTTTGTCATATATTACTGGTATTTTATTTCATAAACAAATTCGATTAAGCACAAGTGAAAAATCACTGTATAAGCAAAATTATTCTCCAAAGAGAGCACGCACCTTCAAATCCGCTCTCCTTCAAGACGAAGAATGTAAATACCTGCCTGATTCGATTTTAAGCATAAACCCTAATTCTATATTAAAATTGTGTTCAACGCCAAATATCCCAATTTTATCAGTCTTTTTTTTAGGATCAACAATGTTTCTTCATCTGCCCTATGATGACTCGAACCAACGTCTTACCAACTAAGTTTTGCTTCATTGTCAAATTATATGTGTTGATTTTATGAGTCTCGTCTCTCAAGATCAAATTTATAAGTAACATTGTTGTATACTCGATCCTTAGGAATAAGTCGTACTCCCTCCGTCCCAACTAAGTTGTGTCATAAATTAAAATTGTGTTGAAAACTAGGAGAAATGAATAAAGTAGGAAAGATAAAGAAAAAGTAAAGTAGATAATGCAATAAGTAAGAGTTAAAGAAAAAGTAAGGTAGTTAATACAATAAGTAAGAGTGATTGAATGTTTTGTTTTTTTGTCAAAAAAGGAAATAACTCAACTTAGTTGGGACATCCAAAAAAATGCGACGCAACTTAGTTGGGACAGAGAGGGAGTATCGTATTTATCGGTTGTCTATAAAAATAATCCATATCCATTTATCGAAATTTTATTTCTATCTTTCTCTATTATTTATAAGGCCCATGGTCTAAAACTCCCTCTGTCCCTCAATTAGAGTATTGTTATGACATTTCGGCCCGTCCCACAATAATATTCATATTTCACTTTTACTATAAATGTTAAGTAGACCCTACATTCCACCAGGTACCAACTTATTCCACTCACAATTTGTTATAAAACTAATATATATAAGTGAGACTCATACTCCACTAACTTATTCAACCCATTTTTCTTTACATTTCTTAAAACCTATGCCATAACTAGATAGGACTCCTATTCCGGGACGGAGGGAGTATTTTTTAACTATATTTTATTTTCTCTCACTTTATCATTTATGAGTTCCACCATTCTCTAACACTGTAACAACTATCTTTTCTCATTTTCTCTTATTTTTTATCAGTTATTGACATACTTGGATTTTACATAATTTTAGAGAGTCATCTTGGATTATTTTAATTATATTTTGTGTTTGTTTGACATGATTATGGCTACATTTCTATATTTTGGTATTTTGACATGTTTGTTGAAATATGATAGCAAAAGATTAGAAAAAAGGTATAAAAATATGTGGATGTGCAACAGCCTTGGTTCGAGACAATTCTGCTGGTGATTTCGAAATCCATTCAGCCCCTAATTCATATCACTCTCTTCGTCTCCGAAAGAGAGCTTCACGTGGGTATCTTTTATGCCTCAATCGGATTTTATTAGAAGAAGTTATTGTCGTTATACGAACACTGTGCTGTCTAAAATATTGCACCTGGGTGGGTGAATTTTGTCTTATGCTACCCGACCGGGCGCTGAACTTTGTGAAGAGAAGTTACAGAGGCATTTCGTCCGACCGGGCGTTTTTATGGCTTATTTCGCCTGGTCAGGTGAAAAACACGCGTGTTGAAGCTAATTTCGCGAAAACGGAAAAATAAGAAGAAAAAGGGGATATAGGGTTCTACATTCGACACCAGCCGCTTTCTACACACACCCAAGAACACCTTTGAGAGAGAGAATTGAAGATTCAAGACTCTACATCGGAAGATTGAAGCTTCACTCCATAGATTCATTCCACACGAGTTCTTAGTCTCTATCTTTCATGTTTTTGTTGGAATTCTTTGTGTTTAACTTGGTTTTCTACATGAACATGAGTAGTTAAACCATTTTTGTAGAATTCTTGGTGATGATGCACTAATTTCGTAGTTTTTATTCAATCAATTTCGTTCTTACCTTGCTCTTGTAGTTGTTTAATTATTCTTGGTTTATTCCTTTCAATTGCTTGATCACCACTTGATTGTGTAGGATTAATTAGATTAATCAGGAGATGAAATAGTTAAACTGGAAATAAGAATAATTCACACCTTAATACAATAGAACTAGGAGAGTTGAGGTTTTGAGTGAAGTCTTTGATCTTATCGTGCTTTTGGGAGTTAGGAGTTAAGGGTTAGAAGGGACTTCTGTCCTAGCACCTAATCAACAGGTTTCTCACCTCATGAGGAGGTTTAATCTATAATTGTGATCGACTTAATAACTCTAGGGACACTAAAAGGTAAGAAAAATAGATTGGATAAGAGATTGGAATTGTGCATAAGATCATTGAGTTCTACATTTTCTCCATATTATCTTTTCACATTCTGTTTACTTGTTTTTATTTGTTTACTTGCTAATTACATGATTTTATTAGTTGTGAACAAGCCAACTCTTTTCCAACTGTCTGGATAGTAGTTAATTCTTGTCAATGGTAGTTAAGTTGGTACAAATTTGTCTGTGTGAGATACGATATACTAATTGTTGCACTGGCCCGCCCCGTACACTTGCGAGCATTACTTGTGTTAAAATAAGTTGAGTCAGGTTTTTGGCTCCGTTGTCGGAGAAAATTTTGTGTCAGTATAGCTTAATATCGTGATAATAATCTAGATTACTAGTCTTGATTTTGTTTGCTTTATTTTTATTTTTATTTTTGTGTTCTCTAATCTTTGAGTTCTAATTGGTGTTATGTCCATGTTTGCGAGGTACACACCTAGAGGCCGGCCCCAGAGAAGATGGATCTATTGATGGAGCAGTTGGCTTGAACTCTCGAACTCATGGACCAACACAGTGCGATGCAGGTTACTGAACTTGAAGATGTTTATGAAGATATGAATTATGTGCATCCAAAGGACCAAGGCTGAGCTACAGTGATTACCACCCTAGTCAAGGGGGTTACAATTACTACACCAAAGGCCACTCTCATTCCATCTTCTTGGACAAGCCGTTAGAAGGAAATATGAAGCCTACCTAGAAGAAACTCTCGCCACCTTTATGGAGCAAACTAATGCATGTATGAAAAAAACTGAAGCATATATGAGTCCATCGCCCCGATTATTCAGAAGTGATCCAATAATGGAACCTCAAGGGAATGTTGAATATGTTAATTATATTCAGCAAGTGGACCAAGACAAAGTTATTGACGGGTACTACCTGAACCAAATGGGTAGTAATGATTACAGTCTAACCAGGTCCACTCATAACTTATCATTTGGATATTCTGACGATGCTCAGCAACCCTCGCATGATTGCTCCACCTCTTATGGAGTAATTGAGGAGCCTAAGAAGAATTTTACAGATGAGTTGTTGATTTCCTTCATTAAAAAACTGAAGCTTACATAGATAGCTCGTCTTAGAGGTTAGACAAGCTAGAACAAACTTTGGAGGAGTTGAGCTCACACATGAAGAATATGACGACTCGGATGAGTCAATTTTCTTACGCCGTTACCATTCAACGACAACATGTTCAATTTCTGGAGCAGACGATTGTGCATCCGAAAGAGTGCAATGCCATCGGTCTAAAGAGTGGTATCGGTCAAGAAATTCTATCTGTACCCGAGGGCAATCCAAAATGAATCACGACGAAGATGAAAAAGGCGTGGATAATGAAGAAAAGAAAGAGATGAAGGACGAAGTGACTGCCCGACTAATAAAGAAATGGCCTCATAAAAAGAATAAATTGGTCAAAATGAAGGGAGCTCCACCTTTTCAAAGCTCAATGATCAGCCGATGGTTGAGGCAAATGAATGGGCTCATTCATGCGATAGTGGCAATGAGTAATGATGCAGATTCCATCATCCGACTCCATTTGAATTGAGAGAGCTTGAAGACGTCAAGTCAACGACGATAACCAAAGGCACTATGGGGGAGGTTACCCGTAGTAGGTAAATTTTAGTTTTCTTTCGTTTTAGTTTGTTTTGTGTTGTTTGCCTATCATGTAAGTCTCCCTTCTCCACCAATTTTTCAAACTTATTCTTTGCATAGTGTTAAATAAGTTTGGAGGGGAGGGGGGTGATATGGTGGATAGTGATTCTTACGAGTTAATTATCTTTAAGTTATTGATTAATTTTTGTTGATTTTTTTGGAATTTAGTTGGTTTTAGTTTAGTGATTAGTTGTTTTGTTTTGTTAGGTTCCTTGAGAGTTGTATTGGTTTGGGTTGTTTGCAATTGAAATTGGACTTGTTTGAATTATGGTTTTCTAGGGGTAAAGACTAGTTGTTAATGATAGAAACATCATCCATTTTTAAGCTATCATGATCTTTGACTTGAGAGTTTGAGTAATAGGTGCATAAGTAACGAATTGTTTATTTGCCTTGATTCATGCTATTACCCGAGTGAGAATTGAGCCTAAATCCTTTCATGTGTGATGTATCATCAATCGTGCTATATGTTTCTACAACTTACTCTTGGTCTTCTTAAGTCTACAAGTGATTTTAGAAAGAGGAAAGGATGTTAGGCTATTTTTGTTAGCCATATCTTTATCCAAACACTAACCGTACTCATAACCTTTTGTCAGCCAATTTTGAGCATTAAGCCTTTTTATTTGACAAGCTATTCCTGGATTGCAGAGAAATTTGATTTCGATTGGGCAACTTGATACAGAAGGGTACACGGTGACGTTTGGCTGCAACAATTGGAAGATTACCAATGGAGCTATGATATTAGCTCGAGGTAAGAAGGAGGGTACGTTGTATACCACAACTAACTCCAAAGATTGCATTGATCTTGCAAGTGAGGCAAATAATGCAGATTTATGGCACTGTCGTCATGGCCACATGAGCGAGAAAGGGATGAAGATAATATGCTCAAAAGGTTTACTGCTCGGCCTGAAAACTGTTGAAGTTGGCCTATGTGAGGATTGCATGTTTGGGAAACAGAAAAGGGTGGGTTTCTCAAGGGGAGGCAGAAAATTGAAGACACAGAAGTTGGAGTTGGTCCATACTGATCTATGGGGACCAGCACCTGTGCAGTCCCTAGGAGGCTCTGGATATTATATGACATTCATCGACGACTCCACTCGAAAGGTATGGGTTTATTTTTTGAAGAGTAAATCTGATGCGTTTGATGCATTTAGGAAGTGGAAAGCCCTTGTTGAAACAGAAACCGGGATAAAGGTGAAGTGTCTAAGATCAGATAATGGAGGACAATATGAACTTGCAAAGTTCAAGGAGTTTTGTGCTGAGAATGGAATTCTCATGGAGAACACTGTGAAAGGAACTCCACAACAGAATGGAATCGCAGAACGCATGAACAGAACGTTGAATGAACGAGCAAGATGCATGAGGTTGAAAAGTGGATTGCCAAAGAATTTTTGGGCAGAAGCAGTCAACACAGCTGCATTCCTAATCAATAGAGGCCCATCAGTTCCGTTGGAGTTTCGGATACCCGATGAGGTTTGGACAGGAAAAGAGGTGAATCTATCTTTCCTATGTATCTTTGGTTGTGTTGCTTATGCTCATTTTAGTTCTGTTGAGAGAAGTAAGTTGGATGCCAAATTTGTTAAGTGTACGTTCATTGGTTATGGTGGCAATGAGTTCGGTTATAGACTCTGGGATGAGCAGAACCATAAGGTTATTCGCAGTAGAGATGTCGTTTTCAATGAACAGATATTGTACAAGGATAGATTGGAGGTGTCGAGTTCCAGCAGTTCTGAGTCCCAAGTGGTCGAGCTAGACATCTCAAACTCCAGTGGGAGCAAGGAAAGTCAGAATGTTGAAAAGGCGCTTGAAGAAGAACCAAGCACTCCACCACTGATTATTCCACTGGCTAAACCGACTAGAGAGCGACGTGCACCTGATAGGTACTCGCTCTCTAATTTCTATTTGTTACTTACTGATGGTGGTGAACCTGAGTGTTATACAGAGGCAGGAGAAGGCCCTGATAAATGAAGGTGAAAAATTGCCATGGATGACGAGTTTACCTCTCTTCTCCTGAATGGCACATGGGAGCTTGTGGAACTTCCAAAAGGGAAAAAGGCATTGGCATTGCAAGTGGGTCTATCGAATCTAAGGTGAAGCTAATGGTAGCAAGCGCTACAAGGATCGGCTGGTTGTCAACAATATGGTATTGATTATACAAAGGTTTTCACTCCTGTTGCGAAACTGACTACTATTCGTTTAGTGTTGAGTATGGTAGTTGCAGAAAATCTATTGTTACATCAGATGGATGTAAATACGGCATTCCTTCATGGTGATTTGGAGGATGAGTTGTACATGACACAACCTGAGGGATTCGTAGTAAAAGGAAAGGAAAATCTTGTGTGCAAGTTGAAGAAGAGCTTGTATGGTTTAAAGCAAGCTCTAAAGCAGTGGTACAAGAAGTTTGATGGATTCATGATGGGGATTGGCTATAAAAGATACTACACTGACAATTGTTGTTACTACAAGTGGTTTGATAAGAGCTATCTTATCATGTTATTATATGTTGATGATATGTTGATCGTAGGAGGTGATCCAAAGGAGATGGATAAGTTGAAAAGGCAATTGTCTGAACGATTCTCCATGAAAGATCTTGGAGAGGCTAATCAAATTTTGGGCATGAGAATCGAGCGTGACAAGGCGGCAGGAAAATTGTATCTTTCACAAGCTGCTTACATTGGTAAGGTTTTGGAAAGATTCAACATGGATAATTCGAAGCCAGTAAGTGTGCCCTTGGGTAGTCACTTCAAGCTGTCGAAGAAGGAATCGCCGAGTACAAAAGAAGAAAGTGCTGAAATGAAGAAAGTTCCTTATGCTTCAGCAATTGGCAGTATTATGTATGTAATGGTGTGTACGAGGCATGATATTGCACAAGCAGTGGGAGTAGTGAGTCGGTTCATGGGTGATCCGGGCAAGCAACATTGGGAAGCAGTTAAATGGATCCTTCGATACTTGAGAGGTACTACAGAAATAGTCTTATGTTTCAATGGCAAGAATGTCGAGCTGGCAGGTTATGTGGATGCAGACTTGGCGTCCAATGATCTTGATGGGAGAAGAAGCACAACTGGGTATGTATTTACTTATGGTGGTACAAATATTTCATGGACTTCTAAGTTGCAGAAGACCGTTGCTTTGTCTACTACAGAGGCTGAATATGTAGTAGCGACGAGGCAAGCTATGAGATGGTGTGGTTGCAGAGTTTCTTAGATAAACTTGAGAAGGAGAACAAGGGTAGCATGCTCTATAGGGACAGACAGAGTGCTATTTTCTTGGCAAAGAATCTAGCGTTTCATTCTAGAACAAAGCATGTTGAGTTGAAGTATCATTACATTTGACACTTATTGGGGATGAAAATCCTGCAACTTGAGAAGATACTTGGAAGTGAGAATCCAGCAGATATGTTTACTAAGGTGGTGACCTAAGAGAAATTGAAGCTATGTATAACTTCAATTGGCCTTGGAACTTGAAGAGAAGGTTAGGCGATGCTAAGCGGATGCAGGGATGAGATCACGAGGATATGGTTGTTTAGGAGTTGTTAGTCTCCAAGTGGGAGATTGTTAATTATGGAGCCAAAAATATCTCCTACCATATTTAGGATTTGTTTCCTTTAAGTATATTTCCTTGTGATAGATTTATTCCTTAGAAGATATTTCCTTATGGAATATATTTCCTAGTTTGACTAGAATTAGGGCTCTCTATTGTGCTTATAAATAGAGGTGCTCCTCATTGTAAAATCATCCTAAAAATTATATAGTGAAATCCCTGGCTTGGCATCGCCCCCAGACGTAGATACACATCGTATCGAACCTGGTAAACAATTCCTTGTGTTCATCATCCTTTATATTCGTGATTGCTTGCGTTTATTTCCCAACAATTTCTTTCATGTCTAATACTTTTATTATTGTTTTTACTACTTGTCTATGTGTAGTTAAACATCATTTGTAGATTATTTGTTGAACACTATTATGAACATGTTTTGATTTATTGAATTGAACCTTTTCCTAGCTCTTGTGATTGTTTTGCTTGTTCTTGTGCTTTTATTATTCTTTTGTCTGACCAACTTTAGAACTATGTCCATATAACTAGATTAAGCGAGAGATAGCTAGTTTTACGTGGTAAAAGGAACGAGTACACCACATAAGTTTATCCGCACTCGAAAGAGGGGACCCTTTGTGAGGGCTTGAGTCTTAAGAACATAAAGAGTTAGAATCTAATCTATTGAAAGAAGACTTTGATAGTTAGAGTCTAATCTACTGGATAGATGCACTCGAAAGAGGGCTTATTCTAGAATCGTGACTTTCCTAATAATCCTAGAGACACATAAAGGTAAAGGTTTGTGAGATTAATCATCACTAGGTCGTAGTAATTGGATCCTAAAACTCTTCATTTTGTAGCCTACTTTGTATTATTTTGTTTTTATACTTGTTTATTTATTTATGTCTAGTTTATAAAACCAAAACCAAAAACTCTGTGTCTCTAGATAGTATATGACGCTTAATATATGATAGCCAGTTGCAATCTTATTCCTTGTGTTCGATATCACGGTACTAACCTTTAACTATACTAGATCTACTATGTATGCTTCCAGGTATTTTTAGTGCTAATAAATAGTGCATCAAGTTTTTGGCGCCGTTGCTGGGGAATATTATTGCTTTAAACTGATATTGTAAAATGGTCGAGAATACTAATTTAGAGTGCAAAATTTTGTATAGTTATTTTAATTTTATTTTTATCGATTTTGCAAGGGTTACTATTTGAGGAGAACGAATCACAACAATGGATTACTCTGTGCTCCGGTGCAAGATACAATCATCTGCTACAACACTTGATATGCTCCGTAGAGCGTGGAGGACATATAAAGTTCAATGATGATAACTCTCTGTGTTTTTTAGTTTCAAGATTATTTTTTTTCCTTCCTCCTCCGTAGAACTGAAGTCTTACTCCGTAGAGCTGAAGTTTAATTTTTTTTTTCTTTGTTTTAATTTTGTTTTTTTTTGTTTTTATACAGAAATGTCATTTAAAAAAAATCTTTCTTTTTCCCTTTCTTTTAATTTTTATTTTTTTAATCTAAAAAAACTAGAGCCTACTTTCCCTCTTTATATTTCATTTTCTCCACTTAATTCACACACTTACGTTTCAAGTTCACATTACTTAATCAAATTCTTTGAATTCTACCAATTATTCTTATGCTCAATTGTCAACCAACACAAGGTATGTTCTTCTTGTAATTTCTGAGCGTTGAACTTGAATTCTTTCACTGAATGGCTTTGTTGTTGCTATGTATTGGTAGTTTGAATTAGAGTTTGATGGGTAATGATGAATTTGTATGTTTTAGATTTTTAGAATTAATTATTGTTGGGTGTGATTGAGTATATTTGACCTTTGTGGGTGAAAATTGAATATTACTTTGGTTTGATTGTTGATACACATAGTTCATGTTCATAGTATTATGAGGTTATTTTATCTTGCATGAATTGTGTATATTTAAAGATTAATTATTTTTTGCTTGACCTTGGTCTATTGTTTGAAAATTTTGCAATTAATTGGGGGATTAAGAATATTATGGGGGATGAAAAATGATCATGTTAAGGTAGATAATTTGATTTGCATATTTTATGCCTTGATATGATTAAAGTTTGGGGGAGTTGACACATATTATGCATTGTACTCTACTACAATTTTCTTCATTCTATGCTCACATTGCGAATTTGTAGGTACAAAAGGCATCCCAAAGGAAATCCTAAGAATGTGGAATAACTTATGAGCTTCAAAGAACGTCAAGCTAAAGACGTTAACCAAACGCTTGTTGGGAGGCAACCCAACATTGGTATCATTTTTTTTCATATTTAATTTTGTTTAAGTTTAATTTTTTTTCTTAATTTACTCACGCCCCTACCAACTTTTCAAACTTATTCTTTAGTTTTGAATATGTTTGGGGGGATGAAGTGGTGGACCGTGAGTTTAGTTGTTTTTGTTAGTTTTTTTAATAAACCCTAGGTGAATCTTGTCATGAGCATAACATAGAAAACTTAGAAATACTCATGTTTAGGGACATCAGACCAAGTTGCCTATGATGAAAAGTTCATTTATGTGTTGGTTGAGTTGACTTAATGCATTGATTTGAGAGTTTTGTGAAAGGGTGTACAATTAATGAATTGCTTGTTTAGCTTGAATCATGCTTATACCTTGTGAGATTTGAGCCATACATTTCTTTCTTGTGTGATTTATCTGCACTCACGTATTCGTTTCTAGAACTTGCTCCCGGTCTGCCTAAGTCTACATAGTGTTTAAATGATAAAAGAGGACGTTAGATCATCCTTCTTAGCTACTTTATATATCCAAATTAATGACCTTACTCGAATATTTCTTAGCTAGCCACTTTTGAGCCTTAAAGCCTTTTCTTTGGAAGCTAAATAAAGGGAGAATATTCATACACTCTTGGGGAAAATTAGTTTACATATTGTGAAAAGAGTTGGGGAGGTAAGGTAGAAGTAAAAGTAGTGTGCTTACTTATGAAAAGTGCATAGACATCTATGGTTTGAAATAGAAATTTGGTTATGCATAAAAGAATAAAAAGAAAGGATCTACAAAAGAAAAAAAAATGAAAAGGAAAACATCGAGAAAAGAAAAAAAAGGAAAAAAAAAACAAAGGAATTTGGGAAGTGAGAAGAAATCTGGACAAAGTCTAGAATTTTCTGAGATACGAATCGTTGGTGGGGTGCTAAGTTAGATGTAGTAGAAATTGGTCACGTTTGCTATGATTGGGTTTAGTCACAAAAAGTATAGGATGAATTAGACTTTAAGGAAGCCTATGGTAAACTCTGCATGTTGCATGATCTGAGAGCATATATTCTTTACCTTCTACACTTTTAGAGTAGGTGATAAACACACTTATAAACACTTGTGAGCATAGTACTTCAATATGATCAACGAGCAAGTAATGAAAGTGCACTAATAAGCTTTGCTTGATTTGATTTGTATTCTAGTCAAACTCTTCATTTTTTATTGTAATTTTTGAGGCAACTATGAAGTCTAGTTCTTAACATTCGTGTTTCTTTATTAGTGTTTCTCTTGTTTTGTTTGAGGACAAACAAATAATTAAGTTTGGGGGAGTTGACAAACACAGATTTTGCATATTTTTAAGGACTAGATTTGACTCGTTTTAAATGTCAATCATGCAAATTATGTTATTAAAATGCATATGTTATACATTTTGGTATTTTTGATGTGTTTGTTGATAAATGATAGAAAAAGACAGAAAAAGGTGCAAAAAGGACCAAGGTATAGCAGCCTCAGTTCAAGCCGATTTTCCAGCATTGTTGAAGTCCAATTAGTGATTAATTCATACCATTCTTTTCATTTTCGAAAGAGCTTAGCGTGGATACCTTGCAAGACTAGATCAGAGTTCTGTGAAGAAAGTTATGACTATTCTACGAACATTGCGCACTACAGTCAAAGATGGTGGAAATTAGGTGGAAATTCAAGAAAGGAATAAACTATTGCCCAAACCTCATCTTTTAATTGAAGGATTCAAAAATATCATATTTTCAGTTAATTGGAGGATATTTTTTTTATCATTTTAAACCCTTTTCTAGCCTATAATTACCCCCTAACCTATTCCATAGCAATCATCTCACAATCTTCAATCATTCTCCACCTCTACACCTTCTTTCATCGCATATTTCCACATATAATTCATCCATCTTCCATTGGAGCGGAGCTCTACAGATCCAGAGAAGAGAAGACTGAAGATTGAAGATTCAACATTGGGTTTTATCAATTTCTTTCATGTCTAATACTTTTATTATTAATTTTATACTACTTATGAACATGTTTTTATTTATTGAATTGAACATTTTCCTAGCTCTTGTGATTGTTTTGCTTGTTCTTGTGCTTTTATTATTCTTTTGTCTGCCCAACTTTAGAACTATGTCCGTTTAACTAGATTAATCGAGAGATAGTGATAAGTCGCATTCTAGGCCTTGGTTACTGGTCAGTATACGTGCATAATTGGATTATATCTGCAAAACAGTTGCTAAAGTGTGCAGGGAAAGGGTTCCAGTCAGTAGGAAGGGTTTCGAATAACCCAGGTGAAAAGAGCGCCAGAAGGGTGCAATACTGATCAGGATGCATGCCAAAAAAGGCTCGAGATGGAGAAGAAGGATTGCTGGGAAGGATTAACCACAAGCGAGGGCAAAAGAGTCATTTCACGAAGAGAGTTTACCCTAAAAATCAAGGGCATGCCTCCCTATAAAAGGAAGCCACTTGGAGAGAGAAAAAAGGGGATCATCAACACACTTCACTCTTAGTTAGAATATTTTCTCTCGGTAGATCAGTTTCCTTCAGCATTGTCCTACATCTTCTCGTTCCTCGCCACGGCCATGGTCACCTGAAGTTCCATCAGTTCACCGGAGTTTTGCCTTCCATCGTTCCAGCTAGTCTATTTCGTAGTCGTAGCAGTTTCATCGTACTGAGTGGCAAAACAATCTTTATTCGCTTTCTTAGTTAACCTTTACTTGTTTTCTTTCGTTGGATCTGCTGCATTTTCAGTACTTATCATCTTATGAAGTGTTTTGTTGAGATCCAAACGTTTTATGCAATGAAGTTATTTTTATGCATCTCTTTCAGTTTGAATCTGTTTCATTCTGTCTAGATAGCTCAGATCTAGTGTTGCAGTAATTTCCAAGTGTTGGAAGCATGATTTCATTTGGAGTTGTTCGATCTGAGTTTGTAGTTAAGTTTGTTGCTTAGATCTAATTCCTGAAGTGTTTAAGTGCGAAATTTGAGTTTACATAAGTTCTGTCACCTTGCATGTCGTCCAGTATGCGTAATTCTTGATTTCGTGTGTTAATCTTCGAATCTTGTTGTTTTAATTTATGGATCTGAATTGTGGAGTTGTTAATCTGTAATTTCATCTATGGAATATGAGTCTGTTGATTTTGTCCATGCTTGTTGACAGTGGCGGAGCCAGGAATTTGATATTGGAGGGCCCAAATTATATTTACCAGTTGTTGAATATTTTTCGGTGTCATCAACGCCATAAAAATACAGACATGACGTATATAGCGACAATGTCGACATTGAAATAATTAAAGCTAAATTTTTAAATAAACAACATAAATTTTAAATTAAATTTACAAATATTGTATGACAAAATTTACACATCTATGAGGCATTTTTTATTCCTAAATTATAAACATTAGTATTATTTTATGATCTTAAATTAATACTACTATATTTACATAAACTTACTAATTTTGAAAAAAAAAAATTACATAAAATTACTAGTGTAGCCAAATCCAGTAAAAACACAAATGAATTAATTAATAGCTAATAATTTTATCTAAGACAAAATATACAAAATAGTCAAATGAATTACGAGAAAGCACAAATATATTAATAACTAATATGACAAAAGTCACAAAATAGTGTGAGAAAAATTACAAATGAAATTGAATCTAGGAATAAAATCCATCGACTAATTAATATGACAAAATTCACAAAATAGTGTAAGATATATTTACAAAAGAATTTGAAACTAGGAAAAAATCCATCAAGTTCAAAAAAAATACCCACAAAATTGTCAATTTAAGATTTCGAACACAATACCTGACGAAGCAATAACTAGTTTCCAAGCCAATTGCACTATCAAACTCTTTGACAGATGAATGCATACATAATCTATAGTGAAATTAAAAATGGGTGAGGGGCCCAAGGGCCCCCTTGGTCCCACCGTGGCTCCGCCACTGCTTGTTGAAGAAGACAACATCCACATCAAAGTTTGGGACCACTTTTGCTTTTTAGTTACTTTTTGCTTTTGTCCTTTGCTTTTTATGCTGGTACCCTACAGACCTGACAGTGCAGCAACCGAACCACCACTTATTCTCTAATATTCCGTTTAGCCTTTTATAGTAACCATCTACTTTCCACGTGTCCCTGAAACACCTTGCCCCTACTCTCACGTACACAGCCACATGTCGATCACTTTCATACCACCCAGTCAGTAGAGTACCACCTTTAATTCCTGTCTAGGTAGAATCTCAACCCAAGCGTGGTAGCTAACCAAACCCCTCCAGATTATCACCACAATTACCAAAGCGTATCCATCTCTGTGGGATTCGACCCTTACCTCCACTATACTAGCCAGTAGAAGTGGGTTGAGGAATTTCTTTGATTCCAGGTTCAGGTTGGCTGGGACTTCTATCCTGATCAGTAGGATACATCCTTGCTTAACACGACACCTGCAAGCCTGTATGAGTCATCAAATAGCTAGTTTTACGTGGTAAAAGGAACGAGTACAATACATAGGTTTATCTGCACTCGAGAGAGGGGACCCTTTGTGAGGGCTTGAGTCTTAAGAACTTAAAGAGTTAGAATCTAATCTATTGGAAGGAGACTTTGATAGTTAGAGTCTAATCTACTGGATAGATGCACTCGACAAAGAGCTTATTCTAGAATCGTGACTTTCCTAATAATCCTAGAAACACATAAAGGTAAAGATTCTGTGGGATTAATCATAATTAGGTCGTAGTAGTTGAATCCTAAAACTCTTCATTCTTTAGCCTGCTTTGTATTATTTTAGTTTTATACTTGTTTATTTATTTATGTCTAGTTTATAAAACCAAAACCAAAAACTCCGTGTCTCTAGATAGTATATGACGCTTAGTATATGATAGCCAATTGCAATCTTATTCCATGTATTCGATATCTCGGTACTAACCTTTAGTTATACTAGATCTACCATATATGCTTGTATGTATTTTTAGTGTTAATAAATAGTGCGTCAAGTTTTTGGTTCCAAACTTCGTCGATGTACTCAACAATGACAAGTGACTCACAAACGGGGATTTTCTTGCGAATGGGGTTGGATTGAAGAAGAAGCGAGCTTTTGTTGCGAAGGTCCTCCTCTTTGTACTCGTATTCCATGCCTTTTGCAGCTAGCGCCACTCGAGCCCTCATTCCAAACATGCTAGCGAACAAATCCAACAGAATCACCTTCTCCGCCATTTTCTCCTCTCTAAGATTTTGAGTTTGTTGAGAGTGGTAAAGCACTACTATAATATAGAGAGTGCGGCAGTTATCAACGGACAGGAGAGCAGCGGATCATCGGATGAGTTTTCATGAATCTAGATTATGCATGACATACACTTTAACTGGTAAGGTAGTACTCCAACAATTATGAAAAAGTATTTTAATAGAGATTGAAAGCTACGCTATGACAATAAATTGTAGAAAGGTCCAAAATACTTTTTACTTTAAACTTTATTTTTTCACATTTTGTAGTGCCACTGCGACAAAAATATCTGTTAAGGACGTTTATTTGTATTTCTAAATAAACCACTAACATTTCGAAAAACGTTCTTATTGCTTGTGTCCCAACTAAAATTAGATAGTGCAAATTGAAGCGTCCTGAAAAGCAAAAGATGAATTTAATTTGTCCTTAATTTAAAAACACTTTCTTTTGCGTCCTAAATTGTTGTTATTTGTAAAACTTTTCCAACACAAGTAATTGCGTCTCGATATTTGTATCCTTAAAGTAAGCTTTTTGTAGTGTGTATTAAAAAATTGTGATCTAAACTAAATCCATCCTTTAAAAACATAAATTATTTTTATTTTGATCTGTTACTTAAAATAAAATATTTTAGGAAAATTTTCTCTAATAAGGTGAGATTTATTCTTCAATATCACTTTTTTTCTTTTATCTCTATCTTACTTTAACAATTACTCTTTTCGTCAGTGAAATATTGTCTACATTTGACTCGACACGGGTTTAAGAAATATAAAGAAAAGTGAGTGGAATGTGGGTTCCACATGTATGCATTAATTTATATAGAACACGAGTGTAACGTGTTAGGTGAATGGTGGGATCCATTTACTTAGAATGGTAAAAGGTAAATGAGACTTTAAATCGCGGACGCACCAAAATGGCATGAGACATTATTTCACGGACAGAAGGAGTATAATTTATTTTTATGACTGACCATATTATAAACATTTAGCACTACTCTATTTATTAATCCAATTTGTAGGCTCTTAAGCCTTTGGAAGGCATTTATAATCAACGGTAACTTTTTAGTTTGAGTGATTATGAAGGTTGCCCAAATCTTCACCAAACTCACCAACTGTACTCAGAAAAATTAAAAATCTCAAAATTCAAGATTTCAATTTTTGTGCGTTACACATTATTTCAAGATAAGGATACATGTGGTGATGCACCTAAGCATCAACATCAACTTTAAATTTCTCAACCACCAATACAGAGAGAGAAGGTGGTGTTATTATCCAAAACACAACAAGACATAGTAGCAAAATTAGGAGGTGTCGATGCCGAACACCTTCCTTATCTTTAAAGCAAACTCGTAAACCTTGGTCGGATCGATCAAGGAATTCGACACAAAGTCTATCTCCAAACACCTCTTCACCCACGCACTGAGTGTAGGGCAGTGCTCTCCAATGCTGAAACCACCACACTTTTCGTAGGTGTGGAACCACGCCGTATATGTGACCAATGCCACATCCAAAAATCCAAAGCTCTCTCCACCGAAGAAGGCCTTGTCTCCCAGCTCCGATTCCAACTGCTTCAGAATCTCTACGAATTCCTTCTTCCCCGCTTCTAACTCTTCCCCACTCTTAGTCCACGTCTTCCTTGCAGCATCATACAGCTGCAACATTAAATAAATAAACAACCATAAAATAAAGTAATCAGATTGATTAAGGCATAACATAATAGAGTAACGTAGAGGAGAAAGTAAGTAAGAGGGAACAGTAAGACAGAGAATATAATGCAGAGAAAAATATGTTGATTTTTATCAAAAAGAAGAAATGTGTCCACTCTAATAGAATATTAAAAAAAAATATGTTCCAATGCTAAAGAAACAAAGGGAATAGTACCTTTTTGTCGATGTAATCAGCCCAGAACCTAGCTTGGGCTCTCTGGTAAGGATGGGAAGGCAAAAGAGGGTATTTTTGGTTCCAAACCTCGTCGATGTACTCAACAATGATAAGTGACTCGCAAACGGGTTTATCGTTATGAATCAAAACGGGGATTTTCTTGTGAATGGGGTTGGATTGAAGAAGAAGCTGGGATTTGTTGGGCAAGTCTTCCTCTCTGAACTCGTATTCCACACCTTTTGCGGCTAGCGCCACCCGAACCCTCATTCCGAACATGCTAGCGAAAAAATCAAGCAGAATCACCTTCTCCGCCATTTTTTCTTTCTGAGTTTTTTAGTTTGTTGAGAGTGGTAAACCACTGCTATTATATAGAGTGTGGTAGTTATCAAGTGAGCGCATTGTTGGATGTGTAAGGTAGGGGTCCAATAATTAAGAAAAGGTATTTTAATAAAGATTTAAAGCTACTTTATGACAATAGATTGTACAAAAGGTTTTTATTTAATCCTAAGGTACTTTTTACTATCTACGGTCCCATTAAATGTTTTATATTTGACCGGTTCGAATTTTAAGAAATTGTTTGACTTTGTGAAGGAAGATGGGTGAAAAAAATTAGTGAAATGTGGACCCCTCTTTAATATAATAGTTTTATAATAATTGTAAGTAGAATTAGTTAGTGGAACGTGAGGTTCATTTACTAAAAGTAAGGAAAGTAAAAGGAGATATTTATTAGAGAACGTCTAAATAAGGAAATATGTGACATTTAATGGGGACCGGAGGGAGTACTTTTTAGCATTACTTTTATTTACGTTTTGTCCCTTATAGCTCCAAGTGCAAATTTATCCATTAACTATTACAAAATTGATATCTAAACTATTACTCCCTATATCTTTTAAAATAAAACTTCCTATTTAAAAAAAATCTTTGTAATAAAATAGGACTCACTCTTCATTATCATTTTTAACTTATGTAATGTAGGATACAAATCAGGCTCTAATACTGAGTAACTATATACTTCAGATTTTTTATGTTTATACTCTTTCCATCCCTAAAGAGTATGAACTATTTCCTTTTTCGTCCGTTCCTAAAGAGTATGAACTTTCTAATTTTCAAAAATTCAAACAACATACTACCCCAACACATCATTTTATTTACAACTTATACCATTACAATTAACACTTATACCATTATAATAAAGTGGATCTCACTCTCTATTAACATTATTTCCACTACTTTTTCTCTCTCTCTCTTACTTTTTCCCTTATTTATTAAAATCCGTGCCGAAACCAAAGTTCGTACTCTTTGGGGATGGAGGGAGTATAATTTATACTTCATTCGTCTCATAATAATACGTGCACTTTCCAATTTTATTCATCTCATAAAAAATATGGTCATTCCATATGAAAAGTTATCCAATATATTATAGATATGAATCAAGTTATTTACAACTTATACTACCATCAAAACACTAATAATAATGTATGTCCTACTAATCACTAACACTACTTTAACTATCATTCTCTTCGTCTCTTTTACTTTACCAATTTTGTCTTAATTCTTGTGCAATATCATACATTCATATTTTTATAGGATGGAGAGAATAATAAATTTAAATTTAACTTGCATTTAATGAAAACTTAGAAATTGTGAAATGCCCAATATATATGATAATCAAACTTCATATGTTCAATTAAAATATATTATTTTTAGGCTTGTTAAATATAGATATTTTATTATTTTAGGTTGTCTTATAACACTAGGTACTCCTTCGGTCCTAAAAGAATACGGACTTTGCGTTTGACATGAGTTTTAATGCAAAATTAGTAAAATAAGAAAGAGATAGAGAGAAAAGTAATTAAAGTATTGTTAGTGGAGAATGTGTATGGCCTGAGAAAAAAAAGATTCTAAAATTAAAAAGTATATATTCTTGTGGCACGGACTAAAAATGAAAAGTGCATAATCTTATGGGACGGAGGGAATAGTAATTTTTATTTTACCAAACATTTTACTTAATAAAGTATGCCTCGTTCTCCATAATTTCAATAACTTTTTCTTTTTGTACTTATTAATTAAATATTTTATCAAATATGCATTAAATCTTTGCATGTTACTACGTACCATCGTCCCATAATAGAAGTCACATTTAGTGCACTATAAATTTTACTTATATACCAGTTTTAAAATAAAATATGAACGGAATAAGTTGGTAGAATGTGAGACCTATTTATCATTTATAGTGAAAGTGAAATGTGATTTTTATTGTGGAACAAATCAAAATAGAAAAATACTATGACTTATGGGATGGAGTTAGTATACAACTGTGATTGGGCGATATTACCACAGCGATGACGATATTTATGCCAAGAATATATCCGTGGACGTAACATCGAAAACCATTGTCACTTTGTTAGCTTTTCCATTTATGGTGGGACTTGTGTGCATGAATCCATGTGCTAATTCAACATTTTACTCCACGTTGCTCACATCATGGTCACTTTTGTGGAATTCAGTTACAGATAATACTTTTGTTTTAGTAAAAAAGTTAGTTGTCAATTAAAATTTTTTTGTTAACTTCTGATATTAATATAGTTATTGTTTAACTTTAATTTTTTTAGCGCACTATAATAATAAAATTTAAATTAATATTATAAAATCAAATACTCTCTCAGTCCCAATTAAATTAAGTCGTATTCCATTTTGAGACGTTCCAACAAAGTTGAGTCATTTCCCTTTTTGACAAAAACAAAACATCCAATTACTCTTATTTTTTTCGTCTCCTACTTTATTTTCTCTTCATCTCTCCTACTTTTTTTCCTCTCCTATTTATTTTACTTTTATTTAATCTATTCAACACAATTTCTTAATTTTCGTGCCAAAAAGTTTTGTACCAACTTAGTTGGGACAGAGGGAGTATAATATAACAACAAAACGACTATTATGGATTTAGTGTTAATTAAAATATGTCGATATATCCAAATTCACTTGGTTATAGTGTCATATTGTTGAGATTTGCAGCGAAAAACTAGCAAGCTCAAATAAATCCACTAAAAAATCTGTTTGGTCGATTATAGGATTAACTGGATTCACATGTAACAAAAATTAATTGCATGCTAGAACACATATAATATACGTAAAGAAAATGAAATCATAAATCATAATTTTCTATGGTTAGTAAACATATCATTTGATTAGTGAATGTCCAATAAAGTTGCCTCAGTCCAACCTCTATGGACCCCTAACCTAAGCGTGCAACACAACTTTATAAATATTGAAGAAGAACAATAACCCTAGTTTCCACAATAGTGAATTTTCAGCCCTCACTCCTCCATAGTAGGGATCGAAATTATTTTACTCATTATGTTCATATTTTGTTCTTCCCATTCAAGATCGGTCCTCAATATCTAACAAGCTCCATCCACAAGAAAGTTAGATCTAGAGTACTGAAAAATAGGTTAGAAGTTTCATGGTCAAGTAGAGACACAACACGTCGTGGAGAAGATGTGAGCTATGTAATTTAGATTTATTATGTGAATCAAATGATCAATCATTAAGTTCATGTTTGTTCTAAGCGCGAACAATCAACACATAAATAGATTCTATTGCGAATTTATTTAATTTGCTAATTCCGCTGTGAAAATCCCATTAGATTGACCCTCGGAGCCATTAGCTTATATCTTGTTGTTACAATCAACAACTTTGTCTCATAATGATAATGCATCTTAGGAGTAGTAAACAACCGAATTTTCGAAAATATCGTTATATCACTCAAAAATTCTTTGGGTGTTCTCTACTAAATATGCTATGCGGGTTTTAGTTTTGAAAGCATTTATTCCATCATAAAGTTGAATCAACTTAATGCCTTGGGGAGTTAGCGAAGTATCAATTCTTGTAGAGACGTAGTTGTGCTCCGACTATGAACCAGTTGAATGTGAAGTTAGAGTCAATTGTGAGTTGTGTGGATCAAAGTTTAGCTTATATGAGTTCACTCTAAAACTTCAAATATAAATGAGTTGTTTTTTAATATCTGATACGCTCGGATTTTGCACGGTTTTAAGGCCATTATTTGGTTCGTTTTGAATGTCAAAGTTGCATTACATGTCCATTATTTGCATATTTTATCTATTTTGGTATTTTGACATGTTTTGTGAGAAATGTGCATATTTGAGCCTAAAAAGGAAATCAAAACGCGAAGTTGGATATCTGGAGATTCTGGGTGTGTCCAGCGGCTGCTGCAACACTGCCGGCGACCGCCGGTATAACGCCCCACTTTTTTAAACTCTAATTTTCGAACCCTAAATTTTGCATTAAATGTTTTAATGCCGTGAAGTATGTGGATTAAATGACGAGTGAATTAATTGTTTGATTTCTATGTGACCTAATTGTGCTTTGGAGTTGAGTTTTGGTTTGAATAGTCAAGGATGTGGAATACATGACGTGGCCGTTGAATGGTCAATATCGTTGAAGACGTGACGAGAATGTGGAATAGTCAATCTTGTTGAATTATGACGTGACTGTTTGACGGGTGAAATATATATTGTGGTGAATTATTTTCTAAGGGTGAGTGAGATTAAATAGGATCATCAATAATTACCTTGCCTTTTTTATTTGAAATTTATGACCACTATTATTTATTGGAGAGGAATTCTATTTTTCCTGGATTTAATTATTTGTTGGGATAATTATCCTAATTAAATCTAAAACCCGATTATTCTTTATTTCTCCATGAGAAATTCGACCCCTACCTTATTCCTAGGGAGATTTCGAAATTTTCCTTATTTTAGGGAAGAAGGAATTGTTTATTATATATTTTGATCTCTTATTTATTCCCTTCCATGAATAAATACAAATATCCTAGCAATCTTACCATATCTAAGGAGATCTTGCCATATCCTATTTAAATTAGGATTTTAATTTAATTCCTTGTGGGAGAGGAATAAAAATCGCCTACTTCCCTATTTTAATGGTGGAAATTATTATTTTATTCTGCTCCGTATTATTTTATTCTACTCCGTGAAATACCAAATTAAATCATAGGCTAATTAAATAGCCTTGATTTTGAATTCCTCCTTATTCTTCTCCCATAATTCACGCCATTCTCCCTCTCTTTCTCTATCTCCACATTATTCATTTAATTAATTTTAGAGAATCAAATCTTGGAAATTATCTCTATAAATAAGGGAGGAAAACCCTAACCCTAGCCACTAACTACACGCCACTCTCCACTCTCCCACTCTCTCTCAATTTTTCTTCTATCCTTCTCCAAGAATTCTTCATCTTTTGAGAAGAATTTTAGTTGAAGCCTCAAGAATTGTTGAAGAATCAAGATTTTACTTTGTTTCTACCGATCGTTTCGATCAAGAAAGGTATAATTGAATTTCTTTTTCTCATCCTCTCCATTGAAACCTTGATTTTGATTCCTTCATGCATATAATGAGTGTAGAGATCGTAGATCTAAGATTTAATCGGATGGTTGCATGAGAAAAAGATATGTATATGCGTTTATGGTTGTTTATGAATGAACTTATGGATGATTTGTCGTGACAGCTATGTGAATATATGAGAACATGATGGTGAGATATTTTTGAAGCATGATTATGTGTTGGAAGCATGAATATATGTGTTTGGATGAATATTTGATAAACCCTAATTCGAAATTTGGAAGAATGACAACTGTGGTTTTCGGACAGTAGATTCCGATGTGTGTTTGACTGACCAAACGATCTTATTTTGATGCGAAATTGTAACCGAGTAAACTTCAAGGTGTCTTCTGTGTTATGTGTAAATTTCAGCCTTTTTGGACGAAAGATGAAATTTTAATGAATTTTTGAAGTCGACTGCGCAGTTCTGCCAGAATTTATATTCTCGTCCAGTGAGTTTCGTTTTTTATTTGACCGACCTAAAGATGTGATTTTGATGTGAAATTTTAACTGGATGATCTTTGATGTGTCTACTGTATTGTGGTAAATTTCAGCCCCAACGGAGGTCGGATGAATTTTTAATGATTTTTACAAAATGACTGCGCTATTCTGCCAGATTTCTATCATATAAAAATAATCCATGTTGTTAAGTTTTGAATGATATACATGATGCATATGTGTTAAGGAACCCATTCTATGATGAAGTGATGTGTTGTTCGTTGATGTAAGCTATGGTGTGTTTCCTTGTGTTGATGAACGTTTGGGATGGGTAAATTAAAGAGACGATTGAAGGAACGTTAGGGCATGCATGATATTTTAGTGATGAAAGGCTGATTGTATTATGGTGTTGACAAGGGTTGTCGTGCGTACGTGAGCACAAGGAACGACGGTTGCTTGGAGTTATGTATTGTGTTATCTAAACAAGCGAGGTGGGCTTTCTTTTAAATAAGGACGAGGTCCTAAATATTTTTATCGATGGGAATGTAATTGTGTTTATCATGTCTTATTTGATTTTTAACGTGCCTATCTGATATGGCTTTATGCCATTATTATCTAAATCGAATTCGGGTCCTCGTAGGGCCGCAAACCCTACTTGTACTAGTGTACACCTATGGTAGACCGTGTGCTAGAGTACGGGCTGGCCGGTCTAGTGACTTGGTTTGTGGCCACATTCCATGTCATGTATTGGCAGATATGGCTAATGTCTATGGGAAAATGACTGATCAGTCGACTTTTACAATGGGAAATGATTTTGGTACCTCGGGTCTTTCTAAAAATAAAACCCCGATGGATACTTGAAAAAGGCATGATAAATAAATATTCTTTTGATGAACTGTTTTCGGCGTTAAGTCCACTGAGTATTATTATAGTACTCAGCCCTGCATGTGTTCTCCTTATGTGCAGGTTGAGCAGCGACGAGCGGTTGGCGGTGTTGAGCAAATGAATTAAATTGATATGATTGACTTGAAACTCCTAGTGTCGTCGTGTCTTCACACATGACATCACTTTTCTCTTGGATGCTTCCGCTAAAACATGATTTTCTTATCTTTGGGTTGATACTGAAACTATTAGATTACTGTTTTGGATTATTTTGAACCTTGCCCTTTTGACATAAATTATAATAGTCACTCTTCATTGGTTTTTTTTTTCTTCTTCATTGCTAAAGCGTGACCTTCTTTTCTTATACTTAATTGTTCATTAAATACTTTGGTCAAACCTCTTGATGAAACCCTAGCCTATTATCCTTGTTGCATTTAAGTCCGTTTAAGTCGCGATCGTCGCATTTATTCTATCCTAGAAGGGCGGTCGTGACAGCCGGCCACCAACGACCGCCAAGACTGTAGCGGCCCGCTCCAGGAAAGTTGTGCATGGAATGAAGACACGCCCGATGACCGTTGGGCAACGTGCGGCGACCACTACAAAGGGTTCAGAAAGTTACGGGATGATAGCCGGCGACCGCTGAAACTAGTGCAGTGACCGCCGCCCAAGAGTCAGAAGCCTCGGACCAACCCACAGCGACCGCTGGCCAAGGTGCAGCGGCCCGCTGGGAAAAAGCGGCGAGAAGAATTTTCTTTACTTTCTCTTCAAGATTTACCATATTTTGCAATCATTTTCCTTATTTGAAGGGGGCGGTTTCTTCCCTATAAATAGCCCTCAAGCTTCATCATTAGGATTCTTTTTTTGCAACATATTTTCCAGAGATTAAAAGTTAGAGTACTTCATTGTACAAGGAGTTGAAGAAGGATTCAAGATCATCAAAGCGATGAGGATTCAACCTTTGGCTTTTATTTGCTTTAATTTGATGTTTTCATTGTCTTCCCTTCAATCTATGTTTTTAGATTATTCTATCATGTGTAACTAAATTTATAAGATTCTAGGGATGTGTTAGTGTCACGACCGCACTTCCTAAGGATAGAAAGCACGGTGGATCGCGACTAGTGGGGGAATTAAGAAGCGGGAAAGAAGGAGTAACAATCAAGAAAGTACGACATATAGATCAAAATACGAAATTCCATTATCAAATCAAAGTTTCAAATCACGAAGTAACATAGTGTGAATGACATAGTTCAACAACTTAAAGAAAAAGTAAAAATTCTTAAGACTTAGAGTAGCGGAAGCAATTGAGAGTTTGACTACTACTATGTATGAGGACACAGTAGTAACCGGAACATTTATTGAATAAAAATCTAGGCTCTTTGCTCAACATCCTCCACCTCCCGTCCTCGCTCAACCTGCACATAGGGAAAACATATGCAGGGGCTGAGTACTTGATGCACCCAGTGAACTCATGCCCGAAATACATTTATCGTTTAAGTTATGTCAAGCCATCATTGAGTGAAACTCGGGTTTTACTTTAAAAGGCCGAGAAACACTAAAATCATTCCTTAAAATAGTGTCCGCGCAGACAAACATCATCCTCCATCATATACCATATCTGAACCATCATGTGAAACGAGAATGTGGCCATAAACTCGATCACTGGACCGGCCGACCTAGAGGACGGCTCACGGTCCCCATTAGTGCACTAGCCTAAGTAGGGCTTAGCCCCTAGTTAGACCCGAATTCGTTAACCATCAAAGTCTAGTAGAACTTTATTCTAGTAGACAAATCAGATAGGCAATTCAAAAACATAAAATACGGCATGACATAATATTTAAAACCACCCTTAACTCACCATAAACATATCATTTCAAATAAAAGAGATTAAGTAATAAAGCCCACCTCAAAAGCTTAGAGTTTTCCTTAGTAGCTTCTCGTTCCGACCTTAGCGGCTATGCGAACCACCTTTTCGGAAAATATATAAAGTACCCATCAAATCTCGGTAACGAAGATATTTAGAATGCATGCACTCTAAGTAAAATCTGTTAATTCGTTTTCTCGATTTTTCGTGCGTTTTCGATTATTCGGCGGCCGCCCAAGGCGTCGCTTGCGACGCCGGTCGGCCGCTTACGCTCGTTCTTTCCTCCGTTGGCTCCACGTATTTTCCATGACGTCGAAAAAAAAATTCTAAAATTTAATCAAGCACGTATTTAATTTATCGCAATTATTTCTCTTCGTAAATATTTTTTTTACTTCGCACTTGGGGTAGTATTATCCGCCTTTCGAAATATTCTGGGATTTAATTAAATAATTTCCTGCGGTTTAATTTAATTGACGACCCAAAGTTTTATTTACTTAGCCCACCTTATTCCTCCAGTTAAATTTAGGAAGCCACAAAAAATTTAAAGAGGCCCAACTAAAAAATAGCCTCCCAATAAAAACAAGGCCCACAAAAAAAAAGAACAAAAGAGGCCCAACTATCACTCTACCCTCTCCACACCTCTCTCTCTCTCTCTCTATCTCTCTCTTCCTTCTCTCTCTCTCTCGCCGACGTAAACCAGCGAATTTCATCCAAATTCGTCGGTGTCTCTTCAATTCCTTCCACGCAGTCGTTCCTCCGTCCATACTGTCGTCGTCCGTTGCTGCTGGTGCCGGCTTCTCCAACGAATCCCGTCGCCTTTCAACTCAACTCCGACAAGCTCCACTTCAGCCGGCCGCTCACCGTCAGCAACATGAGGCCGCTGCTGCAGGGAAGACGCGACGCCACCGTTGTCTCGCCGGGAAGCCGCGACGCTACTGCCGTTTCGCCGGGAAGACGCGACGCTGCTGTAGCCATCGAGCTCCACTGCTCCAGCCGGCTTCACCAGCCACCGCCGACTTCCACAGCGAGCCGTCGGTGGTCAGACAGCCCAGGGGCATCCCCGCAGTCGACCCGAACAGCCCCGCACAAGCCCGAAAAAGCCCCGATTCCCTCCGGGCAGCCCCGTACTTAACCTGAACGTCCCGCAAGGTATGTTTTTATTACCAAGTTATGTTCTTTCGGACTTTCGATTACATACAGCGAGTGTTCGATTATGTTGATTGTTAAATTGTTTGAATTACTTGTGGAAGGTAAATTGTGAAATGATGTAGAAAATATATATATACTAAAAATTCATGCTTTGGGGATTGAAAAGAGATTATACCTCAAGAAGGATTGAACTTGGAGGTGGAGGAGCAAGAATGGTAGAAGTTCCTACTTCCTTCTCTTTCGGCTCTCACTCTATCTCTCGGCCCTATCTCTCAATTTTTTTTTTCATGAAATGTTGAAGTAGAAGAGTAGTGGAAAGATGAATGAACATAAGTTATAACATGGGTGGCTCTTGATTTTGTAGAATTAATTGTGGGAGGTGGAAGGTGATGAAGTTGGAGATTGGAGGGTCTCCACTTGAAGAGGGCGTCGGCCATGAGGGAGAGGAAGAAGAAGAAAAGCTTCTTGGGCTTGCTCCCATTTGTTTGGAAAGAATTGGGCTCCTAATTAATTAAATGGTTTTGGGCTCAATTGGTTGTAAGCCCAAGTTGATAATATTATTAATTAGTTAGATTCTTAAATAGATAGTGCCCAAGCCATTTTTTATATACTCATTGGACTCTTGATGAACCACGTGTTTGGGATCGAACACGTACTTTCGTAATTGTGACACATGGAAAATATTATGCACGGTCCCAAAACTAGGTGGTAGTGCCAACCTATACGCTACGGGTCCCACCTTCTCAAGAAATTCATAAGGCCTTACGTAACGCGGCTTCAATTTTCCCTTTACGCCAAACCTCGTTATCCCCTTCGACGGAGATACTTTCAAGAACGCCTTATCTCCAGCGTTGAACTGTAAGTCGGTACACCGGACATCAGCTTACGACTTCTGTCTGTCTTGAGCTTCTTCTATCCTTTGTCGAATTTGTCGAACAATTTCAATCATTTCTTCTACTGAATCTGGCCCGAGTATTCTTCTTTCACCAACCTCATCCCAGTAGAGTGGTGATCTACACTTCCTCCCATACAATGCTTCATATGGGGCCATATTTATCATCGCCTGGAAACTGTTGTTGTAGGCAAACTCGATCAATGGTAGTACAACTTCTCAATTTTCTCCTCTATCAAGAACCACGACTCTCAACATATCCTCGAGAGTTTGAATCGTTCTCTCGGACTGTCCATCGGTTTGTGGATGGAAAGCAGTACTAAAATTCAGTCGTGTACTCGTTGCAGACTTATCCAAAATCTTGAAGTGAACCTTGTGTCTCGGTCTGACGTGATTGTTACTGGCACTCCATGTAGTCGAATGATTTGTTTCACATAAATCCGGGCTAGCTTGTCGGATCCATGAGTTATAGGGATAGGTATAAAATGCGCACTCTTAGTGAAGCGGTCTATGATTACCCAGATGGTCGTATTCCCTCGCCGAGTTTTTGGAAAACCCGTCACACAATCCATGGCAATATGTTCCCATTTCCACTCCGGAATTTCTAACGGTTGCAACTTCCCATAGGGTCGTTGATGCAGAGCTTTTACTTGTTGGCACGCCAAGCATTACTCCACAAACGAAGCTATATCCCTCTTCATTCCATCCCACCAGAATGATCCTTTCAAATGCTGGTACATCTTTGTACTTCCAGGATGAGCGGTATATGGAGTCTCGTGTGCCTCGATCAAAATTTCATTTCAAAGTCCTTCGTCTTTCGGCACACAGAGTCTCCCCTCGTAGGTGAGGGCATTGTCAGCCTCCTCTCGGAATTTCTCTTGCTCGCATTTCCTCACCTTCAGTCGAACCTTATCCAAATCTTTATCATTTCGTTGACCTTCTCTTATCCTTGTTCGCAGATCAGGTGCAATTACCAAGGTGGCGATCTTTCCTTTCACGTTCTCCAGGGCTCTCACTACTTCCAATCGTATCTTGCTGAATTCTCGAATCAACTCCGCTTCTTGAGTGAGAAAGGTAGCCAGTTGTGGTTGGGCCTTCCGGCTCAGTGCATCTGCCACTACATTTGTTTTGTCCGGATGATAGTTAATGCCACAGTCATAATCCTTGACTAGCTCGAGCCATCTGCGTGGCCTCATGTTCAAGTCTTTCTGCTCAAAGAAATATTTTAGACTCTTTTGATCAGTAAAAATCTCACACCGGACTCCGTAGAGATGGTGCCTCCAGATCTTCAATGCATGCACAACGGCTGCTAATTCCAAGTCATGGGTGGGATAGTTTAGTTCGTGTGGCCTCAATTGACGCGAAGCTAGGCGATCACCTTACCGTTCTGCATCAAAATACATCCAAGTCCAACCTTAGACGCGTCATTGTAAACCACATAGTCTATTCTCGGTTCTGACACGGCGAGAATAGGTGCGGTGGTCAACTTCTCTTTCAACAACTGGAAACTAGCCTCACACTCCGGTGTCCAATTGACCTTGGTCCCTTTCTTCAGTTGTTGGGTCATCGGCCTTGCAATTTTGGAAAATCCCTCAATAAATCTTCGGTAGTATCCTGCCAGTCCCAGGAAACTCCGAATCTCATTTGGGGTCTTTGGCGCCTTCCACTGTTGTACAACCTCCACCTTTGCAGGGTCAACTCGAATCCCTTCGGCCGTCACAATATGCCCCAGAAAGTTTACTTCCTTTAGCCAAAAATCACACTTACTGAACTTGGTGTACAACTTCTCCGTTCTCAGCGTCTCTAGAGTGATCCTTAGATGTTCCTCATGTTCTTTTTCATTCTTTGAGTAAACCAGCACATCATCTATGAACACCAGGACGAACTTGTCCAAGTATGGATGGAATACTCGATTCATCAAGTCCATGAATACTGCGGGTGCATTTTTCAGTCCAAACGGCATTACTACAAACTCATAATGCCCATACCTTGTTCGGAACGCCGTCTTGGGTATATCTTCTCTTCGTACCCTCAACTGGTGATATCCTGACCTTAAATCCATTTTCGAAAATACTCCTGCTCCTCTGAGTTGGTCAAACAGGTCATCTATTCTCGGCAGAGGATACTTGTTCTTGAGAGTTAATTTGTTGAATTCCCGGTAGTCTATCCACATTCTCAGTGTTCCGTCTTTCTTCTTCACAAACAGCACAGGTGCTCCCCACGGCGATACATTGGGTCTGATAAAACCCAAGTCCAAAAGTTCTTGTAGCTGGATTTTGAGTTCTTCCAACTCTTTCGGTGCCATTCTATAAGGTGCCTTTGATACTGGTGCGGCTCCTAGTTCCAGATCGATAGTAAACTCAAATTGTCGATCAGGCGGAGGGCCTGGCAACGCGTCGGGAAACACGTCGGGGAACTCACGTACTACTGCCACATCTTCAACTTTTCTTTCTTTCTTGTCATGTCCTTGCAGGTAAACGAGATATGCAGGATGCCCCTTTCTAATCATCGTAGTTGCTTGAAGTGCCGATATCACACAAGTCCGTTGATTCATCGAAATCCCGTGGAAGGTAGATGGCTCCTTCCCCGGGGTTTGTAACGAGATTTGTCTCTCTTGGCATCAAATAGTGGCTTAGTTTTCAGCTAGCCAGTCCATCCCCAGAAGAATGTCAACGTTATCCATTGGCATAACATGTAGGTTGTGAGCCACTAAGCTAAGTTCTCCCACCATAAATTCTATGTTCGAACAAGATTGTGAAATGTCTATAAGGCCTCCTACCGGTGAGTTCACACTCATCTTATGTTCAAGTTCATCAACAGGAAGTCTTAAAGCATCTACGCAGGAGTGCGATATAAAGGAGTGCGATGCACCCGTATCAAATAGAACAGCAACAGGCATGTCAAGTAGTGTTCCCATACCTGCCAGATTATCCTGTTTCGGATCTCCCTGTGCGGCTTTAGCTTGTTTGCGTCCCAAAGCATAGGCCCTAGCTTGAGTGGGATATGGTTGGCGACGCTGATGCGGCTGCTGAGGTGGAGTAAGATTCCCCCGAGGCCCATTTGGTGTTCCCCCAACTCCAGCGTTATTATTGCTCGGGCACTCCTTGGTGAAGTGTCCAACTCCACCACACTTGTAGCACACATTTGTCCCGATTCTGCACTCCCCCATATGATTCTTCTGGCACTTGGCGCAGGGAGGTGCTCTCTGACAGTACTCTCCACCTTGGTATGGAGTAGTTTGCTTTCCCTTGCCCCGTGCAGAGTTTGGGGTACCTTAGAATCTCTTGTTGTCAAAGGGTTCTTGACTCCCGTCCCATTTTCTCTTATCCCGGAAATTCTGTTGTGGTGTAGGTGGTGTTGGAGTAGTAGGCGTAGCTGTCTTTTCTCGTGGCATTGCTTCCTCCACGTCCAATGCACGAGACAACGACTCGGCATCGAGAGCCTTCCACGGCATGCCAAAGCCATCCTGATTTCGTGCCTCAGACCGGCATAAAACTTCTCTGCCATTTTCTCGTCAGTATTTACCTGCTCCGGTGCATATCGCGACATGTCGCATAGGGCACGGTCATATTCAGTCACTGTCATCCGCCCCTGCTTCAGATTGTAGAACTCGGCCTCCTTAGCCTTGCGGTAACTCCTCGAGATATACTTATCATATAGTTCCTCCTTGAAGTCTTCCCACATCAGGGCGTCTAGTTGTTCCCGCGTCATCGTCCGCTGCTTGGTCTCCCACCAAAACTCCGCGGACCCAGTGAGCTGGTAGGTTACGCACGATAGGCGCTCCTGGTCGGTGCACCTTAGGAACTTGAAGATGCGCTCAATGGCCCGAATCCAGGTTTCAGCCTTGACCGGATCTCCCATTCCACCAAACACGGGAGGGCGTTCCTTTCGAAACTCCTTCTCGATGTTTTGTTCCGATTGTGGTGGTGGTGGAGGTGGTGGTGGTGGCGGCGGTGGTTGTGGTTGTCCTTCAGGCCCCACACTACTTTGGGTCTCATTGCTTGCCTCGTTTTCGTGATGAACTGCTGCACGTCGGGGATGCATTCTATTCAACACACGCATTAGTACAAAAGTCTGAATTTACCATCACCACACCACACAACCTTTCCAAAATTGATTTCACAAGTTTTCCATACATAACAATGTAAAAACGAGCACAACGATAAAACAACGGGAATTTTATTAACTTAAAAATAGGTACGTATTTCCACAAGGTCTTTGCAACAAATGCAACCAAAACTCAAAAGAAAACATTACATAATTCGTCAAAACATAACATTCAAAAACCAACAAAAAACAGAAAAAGAAAAAAAAAACGCTACTCCTTGGGTGCTCTCTCGACATTCGCCCCTCCCTCGCTTTCAACTTCAATCTCCCTTTCAAGGGGTTCTTCATCCTCGTCGGGGTCATCCTCTTCCTCCATGGGATCCTCCTAATCTTCAAGAGGTTCTTCCTCATCTTCAAGAGGATCTTCCTCCTCTTCCTCATCGTTCTCCCTCACATAGGTAGCTAAGTCGATATGCTTATCGACAACAAGGACTTCCGTCGCGGGAGGTGCGGAGGTGCGCATCCCAAGCCTCCTCCTCTTGGGGAAGTTTGGTTGCGGCGTCTCACTCTCGTACCGACCCCCGCTGTAGGGGCTGAGACTCGATGAAGATGCCTCCTTCCTAGGTGGGGCATAGGGTGGCGGTCCGTCACGAGCATCGACTAGAGCTTCCAAGAGAACCTTCACAAAACCATGCATGTCTCCTTGCACACTATAGTCGGGGAGCTTATGCCAAATGTATGGCCGCGAAGCCTCATCGGCCCACCTATTCCAAGGCGCCGGTAACCCATCAATCAACCTCTTAATGCCCTCGTAGTGCTTCACTACACACCCATGAGCATCCCGCCATAGTGCCAAGTAGTCGGAAACATATGACATCAAAGGGGCCCTCTCGTCTCTCTCGAAACCCCGGTACAGTTCCACCACCCACAGTCCATTCTTGACGTACCTTCCCCTTAGCGGCGCGTGGATCATAATCGCCATCTACATGAAAGTGAGTTTCCTTAGTAACGAGTCAAAGAGAAGACATAAAGCAAGGTAGAAAAGGATAAAAACGCGTAGAGAACGTCATACGTGCTACCGTGTGTATACCTGTCGATTTCCATAAGGAAAAGGTCATAACAATTCTTCCTTTTTAAGTTATCATCTAAGGATAGATGTTTCGCATTTTAGGAATGTAGTAATTTGCAGTCTCGTCAATCTTTCGATCTAGCGTTAGTCGCGCTTCACAAGGTTATCCTTGTCTCGTCCTCTGATCATCCCTTGGAATTCGCACCTTTCCATGCCCCGTTCGTTTCATCAATACATGTATCGTCTTCAAACAAAGAAATTCGCATAAACGACTAGCCTATATCTAAGGCTTTTGAAGTCTACATCTCAATCATATCCCATTCGTTATCACGTCTATCATGCCTCGTTTCAAAACATTTTACCTTCTTTCTTGTTGAGCGCGGCGAGATGGAATGTTGAGCCTTCAATGAATACTCTTTTAGTCTAGCGAAACGAGTCAAGACTAGATTGAATAAAAGATTCTTGGTCCAGAGCGGAAGGAAATATTGCTCTGATACCATTCTGTCACGACCGCACTTCCTAAGGATAGAAAGCACGGTTGATCGCGACTAGTGGGGGAATTAAGAAGCGGGGAAGAAGGGGTAGCAATCAAGGAAGTACGACATATAGATCAAAAGACGAAATTCCATTATCAAATCAAAGTTTCAAATCACGAAGTAACATAGTGTGAATGACATAGTTCAACAACTTAAAGAAAAAGTAAAAATTCTTAAGACTTAGAGTAGCGGAAGCAATTGAGAGTTTGACTACTACTATGTATGAGGACACAGTAGTAACCGGAACATTTATTGAATAAAAATCTTGGCTCATTGCTCAACATCCTCCGCCTCCCGTCCTCGCTCTACCTGCACATAGGGAAAACATATGCAGGGGCTGAGTACTTGATGCACCCAGTGAACTCATGCCCGAAATACATTTATCGTTTAAGTTATGTCAAGCCATCATTGAGTGAAACTCGGGTTTTACTTTAAAAGGCCGAGAAACACTAAAATCATTCCTTAAAATAGTGTCCGCGCAGACAAACATCATCCTCCATCATATACCATATCTGAACCATCATGTGAAACGAGAATGTGGCCACAAACTCGATCACTGGACCGGCCGACCTAGAGGACGGCTCGTGGTCCCCATCAGTGCACTAGCCTAAGTAGGGCTTAGCCCCTAGCTAGACCCGAATTCGTTAACCATCAAAGTCTAGTAGAACTTTATTCTAGTAGACAGATCAGATAGGCAATTCAAAAACATAAAATACGGCATGACATAATATTTAAAACCACCCTTATTTCACCATAAACATATCATTTCAAATAAAAGAGATTATGTAATAAAGCCCACCTCAAAAGCTTAGAGTTTTCCTTAGTAGCTTCTCGTTCCGACCTTAGCGGCTGTGCGAACCACCTTTTCGGAAAATATATAAAGTACCCATCAAATCTCGGTAACGAAGATATTTAGAATGCATGCACTCTAAGTAAAATCTTTTAATTCGTTTTCTCGGTTATTCGTACGTTTTCGATTATTCGGCGGCCGCCCAAGGCGTCGCGTGCGACGCCGGTCGGCCGCTTACGCTCGTTCTTTCCTCCGTTGGCTCATCGTATTTTCCATGACGTCGAAAAAAAAATTCTAAAATTTAATAAAGCACATACTTAATTTATCGCAATTATTTCTCTTCGTAAATATTTTTTTACTTCGCACTTGGGGTAGTATTATCTGCCTTTCGAAATATTCTGAGATTTAATTAAATAATTTCCCGTGGTTTAATTTAATTGACAACCCAAAGTTTTATTTACTTAGCCCACCTTATTCCTCCAATTAAATTTAGGAAGCCCAAAAAAATTAAAGAGGCCCAACTAAAAAATAGCCTCCCAACAAAAACAAGGCCTACAAAAAAAAAGAACAAAAGAGGCCTAACTATCACACTACCCTCTCCACACCCCTATCTTTCTCCCTATCTTTCTCTTCCTTCTCTCTCTCTCTCGCCGACGTAAACCAGCGGATTTCATCCAAATCCGTCGGTGTCTCTTCAATTCCTTCCACACCGCCGTTCCTCCATCACTACTGTCGCCGTCCGTTGCTGCTGGTGCCGGCTTCTCCAACGAATCCTGTCGCCTTTCAACTCAACTCCGACAAGCTCCACTTCAGCCGGCCGCGCGCCGTCGGCAACACGAGGCCGCTGCTGCAAGGAAGACGCGATGCCACCGCTGTCTCGCCGGGAAGCCGCGACGCTACTGCCGTTCGCCGGGAAGACGCGACGCTGCTGTCGCCATCGAGCTCCTCTGCTCCAGCCGTCTTCACCAGCCACCGCCGACGTCCACAGCGAGCCGTCGGTGGTCGGACAGCCTTGGGGTATCCCCGCCGCCGACCCGAACAGCCCCGCACAAGCCCGAAAAAGCCCCGATTCCCTCCGGGCAGCCCCGTACTTAACCCGAACGTCCCGCAAGGTATGTTTTTATTACCAAGTTATGTTCTTTCGGACTTTCGATTACATACAACGAGTGTTCGATTATGTTGATTGTTAAATTGTTTGAATTACTTGTGGAAGGTGAATTGTGAAATGATGTAGAAAATATATATATACTAAAAATTCATGCTTTGGGGATTGAAAAGAGATTATACCTCAAGAAGGATTGAACTTGGTTGTGGAGGAGCAAGAATGGTAGAAGTTCCTACTTCCTTCTCTTTCGGCTCTCACTCTATCTCTCGGCCCTATCTCTCAATTTTTTTTTCTTGAAATGTTGAAGTAGAAGAGTAGTGGAAAGATGAATGAACATAAGTTATAACATGGGTGGCTCTTGATTTTGTAGAATTAATTGTGGGAGGTGGAAGGTGAAGAAGTTGGAGATTGGAGGGTCTCCACTTGAAGAGGGCGTCGGCCATGAGGGAGAGGAAGAAGAAGAAAAGCTTCTTGGGCTTGCTCCCATTTGTTTGGAAAGAATTGGGCTCCTAATTAATTAAATGGTTTTGGGCTCAATTGGTTGTAAGCCCAAGTTGATAATATTATTAATTAGTTAGATTCTTAAATAGTTATGGCCCAAGCCATATTTTATATACTCATTGGACTCTAATTTAATTTGAGAAGCCCAAAAATAAATATATACGTACTTTATATTTCCGCATTTCTTTCGATAATTAAAATTCACGGAAGCTTTATTAAATTTTGTTATTTTGTTCTTCACAAAGATTAATGCAAAAAAAATCACCCCATGTCACAATTCATATTTGGTGTTGTTCGAAATATAATTTCTTCGACTGTTCCTCGATTTTCACGCGTCATCTTCCATAAAAATATTCATCTCCCACATCTCATTCATTATGCTAAAAAAATAGCAATATCGTCACCATTACTTTAACGAGACATTCACACGTCTCCTAAAGTTCCATAATTACATTAAAAAAACGTCCCAATGTCACGTCGTCACATAAATACCATACTACATTCCAAAGCACGTTAACGCGAGGCATAGCATAATTAATAAAATTTTATTAATTATCTCATGACATACTTTAGTTTCGTACTTAAAAGTATGGGTGTTACAGTTAGTAACGACTTTGGTTATACAATTATTTTTTTTATTTAATATCCATTTGTTATTACTTTGTTTCTTCCTTAAGTTGTGGGATAATGCTTCACGTTTGAGTGACACATTTTGTGATGAATTAATATAACTTACTACATAATCGTGAGAGGGGGTTGGCGAGTTAGGTTCACTTAATAGACACTACAATTAGCTTCCTTTGAAACGACACTGTTAATTGAGAGTGATGACTTTTCGAAGGTCTAAGGAGTTTTTAGGAGTTACGTATTTAGGATTGACAACCCTAATGTTTGTAACCAACATTTGCATCGCATAAGCATAAACTAGGTGACTCGTTCTATCAAAGTAAGAACTGTGCTAGGGTATTGTAGTTGGAATTTGTATAATCATAACTATGAACGCAAATCCCTGTAATTCCCCTTATCTCTATACTTTTATCTATGTGATCTATTTGCAATTAGTTGTTTACTTGCTTTCAATTGCTCTTTGTTTTCAAAAATTTCCAAAACTTTTGGTTGTACCAAATAGTAATTCAGTTTTAGTAGAGGGTAGCTAGTCTGTGATTGTTTTCCCCGTGATTGATATCTGGTACTAACCTTTAGCTATATTATTCCTACTCTATATACTCGCAGGTATTTTTAGTACTAATAAAAAGTGCATCAATATCCTTCAAAATTAAATGGAAGAGAAAAACTAAATAAAGAATATGAAGAGGAAAATAAGTGTAATTGAATGGTGTGAAATAGATGTATTTATAAAGAAAAATCTGTTTAAAAATTAAATAAGATATTAATTCCCATTAGTTGTTGCATGCTGCTGGAAAATTGAAATACATTAAAAAAGTTATTTAATATATTCATAAGTAAAAATAAATAAAGAAATGAGATAAGCCATGTGGCAAGCCCATGTGCGTGCTGAAGCACACCAAGGAGTGGATCTGAGGCTTAGAGCATCTCCAGTTGGCGGACATCCCACTAGGACATCCCAAAAACACTTCTTGCCACGTCACTAGGACTTCACATCCCACTGTCACGTCACTAGGACATCCCCTGCACAATCCGCCCTTCCCATCGCCCTTCCCACTAGGACATCCCGCAATAAAAAAAAAATCATACATTTACAAATAAAACAATTTACATTTACGGAAATAAAATTTGACCGAGAATACGAACGGAAAAAATTAACAACTTAATCGGAAAAAACATACATGATTCGAAAAAAAAAATTACATACTAATAAAAAATACAGGTATCTTCTCTCTAAAGCACCCACGATGTGCAGAAACAGCGGACGATGCATCCTAAAGCGTCGCCGGAATAAGGCTTCCCCAAAACGCGGTTGCGGAGCGAAGTAGTCCGCATACAACCGAATATGTGCAGCAATGTGGTCACGGGGTACTTGAGTTCGACGATGGATCGGCCGAGGTACCGCCGCCTGCTGCCGCCGCTGTGACCTCTGTTGTAGCAGCCTCTCTATCGCACCTTCAACAGCGACCTTCAACTCATTCTCGCTATCACTTTCACTAGACATTCTAGATATACTTGAAATTAGAGATGTAGAGAGAGAAACTTGTTAACACAAGTGGTGCGAATGAAATAAAATTCAACGAGCCGTATATATAGAGTTTTAAAAAAATTAAAAATTAAAAACGGGACGTCCGACCTGACATCCGACTGGACGCCACAATGGCGGACGTCCGCCCGCCCGTCGCGCCGACGTCCGAGGACACACGACGTCCTCACTGGACGTCCGTATCCGACCCTAAACGCCACAATGGCGGACGTCCCGGTCGCCCGTCGCGACGTCCGACCGGATGTCCGACCGGAGGTCCGCCATTGGAGATGCTCTTAAAGAGCAGGCCGTTGCATCGTCGTGCTTTTCCGATAAGCATGTTTAAGTCATGCTTCACTGCCCTAATTAGAGGTTCCATTCCTTGTGAGTCTTCGTCAAGTATCCCTAACTCTTAGTATTATTGTGTTATATAGAACATATATTTATCTAAGTAGGATAACTTTCTATTTGATGGAAATTTTTACCTACTTTATATATAAACGACTAAAGTTAAAAATTAGTCATTTATTTTTTATCCCTTACATTAAGTTTGTTACTTTTTGATCCCAAATAATATATTTTTATCCAAAGTTAACACCTCAGTTAAAAGTTAACTGTCAAATGTGGTTTGACCAAAATTAGAGACTTAATAATAAATTTAATTAACCTAATTAATTTAATATTAAAATTTATAAATTATTTTTGTTACATAAACGGAAATTCACTTTGTCTGCTAGACAAAAAGTAAAAAAAAAATTGAGTAACTAAATGGAAACTACATCAATACGTAACTAAACATTAACTGTTCGTGTAAAATTTACTTCAAGCATCAACAAAAAAAATGATAGAAACAAGTTAATACATTAAATAGTAATTTGACAGTAACATTAATTCCAATATTACAAAAGTTTTATACAATATTGAATGCATACAAAAGCTAGAAAAGTATCAGATAACACCAACGAACCATCAACTGTTGTGGAGGATTTGCCGGTGGAGGAGGATTCGATGGCAGTGGCGGCGGAGGAGGCAGAGGTTTCGACAACGGGGGAGGTAGAGGATTCAGCGACGGAGGAGAAGGTTCGACACTACCATCCGTCTTAATTCGCATATCATATCCTTTGAGGTCTCGTTCGCAGCCACAACTCTCCACAGTCCTAATTCTCGCCGATGCTGTGAAAGAAGAACACCACGGCTGCTGCAATTTTTTTGGTTGCGAAAACAAGCAATTTGAATTACATTAGGTTAAAATTGGGGGAAGTAGGGTATTAGGTGAAGTAGACATGCACAAACCGAACCGAACCTGAGGTTAACCTTCGGTTAGTAACTTGGAACCAGGCGCGGCGGTTCGAATCGCTGAACAGTTTGGCGGTTCGGACAATGCAGCTCAGGTTCAAGAATTTGAGAAACAGGAACCATCGGTTCGCCGGTTCAAACCGGCTATTCAACGGTTCAACGGTTCAAGTAAGTATTCCGGTTAGGTCCTAGGCTTTTCAGGACTGAACCGCCGGTTCCGGCGGTAAACTGACTGAAATTTCAAATTTCAAATTTTTTTTATAAATCTTATTTTTTCCAATTTTTCTCCTATAAATACCCCCTTGCAATTTTTCTACTCACCTCATTCTTTTGTTGACAATGATTTCTCTTCTCAATGTTTATTTTCTACTCGCATTCTCATATTTCAATTTTAATATGTCTTCTTCATGTGATGATGACGTGCATCCCCCTCCTCCACCCGTACCACAAAGCAGTAAAAAGTCTAAGTTATCATCAACTGTCTATATTTGTTAGACATTACAAGAAGGTCCCAATAGTGTCTAATAGAGCTGATCCGCTATCTCAAGAGATGACATCGGAGTTTAATGTTTGTTGTAACTACTGCAACAAAGTCTACAAATTTAATGGAGGATATTGTTCTCTCAACCGTCATATGAAGACAATTAATCCGATCGAATAGGGCATGCCTCTACCGCCAACTAGGTAAGTCAGGTAAAAGAACTATATGGGCTTTGATTCCCCAATGCAATTGAGCATTGAGAATACGTAGGCACGTCGATTTAAATTTTAAATTTAAGTTGAGCTCAAGTCATTTTTCATTTATTTCTTTGTTTTTCTTTTGTTTCAACTTTAAATATATTGTATTTGTATATATATACTCTAGTCGGTGAAGGAGACTTCTCTATAAGACTAAATCCTGGAAACTTTTGATAATTCTACACTCCATTGTAACTTGTAGTCTCGTTTAAATTTATATCAATAAAATTGCAATTTTCATAAATAAATAAGTTTAACTTTGGACTAAACAAATTGTTTGAGATCAAAAGATAATAAAATTATTAATATGATAGTAGTAATTTTACTCCCTCCGTCCCAACTAAGTTGAGTCGTATTCCTTTTTTGGATGTCCCAACAAAGTTGAGTCATTTCCTTTTTTGACAAAAAATAAAACATCTAATTACTCTTACTTTATTCCATCACTTACTCTACTCTTTTTTTATCTTTCCTACTTTATCCTCCCTCATACTTTTTAATACAATTTCTTAACCTGCCCAAAAGTTTTGTATACTCCTAAATACCCCTTTTTATTAATCCAATTTGTAGTTTCTAAAAGCATTCACAACGGGTATTGGGTGGGAGAGGCGAATATACTCTTAAATACCCCATTTTTTCACTTATTCATTATTCCTTCACTCCATATCTATTTCAATTCATATTATTTTCACACCAAAGAATTCAACGGATATGAACAAGTTTAGTGGATTGTGGAAGGTATTTGTATTCACCACTCGAGCCATGACTAAACTCGCCAGCCAGTTGTAATTGAAAAAAATAAAAATCTCGAAAATTCAAATTTCAATTACTCAATTAGCTATTGTAATGACACAATATAATCAACTTTAAATGTCTCAACTACCAATATAAAGAGCGTTGGTTTTTATCAGAGGTACCAACCCAACTCACAAATGCAGTAAGAACCAATAAGGCAAGATAAGAAAGACATTTCAGATAATTCGTTTCTTGACAATAAGAAGGAACTGATATTGTATATTGGAAATCTGCCTTTCTCAATTGAGCACTACATCAAAATTATTTATTGTCTAAACATATTGAATCTATAATCAATAGAAACACAAGACCTTATGCATTCTAAGTGTTTTTAAGTTCTACATTTGATGTATTGTAGTTGAAAAGACTTTTAACATTAAAAACATTGGGAGTTACATATGAGCAGGTGGTTTAACACTTCCCCTCAATTCGATCGAGGATAAGGAACAAAAATTTAGCATGTTTCTTAGCCTGGAGAAGAATTGGATTCCAAGTGGCTTGGTGAAGATGTCTGCCACCTGATCATAAGATGGAACATGTCTCAATTCAATTTGCTGCGCCGCAACTTTATCTCGAACAAAATAAACATCCAACTCTATGTGTTTTGTCAGTGCATGAAGAACTGAGTTTGATGCTAAGGCAATAATGCTTAGATTGTCCACCCAAATTATTGGTGCTCCCTTCGATTTCATTCCAATTTCACCATGAATAGAGGTAATCCAACTCACTTCCGCTGCCGCTTGGGCAAGACTTTGATACTCTGCTTCAGTGTTGGAACAAGACACCACAGACTGTTTCTTCGAACACCACGAGATCAAATTTTCACCATGATAGACACAATAACCAGTTACTGATTTTCAATCATCGACGTCTCCCGCCCAATCTGAATCAGCAAAAGCCTTCAGAATGTTTCTGGAACGTTTGATGTGAAGCCCATAATCCTTTGTTCCAGTTAGGTATCTGAAGATTCGTTTCACGACTTTCCAATGTGCATCCAAAGGAGAGGCCATGAACTGGATTACCTTATTCACAGAGAATGTTATTTCTGGTCGCGTTATCGTCGCATATTGCAAGGCCCCGACGGCACTTCGATATGCTTTACCATCAGCCACATGATTTCCTTCAATTTGGAATTTGAGATCATTGGCGTAGACTGACCCTTAACATCCTGCATCTCGAATTTTTCTAAAAGTTCTTTAATATAGGCTCTCTGACTGAGATGTATCCCATCGACAGAATGAGTGACTTCAATACCAAGGAACTGACTCACTTCCCCTAAATCTTTCAGCGAGAAGTGATCACTGAGCTGCTGAATTACTTTCTTGATTCCAGATGAGGAAGAACCGGTGACGAGCATGTCGTCAACATATATATCAGAATGTAAATAGTTTCATTATTCTGAACCTGGTAAAAGAGCGAAGTGTCTGCCTTGGATTGAGAGAATCCGAGGGAAAAAAAGAAAACCTTGAACTGTGAGAAACCAAGCCCAAGATGTTTGTTTTAGCCCATAGATGGCCTTATGAAGCTTACAAACCAAATCAGGGCCACCTTGCTCGAAACCTTAGGGTTGGCGCATATATATTTCTTCTTGCAAATCCCCATGAAGAAAGGCGTTATTAACATCAAGATGTGGGATACCCCAGTTGGATGATACTGCAATACTAAGGATCAGACGGATGGTGGTCGGCTTGACAACTAGACTAAAAGTCTGCGTGTAATCGAAGCCTGATTGTTTAGAGAACCCCTGTGCCACAAGCCTCGCCTTATGGCGAGCAACAGAGCCATCAGCATGCTTTTTAAACTTGAAAATCCAAGTGCAACCTACCAAGTTCTTTCCAGAAGGGAGAGTGGTCAAGGTCCATGTTTTGTTCTTAAGAAGGGCCAAGAACTCAGCTTCCGTTGTCTGCTTCCAAACTGAGATTAGCAAAGCGGCAGTAGCTGACTTTGGGAGGACAAAGGACACAGCGATTGAGGATTTTGAGTAGGTGGTATTGAGGTAAATTTTGGGACGGGAGATGCCAGCTTTCGCACGGGTGATCATAGGATGGGAAGGAGCAGCTGGGGTGGGAACGGAAGAAGGTGTAGGATGAATTTGGGAGGATACTGAAGATGTATCACTTGGAACGGGAGAAGTAGTATAAGGAGAATGAGGAGAAGAAAGCAAGGGAGACAAAGGAGGAGTGATGTTATTATGCTGATGATAATGATTTTGTAATGGAGGATTATCTGGTGAGAGAGGAACAACTGGAACTGTATGAGTAGGAGGGATAACAGGAGACAAAGGTTGTAGAAAGTCTCCAGCTGGTGGATTAGGCTTTGATTTATGAGGAGTGAGATCAGTAGACACAAAAGGGAATGTGTGTTCATCGAAAGTGACATCTCTAGAAATGATGACTTTTCCATTAGGTAGGAAAGCCTTATAACCCTTGTGGGAGGGGCTATAACCAAGGAATGTGGAGGCGGCAGAATGAAATTCAAGCTTATATTTGTTGTAGGGACGTGTATGGGGATAACAAAGGCAACCGAGCACTCTGAGGAGATGATAATCAGGCTTGGCATGGAAGAGTTTTTCGAAGGGAGATATGAATTGTAGAGGCTTGGATGGAGTGCGGTTGATAAGGAAACATGCAGAAATGAAAGCTTCGTCCCAAAATTTAGATGGCAGACCAGATTGGGCAAGTAAAGCCAAACCCATCTCAACAATATTGCGATGCTTTCTTTCGGCCAAGCCGTTTTGTTGAGGAGTGTAGGGGCAAGACACCTTGTGCACAATACCAGCACCTTGAAGAAGAGATGTGAGGGCTTGAAACTCACCACCCCAATCACTCTGTAATGCTTTAATAGAACAATTAAATTGTTTCTCAACCAAGCTTTTAAAATAAGCAAATACTGTAATCACCTCTCGTTTGGATTTCAAAAGATAAAGCCAAGTGTATCTACTATATTGGTCAATAAAACTATCATAATAGGAGAAACCATTTCGGGAAACAAGAGGGGCTGGACCCCAAAGAACAGTGTGTATAAGTTGTAACAGAGCAGTGTCCAGAGAACTGGAAGAGGTATATGGAAGTCTGTGACTTTTTGCTAAGCAACATGGATGACATAAAAGGCTTGTTCTCATTGTATTAAAAGGGATATTACAGTGCTGAAGAGCTTTAGTAATAGCATCAAAATTATAATGACCAAGATGTTTATGCCATAACTCAATACTTAAAGTAGGAGAGCTAGCAACATTTGAAGTAGAAAAAACTACGGGAGACCCTAAAGTAGTTGAACATATTGTAGGGGAGGTCTTATTGTTGGTGGGAAGCTGAAGAGGTTGACATTGAGTCTTGATTGAAGAGGGAGGATTCTTGTGAATGAGAAAACGATAGAGCCCACGATCAAGGCTACCCCGGAGGATGATATCCTTGGTTGCTAGATCCTTCATAAAATAGAATTGAGGATGAAATTCAAAAAACACATTATTGTCACTTGCAAATTGAGAGACACTAAGTAAATTTTTTGTAATTTGTGGGACATGAAGGTCTTTTAAGATGAGGGGTCTGGAGTTAGAAGCAATGAAAGTAGATTGACAAATATGAGATATTTTAACACTGCAGCCATTACCCATTTGAAGAGAGTTACCTCCATTGTACTCACTGCGGGAGTTTAGATTTGAGAGATCATTTGAGATGTGATTCGTGGCTCCAGAATCAGGATACCAAGAAGCGGTGGATTAAACATCAAAACCATATTCAGACTGACTTGAGGTGGGAATATAAAGAGCTTGATATCCATGGTTGCCTCCTGCCTAAACTAGGCATGCACAACGGTTCGGAACCACCGGTTTCGGTTCATGAACCGACGGATCACGGTTCAAGATATGCATGAACTGGAACCGGCCCGCCAAGGGTCCCGGTGGTTCCGTTTCCGGTTAAAAAAACCGGCAGTTTACGCAGCGGTTCAAAACCGCCGGTTTTCGGCCTAAACCGTCGGTTCTGGGCCGGTTCGGCGGTTCGTCCAACTTTTTTTTTTGCATTTTTTTATTTTTTTATGTATGAAATGTGCGTAACTAAAATTCAAAAAAATACTATGAAAGTTGCAATTTTATTGATATTACACATTACACCAATTACAAATCGAAAAACGAGACTTTAAATACGATGAAAGTCTTAAACAAAAATTTAAATACAAACTAGACTACTAGTCAACAACGAAGCTAATTACAAATGATAAAAACGACGTAGAAGTTCTTATAAAAAACTTATAAGTATATATACTCTTAATCGGCAAAGGGGATCTTTCTACATAATTAAATTAAGGACACCTTTAGCAATTCAACTTTAAATGTTGAGTTTAGTCTAACAATCAACAATTATAGTAGAATTGTCAAAAGTTTCCCGGATTTAGCCATATAGAGAAATCTACTTTATCAACTAGAGTATATACAAATACAATTATGTAATTGTATTTGCATATTTTTAAAGTAGGTAGAAATGGAAAAAAAAGAAATAAAGGAAAAAGGACTTGAGCTCAACTTAAATTTAAAATTTAAGTTGAGGTTCCTACGTATTCCCAATGCTCATTTGCAAAAGGGAATCAAAGCCCACGTAGTTCTCTTACCTTACTTACCTATTTGGCTTGGCCGGCGGCAGTTGACGGTTGGCCTACGATTCATCCCTGGTGAATTCATCTTGTGATCCCTCCTGACGATCATCCCAATCATTTTCTTGTTCTCTGAGGTCGGCTTTGGCCCAATCATCAAGTAACATCACGGCTTCCATATTTTTCGCCAAGAGCTTACTTCTTGATTCATCCAACACACGCGAGCCAACACTAAAAGCGGACTCGACGGCGACAGTGGAAGCCGGAACAGAAAAAATCTCCTTGGCCATTGACGCAAGGATGGGAAAATCTTTCTCGTGGGTTCCCCACCAATCGAGGACGTCGATTTGGGCGGGAGGAGTAGGACCTTCATCACCAAAGGAAAAGAGTGAATCGAAATATAAATCTAATTCACTTACCATACCTGAGGACCTTCCGCCGGTGCTGTAGCTGTATAGGTTGGCTAGTTGGGATTGCGCGTCGGGGTCATCATGATCGGCTTGAAATTTAAAGCCATGGTTATGTTGTTGAGGAGGGGGGTCTTCTGACTTGGTGGGTATTGTTATACTTGGTTTCATATTCGGTGTAGAGAGCGAGCAAGTTAAACTCAAAGGTATGTTGGATAGTGGACCGGTCCGGGAGGGTTATTTGAAAGGTTTCTGAGAGGTCTACTCCAAATTCGTCACTGGTATCGGATTGGATTGCATGAAGGGGGCCAAAATCAATTGAACTCAAATTGTTATAATAAAAATCTAAAATCTTAGAGGTACCGGCTAATTTCCATTTTGGATCCAATACCTTTGCAATCAAAAACACGGTTGGAATCTCACTGAAATACTTAAGCCATTTTTCAATCATATAATATAAAACGCACATTAATTATGGTGAAGAGGAAGCATTTTTCATTACAGTTTTAAAACCAAGTTATATATACATGCAATGCTCTAAAACACGTACAACGGTGCAATAATAAACACCCGATAATTCAACAGTAGCATTTTTGAAATATTTGAACAATTTAAATAATGCGACGCTATGTTCCCAACAACTATTGGAAAGATATAAATCATGTACGGGATATGTTCAAAAAAATCACATAAAGAATCTTTATGCGTCAAAGTGGAATTCAAACAATCATATGTTGAATTCTATCTATGAGACACATCCATAGTAAAATTCGTATATCTAGCATTCTTTTGATGACAATATTTCTTCCATGCTTTGCCAATAGCTGGCTTTTGATGGATTAATCTAACTGCAGTTCTAATAGGAGAAACATGCTTTTGCCATAATTCAAGCGCATCTTGTACACATAAATTTAAAATATGACAAATGCATCTTTGATGAAAATACTTACCTCCAATTACCGGAGCACTGGCCGCAATCAAATCGCCAATACTTGTGGTGTTAGCAGTGGCATTATCAAAACCAATAGAAAATATCTTGTTGCATAATTGAAACTCATTCAAAACTTGTATAATCAAAGAAGCAATTTCGGGTGCAGTGTGTGGAGTTTCAAATTCTCTAAAACCTATTAAACACTTGTTTAAAGTCCAACTATTGTCCACAAAGTGAACTGTAATTCTCATGTATGAATGGCGGTTAAAACAATCAGTCCACACATCTGAGCAAATGTTCACTTTGTGGCCCAAGTTAACTAAATAACGTGATAATTCAACATTTTTCTCTAAACATTTCCTAACGGTAGATCGTTGAACGGTCATTCTACCTATTCTTTTGATTGCTACGTTTAAACCACTTTGCATAGTAACCTCAAATTTTTTGTCATCATAAACGTTAAAAGGAAAATGCTTCATTGCCGTCCATCTAGTTATAACATCAGAAAAAAATTTGATCATATTTAAACTGACGAACCCAAGTCGCCGGGTTGGAAGTTTAGTTGGGTTTGGGTAGAGGTAGTGCCGCATTCTACCGGATGCTTTGTCACCAAATGGCGACGGAGGGTGCCATATCCTCCACCACTCGCAAATTTGTACACTTTATTGCAATAGTTGCAATACGCATGAAACGGTGATGTCTCTTCTTGAGAGTTCGGATCATGAGGACTTGGAATCACCATCGGGACCTTCTTGTAGTGTTTGACAAAAATATCAGATTTCAAAGCTTTTTCCGTGTTAGTGGGTGGAGGGGGAGGCATCTCCTCATTTCTGTCGGTGCTATACGGAATACGAGAATGAGATCTATCATCGTTGTTGTTGTCCAAGTCCGACGACATAGACACGTCGTACTCGTCATTTTATTGGGAACCACCGCCCCCGCCCCCACCTTGATGCATTTCAGCGAGTAGCATGGCCATCCTATGATCTTCTTCTATTTATAAATATAATTTAAGTTGAAGTTTAATTAGGAACACAAAAAAAATTAAAAAAAAAAACTCAATCTTATGAAGTTATGAAATATGAATTGTAAAAATAATTTTTCATTACTTACTTGCGTGCGTTCAGCCTGCACTCGGAAAACCTCTTCCAAAATTTCTCGACGACTACGTCGCCTTGATTTTGAGGGACAACTAGTACTTTGATCATGGGCAATTCCCTTGCCCCGATCACCACGTCTCGGTCCACCACGAGAAGAAGACACAGTGATAAATAAAAGTAGTATAGATGGAATATGTATGGAGTATGGAATAAGTGGAAAATTACGAGCACAACAACAAATATAGTAGTACGTAGAAACTAGTAAATAACTTGAGCAATTAGAGAGACTGAGGAGAGAATAGAGAAATGGAGATTGAGAGAAGGAAATCCTTGTTAACATAAGAATGGGGTGAGTAGAAATGAGGGAGAAGTGGGGTATTTATATGAGTAAAATTGGAAGAAATAAAAAAAAATTGAAATTTCAAATTCGGCATGAACCGGCGGATTACCTCCTGAACCGGCGGTTCAACCCCAAACCGGCGGTTCAGTCCACAGTTTACTAACGAAAACCGCCGGTTTCTGACCGATTTTCAGGCCTACGACCTGCACCCCTACGCCTGCCACCTGAAAAGTCACCGGAACCAGCGTAAACTGGAGGTTTTCGTCAGAAACTGCCGATTTTCTGTAAACCTCGCCTGCACCCCTAATACCCTAGCTCGGAATGCGCCGTTGGAACAGTTGAACCAGCGGTTCAAACCGGCAAACCGCCGGTTCATAGTTCAAAAATCTCCCGACCTTGAACCGGCCCGCCCGAACCGTGAACCCGCCGGACGGTTCAAACCGCCGGTTCTGGTTCATGAACCGGCGGTTGACCGCCGGGCCGGTTCGATTTGTGCACGCCTAGCCTGAACCACATTGGCCGCTGGATTGGAATGAAAGTTATGTTGTGGTTGTTGTTGTCTCACAAAGGACTGTGGAGCTTTTTTTAAAAAAATAAACTCCTATATGCAGGAGGAAATTACAACTGATATCAAGAGGGCTAAAACTCGTGAGGGGCAAAGGTGTGCTCAAACCTGTACCAACATCGATCAGCACCGTGCCCAGGTTTTTGACAAACTAAACAAATGAGCTTATTCCCATAAAAACGGCCACCTCGTCCTCCTCTTCCACCTCTAGAATTTCTGCCTCCAAAATCCCCTCTATGATAACCTTGTTGACCAGGAAAACCACTTCTCTGATGTTGCTGTCCAGTATCCCTTCTTGGACCAGAGGATTGCACCATATTAGCCGATGGTTGAGATCCATCCATATTGACAGTAGCTACCGACTTCGAACATTCCAGCCTGGTTTCAAAACTTAGCAGTAGGGAACTCACATCTGTTATAGACCATGTATCTTCTTTAGATGTTATGTTGACCATAATTGAATCATACTCAGGGCTTAGCCCAGCCAGTATGTGAAGTATTTGATCCTCTACGAGCACTCGACATCCTGCTGCACCGAGCTGATGGAAACAAATTTTGATTTTGTTGAGGTAGTCTTTCATCGAAAGAGAATCCTTCATCATGGTCTGCAGCTGGAGTTTATGTTGCATAACTTCCGCCTTAGAGTGGCTGGAAAAATTGGTTTCCAAAGCATTCAACACTTCTCTGGAGGAGTCTAGACCAACAACAAGCATCATAACACTTTCGGTGAGTGACGACTGGATCCATGCCGAAAGAAGTTGGTTCTGTCGATTCCAAGCTAGATAAGTTGGATTCAAGACTTTTTCATTTTCAGATTGAAGAAATTGAGAAGGAATTTCAATACCAACAAGGTAGTGTTCTAGCCCAAGGCCGCGAACCGTAGTTAGGATCTGTTGTCGCCAGATCAAATAGTTGTCATTGGTAAGTTTGAAGGAAATAGACTGAGGTTGTAGTTGAACAAGAGTTGAGGGAGTTGCAGTTTCTTTAGGAGAAGATTCTATCATGTTTAATGAAAAAGATAGATGGAAGAGGGAAGAGAGGATGGATGGATTGGCTCTGATACCATATCAGAGGTACCAACCCAGCTCACCAATGCAGTAAGAACCAATAAGGCAAGATAAGAAAGACATTTCAGATAATTCGGTTCTTGACAATAAGAAGGAACTGATATTGTATATTGGAAATCAGCCTTTCTCAAATGAGTACTACATCAAAATTATTTATGGTTTAGACATATTGAATCTGTAATCAATAGAAACACAAGACCTTATGTATTCTAAGTCTTTTCAAGTTCTACATTTGATGTATTGTAGTTGAAAAGACTTTCAACATTAAACACATTGGGAGTTACATATGAGCAGGTGGTTTAACAATTTTATTTGAAAGAAAACACAAATACAGATAGTACTACAATTAGGAGGTGTCGATGTCGAACACCTTCCTTAGCATTAAAGCAAAGTCGTAAACCTTGGCCGGATCGGCCAAGGATTCCCACACAAAGTCTATCTCCAAACACCTCTTCACCCTCGCACTGAGCTTGGTGTTGGGGCATAGCTCTCCAATGCTGAAACTACCACACGTTCTGTAGGTGTGGAACCACACCGTATACGAGACCAATGCCACATCCAAAAATCTGAAGCTCTGGCCACCGAAGCAGGCCTCTCGTTTCCCAGCTCTTATTCCAACTGCTTCAGAATCTCAACCAATTCCTTCTTTGCCGCTTCTAACTCTTCCTCACTCAGTCCACATCTTCGTTCCAGCAACACACAGCTGCAACATTAAACAAATTAACAAAACATAAAATAAAGCAATCAGATTGATTAGGGCATAACAGAGGAGAACAACGTAAAGGAGAAAGTAAAGTGAGAGAGAAAAGTAAGACAGAGAATATAATAACAGAGAAAAATATCTTGACTTTTACCAAAAGAGTAAATGTGTCAACTCTAATGGAACATCTCAAAAAGGAATATGTTCCAACACTAACGAAACAGTGAAAGTAGTAGTACCTTTTTGTTGATGTAATCGGCCTAGACTTGAGCTCTTTGGTAGGGATGGGAAGGCAAAAGAGGGTATGTTTGGTTCCAAACCTCGTCGATGTACTCAACAATGACAAGCGACTCACAATCGGGTTTACCATTATGAATCAAAACGGGGATTTTCTTGTGAATGGGGTTGAATTGAAGAAGAAGCGGGCTTTTGTTGCAAAGGTCCTCCTCTCTGTGCTCGTATTCCTCGCCTTTTGCGGCTAGCGAACAAATCCAGCAGAATCACCTTCTCCGCCATTTTTTTCTTTCTAAGATTTTTAGTTTGTTAGAGAGTGCAGCAGTTATCAACGGACAGGAGAGAAGCGGATCATCGGATGAGTTTACATGAATCTAGATTATGCATGACATACAATTTAACCGGTATTACGGCAACAATTACGAAAAAGTATTTTAATAAAGTTTGAAAGCTACTCTGTGACATTTTAAATTGTAGAGAGGTCCAAACTCCAAAGTACTTTTTACTTTTTAATTTATTTTTTCACATTTCGTCCCTTATAGCTCCCGCGAGTGTTAGATTGCTAACCCAATACTTAATTGCTAACTACAATTAAATAATAACCCTTATATATTTAAATCAAAGGCATAGATCATCAGCTCCGAAATAACGCCAATAAGGGTATTATGGTCAATTTACAATAAATTAGTTCTAACTAACTATTGAAAAATATCACATAACTTTAAAACGCATATAACATTCTCGATTTAAATTATTTTTTCACACAACATATATCAAATTAAAGATAATTTCATAAGGATTCTAATGAGATCTCACTTGCATATGTTTTTTTTTTTCTCTAAATATGATTACATGTAAATCTCACTTGCATATGTTACGATGTCAAAATTTGAAAAAAATTTAAAAAAATTTCAATTTTTTCGTACAGCAATAAATGTCAACATAGTATATAAAATATGTAAATATAATACATGTAGAATATCATTCTTAAAGCAATGTGTTGACATTCTCAAAGCATTATGTTGATATTTTCAAAACACTATATTGACATTTTCATCCAAAACCCTAATTTGATAGTTTTTTTTATTTTTTCGATTTAATTAATAAAAATGAAAATTACACATGGAAAATTTTAGACCACTAGATTTCTAAAATCATATGGTCTTAAATTAGTCATAGTTAACAACTAGAGAGTGAGTTAGCAATTGATCACTCCCCTATAGCTCCCAAGTGCAAATTTAACCATTAAATATTAGTAGTGTCACCACGACAAAAAAAACCTGTTAAGGACATTTTTTAATGCAATTAAGGATTAAGGATGTTTATTTATGTTTCCAAATATGTCATTAATATTTTAAAAAGCGTTCTTATTGTTTGTGTCTCAATTAAAATTAGATAATGCAAGTGGAAGTGTCCTAAAGCAAAAGATGAAGTTAATTTGTCCTTAATTTAAGAAAGCTTTCTTTTGCGTCCTAAATTGTTGTTATTTTTTAAAAAATTCCAACGCAAGTAATTGCGTCTCGATATTTTTGTCCATAAAAAATACTCCCTCCATCCATGATTAAATGTCTCATATTTGACGGCATGGGTTTTAAAGAAATTGTTTGACTTCATGAAGTAAAGTGAGTAAAAAAGTTAGTGGAATGTGGAGCTTACTTTTATATATTAATTTTATAATAAAATGTGTGTGGAATGATTTAGAGGAATGTAAGGTTCACTTACCAAATAATAAAAGTGAAATGAAACATTTATTGGCGGACGGACGAATAAGGAAAAATGACACACATTTAATGGCGGACGGACGAATAAGAAAAAATGAGACATTTAATGGCGCACGAAGGGAGTAAGTTTTTTGTAGTGTGAATTACGAAATTGTAATCTAAACTATTACTCTATCCGTCCTTTGATAATATAAATTATTTTATTTTGATATATTACTTAAAAACAAAAAAAAATTATTTTAGAAATCGTTTTCTCTAATAAGGTGGGACTTATTCTTCAGTATCACTTTTTCTTTTATCTCTATCTTACTTTATCTATTACTTCTTTCATCCGTGAAATATTGTCCATATTTGACTCGGTACGGATTTTAAGAAATATAAAGAAAAGTGAGTTAGTGGAATGTGTTTTCCACATTCATGTATTAATTTTAAAATAGAATGTGAGTGTAACGTGTTAGGTGAATGGTGGGGTCCATTTACTTAGAATGGTAAAAGGTAAATGAGACTTTAAATTGCGGACATCCAAAAAATAACATGTGACATTATTTTATTGACAGGAGTATAATTTATTTTTATGAGTGACCCTATTATAAACATTTAGCACTACTCTATTTACTAATCCAATTTGTAGGTTTTCATGAAAAATTAAATATCTCCAAATTGAAGATTTCAATTTATGTGCATTACACCTTATTTCAAGAGAATTTCAAGAGAGAAGGATACATGTGGTGATGCACCTCAACATCAACTTTTAAGTTTCTCAACCACCAATACAGAGAGAGAGTAAGTTTCTCAACCACCAATACAGAGAAAGAGGTAGTATTGTTATCCAAAACACAACTAGATATACTAGTAAAATTAGGAGATGTCGATACCGTACACCTTCCTTATCATTAAAACATAGACGTAAACCTTGGCCGGATCGGCCAAGGATTTCGACACAAAGTCTATCTCCAAACACCTCTTCACCCACGCACCGAGTGTGGGGCAGTTCTCTCCAATGCTGAAACCACCACACTTTTCGTAGGTGTGGAACCACGCCGTAAACGTGACCAATGCCACATCCAAATATCCAAAGGGAACTTTTGGTTCCAAAACCTAGCTTGAGATGTAATCAGCCCAAAACCTAGCTTGAGATCTCTCATAGGGATGGGAGGGCAAGAGAGGGTACTTTTGGTTCCAAACCTCGTCGATGTACTCAACAATGACAACCGACTCGCAAACGGGTTTATCGTTATGAATCAAAACGGGGATTTTCTTATGGATGGGTTGGATTGAAGAAGAAGCTGGGATTTGTTGGGCAAGTCCTCCTCTCTGAACTTGTATTCCATGCCTTTTGCGGCTAGCGCCACCCGAGTCCTCATTTCGAACATGCTAGCGAAAAAATCAAGCAGAATCACCTTCTCTGCCATTTTTCCTTTCTGATATTTTTAGTTTGTTGATAATGGTAAAGTACTACTATTATATAGAGTCTGTAGTAGTTATTAAGGGCATCCGCAGTGGTGCGGATGTCCCGGCGAAATTCCCCGCGGAATTCTCAAAAACACCTCTTGCCATGTCATAAAGACTTCCCACTGTACTGCCACGTCATACGGACTTCCCACTGCACAGTGGCGGAATTCCCCTGCGGAATTCCCGACGGAATTCCCACATTAAAAAAAATCACAAATTCACAAATTAAACAATTTCCGGAAGTAAACAATTTACGTAATTAAAATTTCGACGAAAATAAGGAAAAAATTCCGTTAAAATAAGAAAAGTACATTTCACCAAATAAAAAATATACATTTCAATAATTAAAACTACATCAACGACTACCCCTACGCTGCCACACATTCTTCAATAATATCGTTCTGGAGTCGAACGTGGGCTTGTTTTTGGCGCATGTCGCCAAATGCACGGACTCGATCGACGTCGTCATGGGGAATCCCCATGGGAAATGAAACGAAGTTTAACGAGCGGTATATATAGACATTACAAAAAAAATAAAAAAAAAAGCGGAATTCTGCGGGATTCGACGCAATGGCGGACGTCCCTACGGAATTCCGCGAGGAATTCCGCTTAACGCCGCGGACCTGCGACGTCCTCAGCCCAATTTCGTATCCGTGGCGGGCATGCCTAATGGCGGACGTCTGCGACGGAATTCCGGGACGTCCGTAGAAATTCCGCGCGGAAGTCCTCCATTGCGGATGCTCTAAGTCAGCGCATTATTGGATGTGTAAAGTAGGGCTCCAACAATTAAGAAAAAGTATTTTAATAAAGATTGAAAGCTACCTTATGACAATTAATTGTACAAAAGGTTTTTATTTAATCCAAAACTACTTTTTACTTTAGCATTACTTTTATTTACGTTTTGTCCCTTATAGCTCCAAGTGCAAATTTATACATTAACTATACAAATTGATATCTAAACTAATACTCCCTATATCCTTAAAAATAAAACTTGCTATTTAAAAAAACTCTTTTTAATAAAATAGGACTCACTCTCAGTATCGTTTTTAACTTAATTATGCAATGTAGGATACAAATCAGACTCTAATACGTGAGAAAATATTTCATGGTCTTGACATACAAAGTTGTCAATATGATTTGGTGTGACCAACTAATAGTTTTTTGACAAGTGTTATCAATAAGCATGTATATTATGGAAACTAAATACACCTAATATATGGAAGATTTCATCAATTTATTAGTCTTTATTCCTTTAATTTGAAATTTTTTATGCATATAAATTTTACTTCTTATTTTACATTTTTTATATTATACTATTAAAAATTAAAATTAATTGATTTAAACTTTAATTAATTAATTATAACTTTTAATATGTTTTATAACATGTAAAAATAATTTAAAAATTAAGAAAGAAAATAAAATATTAATAGTCTAAGAACACTTACATTTGTTATGAAACGGAACAAATTTATATGCATCAAAAATTTCAATAACATATACAGTAAAGTGTTAAGATGGAAGAAAACTTACTTTTTGATGAATATTAATTAATTAAGATTCCAAGAAAACTAAATTGTAGTCATAATAATTTAATATACTGAAATGATACTTAATTTTTTATTTTATAAAAAATGTATAGAAGTAGTGGTAAAATGTGCTAATTTGAAATTTGTTTAGTATATTGATTAATTAATCTTAATTTTTAAGAACATATAAAAAGTTAAAGAAAAATATTAAAGGCGGGAGAAAACTTTAATTTTATTTTTAGTGAAAAATAAATTTAAATTGCATCGAAATATTTAATTAAACAAATAAAAGCATAAAAATGCGAAAAGTATTTTAGATGCATTTAGTTTCAATATTATAGTATATAATTACACTTCTTAACATATTTATAAATTAATTCTAATATTTAAGTATATCAATAGTATACCATAAAAAATTAAAAATAAGAAAATAAAATTTATGTGCATCAAAAACTTCAATAAAATAAATAAAGGCCAATAAATTAAGGAAATGTTCCATATGTTAGGTGTATTTAGTTTCCATATTATACATGGTTATTAATAACACTTGTCAAACTATTAGTTGGTCACACCAAGTCATATTACCAACTTGGTATGCCAAGACCATGGAATATTTTCTCCTGATACGGAGTGACTATATATTTTAATACAGATTTTTTTATGTTTATATAATTTATACTCCATTCGTGCTATAAAAATATGTGCACTTTCTATTTTTATTCGTCCCATAAAAAAATATGGGCATTCCATATGGAAAGTTATCCAATATATTATCCATATACAACAAGTTATTTACAACTTATACTACCATCAAAATACTAATAATAATGTAGGTCTCACTAATCACTAACACTACTTTAACTATCATTCTCTTCTTCTCTTTTACTTTACCAATTTTATCTTAATTCTCGTGCAATATCATACCTTCATACTTTTATAGGATGGAGAGAATAATAAATTTAAAATTTAACTTGTATTTAATGAAAACTTATAAATTGTGAAATGCCCAATATATATGATAATAAAACATCATATCTTCAATAAAAATAGATTATTTTTAGCTTTGTTAAATATAGATATTTTATTATTTTAGGTTGTCTTATAAAACTAACTCCTTCTGTTCCAAAAGAATATGCACTTTACATTTGACAAGAGTTTTAATGCAAGAAAGAGATAATAGAAAAAGTAATTAAATTTTTACTGTAGAATGGATGTCACCTGAGAGAAAAAAAATTCTAAAATTAAAAAGTATATATTCTTATGAGAGAGGGAATAGTAATTTTTATTTTAGAAAACATTTTACTTAATAAAGTATGCCTCATTCTCCATAATTTCAATAACTTTCTTTCTTTATTTATTAATTAAATATTTTATCAAATATGCATTAAATCTTTGCATGTTACTACCATCATCCCAAAGGTCACATTTAGTGTGAGCATGAATTTTAATAAATGTAAAGAAAAGTGAGTTAAATAATTTAGTGGACTATAAGTCTCATTTATATACTAGTTTTAAAATAAAAAATGAGAAGAAAGTTGGTAGAATGTGGGGCATAATTATCATTTATAGTAAAAGTGAAATGTCTTTTATTGTGGGACGAACCAAAATGGAAAAATGTGACTCTTATTATGGGATGAAGTTAGTATATACTTCCTTCGTCCATCATAAGGAGTCTCACTTCTTGGCGACACGGGTTTTAAGAAATGTTAATAAAAGTGGGTGGAAAAAAGTTGGTGGAATTTGGGTCTCCCTTGTATATATTAGTTTCAAAATGAAATATGAGTGAAATGGTTACTGGAACGTGAGATCGTGTTACTATTTATAATAAAAGTGAAATAAAACACTTATTCGCGGACGAATTAAAATGGACAAAATTGAACTCAATATTACCACGATCGATACTTATTCTAGGGGTGAGCAAAAAAACCGGAAACCGAATATCCGAACCGAACCGAACCAAACCGAAATTTTGAAATTCGGTTCGGTTTTTTCGGTTCTTCGGTTCGGTTCGGTTTTAAAAATAAAAAAATTTTGGTTTTTCGGTTCGATTCGGTTCGGTTCGGGCGAAGAAAAAACCGAAAAACCGAAAAACCGAATTATATATATATTCTATTAATTTAATATAGTATATTATATATAATATATATATTCTTTTAATATATTCTACTATATAATATATATTATATGTATTATTAATTTTATATTATATATAAATATTCTATTAGTATATATAAAATAAAATAAAATACACATATATACATATATATTTATATTATATTTACTTTTTTCAAGTTTTTCGGTTTTTTTCGGGTTTTTCGGTTTTGTTCAGGTTTTTCGGTTTTTTAAGTTCGGTTTTCAGTTTTTCGGTTTCAGTTTTTCGATTTTTCGGGTTCGGTTCGGTTTGGATTTTGAACTAAATTCGATTTTTCGATTTTGGCAAAAAATTGAACCAAAACCCGAATATATAGCCCTAACTTATTCCAAGAATATATCCCTGTCACTTTGTCAACTTTTCCATTTATGGTGGGACCTGTGTGCATGAATCCATGTGCTAATTCAACATTTTACCCCACGCTGTTCACATCATGGTCACTTTTGTAGAATTCAGTTACAGGTACTTTTGTTTTAGTCAAAAAAGTTAGTTGTCATTTAAAATATTTTTGCTAACTTCTGATATTAATATAGTTATTGTTTAACTTTAATTTTTAAGAGCATTAGCAATGGGGCGCCTTAAGGCGCGTCCTATGGCGCGCCACGTCAGCAGTTTTATCCTCCTACCTCCCCATCTGCAGTGGGGCGCCCTAAGGTGCGTCTATGGCGCGCCACATCATCATTTTATTATTTTGTTTAATTAATTTAACTGTTTTCAAATATCAAGTAACGAGTAAATAAAAAACGGTCTAAATAACAAACGGCGAAGTTTTAATAAAAAAAAGTTACATCATTGAACTAATAATAAAAAAAAAACTAAGTCGGACCAATTCCCAACTTCCGACGCAGCTCATCGAGTAACACCCGGAGATATTCGGCTTCGTCGGGGTCGGTACACTTCTTGAGGGCCCCCTGTGCGTCTGCAACATCGTCCTTGCCATCGACGTTGTTGCTAACGACTCAAACGCGGTGGCCGTCTGGGTCGGGAGCTCTACCGGGACCAGAGCTTGGGTTGCAGCGGTTGACGATGAGGTCGCGGTCGCCTTCCCCTTGGCCTTCGCAGCCTTGACGCCGGGAGGACGCCGGAAGGACTCCGGTGTGCCGGAACTCCCTTCATCCACGTACGTCCGGTTGAGGTCAACCGGGTGGTTGCCGTTGCCGCTGCTCGTGTAATCACCAGCTTCAGTGGTCTTCGTCCTCTTCGGCGCACCAGTGTGCAGAATTCCACCTTGGAACTTCTGCTTGTCCCTCAAGAGCGCCCAGATGGCCTCGTGCTTGAAGTCGCCGTACATCGACCGGTACGACAACATCGCTTTAGCTCGCACGTCGCTCGCGCTCTCGCCGCTCCACTGTGACCACGTGAACTTCTCGAACTCCGCCGCGTACAAGTTCACTTGCTTCCTGACTTGATCCCAGTGCTTGCGGAGTTGCTCACGCTTGCGCTTGTACGCGGTCGGCGGCTTCACCGAATTGTAGAGGTCCGCGATGCGTTCCCAGTACGCGATCTGTCGCTGGTTGTTCACGAATATCGGATCTTCCGATATATCTACCCAACACCGGGCCAAGGTGAGAGTTTCATCGTCGTTGTAGTTCGTACGGCCGGGGGCGTACTCATCGCAATCACCGGGAGGCGGCAACTTCTGCGCCCGCTGCCGGTTCCGCTTCTTTCTGGCTGGGGCGGAAGCGGTCGCGGCGGGGTCGGGATCGACCGCTGCGGTTGGGCGGTGCGGAGACGGCTCCATGTCAGACAACCCATACGATTCCGTACTGAAATCGGGATCGTAATGGGCGTTGGTGTCGAACGAACGATAATCGCCGGGTTATGTACCCGGCCAATGCGCCCCTACGCTAAACGTAGGATTATTGGGGGTTGAATCCATTTCGTAGTAATTATGTAATTGTAAGTTTCGAAAATTAAATCGAGTGAAATGAAATGTTACAAATGAACGGTATTTATAAAAAAACGAAACCGCGTGCCACCGTCCGCGGTTGATCGTCCGCGACCTCCACAATGGGGCGGACGATGGCCATCGTCCGCGCTATCCTCCGCGACCGAAGTATTGGGCGCGACTATCGTCCGCGCCCTATGGCGCGCACCCGCAATGGGTGCGGACGATGGATGGCGCGGACGATGCGCGCCATCGGGCGTGCCATCGTCCGCCCATTGCGGATGCCCTAATAATAAAATTTAAATTAATATTATAAAAACAAATACTCCCTCGGTCCCAACTAAATTGAGTCGTATCCCATTTTGGGTCGTTCCAACAAAGTTCAGTTATTTCAATTTTTGACAAAAAACAAAATATAATCACTCTTACTTTATTTTCTATGCATCTCTCCTACTTTTTTCCATTTCCTATTTATTTTACTTTCATTTAATTTATTCAACACAATTTCTTAATTTTCATGTCAAAAAGTTTTGTACCAACTTAGTTGGGACAGAGGGAGTATAATAACAAAAAACCGACTATTATGGATTTAGTGTTAATTAAAACATGTCAGTATATCGAAATTGACTTGGTTATAGTGTCATATTGTTGGGATTTGCAGCGAAAAACTAGCAAACTCAAATAAATCCACTAAAAGAATCTGTTTGGTCGATTGTAGGATTAATTGAATTCACATACAACAAAAATTAATTGCATGCTAAAACACATCTAATTTACGTAAAAAAAATTAAATCATAAATTTCTATTGTTAGTAAACATATCATTTGATTAGTGAAAGTCCAATAGAATTGCCTTAGTCCAACCTCTAAGGATCCCTAACCTAAGCCTTCAACACAACTTTATAAATATTGAAGAAGAATAATAACCCTAGTTTCCACAATAGTGAATTTTCAGCCCTCACTCCTCCATAGTAGGGATCAAAATTATTTTACTCATTGTGTCCATATTTTGTTCTTCCCACTGACGGAACAAGCATAGGCCAAGCCCCCGCTTGCCGGAGCCGTCCGCCTATTTATACAGAGAAAGAGCAGTGTCCGCCCTTTTTACAGAGAAACTAAAAAATGGGAGAGGGCGTTGATGAGAGAGATAGTGAAATACTCTACCTAGTTGCAGGCTTTTCATTTTTTTATACATTTCGTATGTATTAGCGTCATAGATAGGTATGCACACGGTTCAAAAACCACCGGTTCTGAACGGTTCCGGTTCAGAACCGGCGGTTCACGGTTCAACATTTTCATGAACTTGAACCGGCCCGCCAAGGGTCGGTTCCAGTTCCGGTTCAAAAAATCGGCGGTTCATAGGGCGGTTCAAAACCTCCGGTTCGACGGTTCAGTTTTTTTTTCTCTTCTCGTTTTAGTGTTTATTTCAACGAGACTACAAGTCACAAGTCACAACTTATAAGTTACAATTTACACTTAATGTTGGACTTGAGCCTTTGGGTTGAAAGAGAGTGTATTGGATGATTCTCTTTTATAGCTACATGTTCTTGGATGTGTTGCTCTTTCTTTCAATGTGGGATAAAACTCCTTATTTATAACTACATGATACATCTCCATCATCTTTGTTTATATTAGCTTATATCTTGACTTTCTTCTATTATTATAACTTAACAATATAATTACATAAAATATTATTCTTTAATTCTTTATCATTATCGATTTGTTTGTGTATAAGTTTATGTGTATGTTAACTAATAAATACCATTATACACATTAAGAGAATAATTATTATACAAATTGTATTAATCTAGCGATAACTATAATATGAATAATTATTTATCTATATACAAATCATATTACTCAATAATTGTTTATTCTTAACTATCAAGAATATATTCAAAAATAATAATTTTATTTATATAAATTATACTACATCTATTAGAATAACAACTATTATACAAAATCATACTATTAGTCTACTACTAATATACAAATATATAAATTCTTATTACGGGACGGACTAAAATGACAAAATGTGACTCTTATTGGACAGATTGAGTAATTAAATATCCTAGTTCTTACTTAAAATAGAAAGGGTGTCAGTGTCAATATCGCGTTGTCTTATTGTTAAATTTCAGCACCGGCTTCTTTAAATTTCTGGTTCCGTCACTGGTTCTTCCCATTCAAGATCAGTCCTCAATTTCTAACAAGCTCCATCCACAAGAAAGTTAGATCTAGAGTTCTGAAAAATAGGTTAGAAGATTCATGATCGAGTAGAGACACAACACGTGGAAAAGGTGTGAGCTATGTAATTTACGTTTGTTATGTGAATCAAAAGCGCAATCATTAAGTTCATGTTTGTTCTAAGTGCGAACAATCAACACATAAATAGATTCTATTACGAATTTATTAAAGTTGTTAATTTCATCTTGTTGTAGCAATCAGAGCCATTAGCTTATATCTTGTTGTAACAATCAACAACTTTGTCTCATAATGATAATTCACTTAGGAGTAGTGTACAACCGAATTTTCGAAAATATCGCTATATCACTCAAAAATTCTTTTGGTGTCCTCTACTAAATATGCTATGCGGGTTTTAGTTTTGAAAGCATTTATTCCATCATAAAGTTGGATCAACTTAATGCCTTGGGGAGTTAGCGACGTATCAATTCTTGTTGACACTTAGTTGTGCACCGACTATGAATCAATTGAATGTGAAGACAGATAGAGCGAATTGTGAGTTGTGTGGATCAAAGTTTAGCTTATATGAGTTCACTCTAAAACTTCAAATATAAATGAGTTGTTTTTTATATCCTTCAGAATCTATTGGAAAAGAAAAAAAGAATAAAGAATATGAAGAGGAAAATAAGGAAGTGTAATTGAATGTGTGTGAAATAGATGTATTTATAAGGAAAATTTTGTTTAAAAATTAAATAAGAAATAAATTCCCACTAGTTGCATGCTGCTGGAAAATGGAAATGCATTATTATTTAATATATTCATATATAAAAAATTATTTAATATATTCATAGATAAGCCATGTGGCAAGCCCCAGTCAGCTCACTCATGTGCGTGCTCAAGCACACCAAGGAGTGGATCTGAGGCTTAAAGCGCAGGCTGTTGCATCGTAGTGCTTTTCCGATAAGCATGCTCAAGTCATGAGTCACTGCCCTTAATTAAAGGTTGCATTTCTTGTGAGTCTTCATCAAGTATTCCAGACTCATATTATTGTGTATATAGAACATATATTTATTTGAGTAGGATAACTTTCTATTTGACGGAAAGTTTTTACTTAAGTCAAAAATTAGTCCTTTACTTTTTTAATCCCGTACATTAAGTTTGTTATCTTTTGATCTCAAATAATTTATTTTTAGTTCAAAGTTAACACCTCAATTAAAAGTTAAGGGTCAAATATGGTCTGACCAAAATTAGTGACTTAATAATAAATTTAATTAACCTAGTTAATTTAATATTTAAATTTATAAATTAATTTTGTTACATATATGAAAATTCACTTTGTCTGCTGGATAAAAAGTTTACAAATTTTTTGAGTAACTAAATGGAAACTGTATTAATACGTAACTAAACATTAAGACAATGTTTGGTAGCTATGTTACGGCTAGATAATAGGACTTATTCGGGTTTTAGTTGTATGTTTGGTAGCTATCTTTTTATATCCGGCCCGGACAAAGCCAACCTAAAAGCCTATGTTTCAAGCAACAATGTAACTACCCCTAGCTCAAGTGGTTGAGGAGGGAGGCAAGGATACAGCGCCATCCTAGAGGTCACGAGTTCGACCCCTGGGAGGCGCAACTTGGGGATTAATTTCCCCTGGGGAGTTCTTGAGTCCTGGCCTGGACCCAGGCGCTGGGGGAGATAGGTTAACTTGGTACCCTTGATTGGGTTGATACAGTTAACTGGTCTGGACCCGTGCTTGGGACCCAGGCGCTGGGGGAGATAGGTTAACTTGGTACCCTTGATTGGGTTGATACAGTTAACTGGTCTGGACCCGTGCTTGGGGAAAGGTTGGCTGACTCGTTCCTTCCCATCCCGACAACGAAGCGCAGCTCGGTGGTAAGACGCTTCACCTCCGACCGTTAGGCCGGGGGTCCGAGTCACTTCGGGGGGTAGATGGGGAACCATTGTCGATCCTCCTTAAAAAAAGTTGCATATCTAGTCTACCTAGTTAGTTTTAGGAAAATACAATTTTACCCATCAATTTTATATATAGCCATATATATATATATACACTATATATTTTAGAGCTGTGATCAATGTCGAACCAATTTTAAAGACCGAACTAGAGACCAAATTATGGCAATTAGATCTAGTTTTTTGATGAGATGTACTGCTGTGCAAATTTTTTTGGTCTTCATTACAAGCTCATTTTACTTCATTGTATTAGTTTATTACTTTATTCCAGTACGTAATACCTTGAAACTACAATATGTTTTTACTTACTTTTAGTAGGTTTTTAAATGATTCAACACATGCTTCATTCGAATTCATTGACCTGGGGTTTTTACTTTACTCACTTTTAAAAATGCAATTTATTCCAGTATGTTTTTTACTTCATTAAAAAATGTTATTACCTCATTGGACAATGTTTTTTATTTCATTCCAGCAGGACTCTTCTACACATACTACATTCAAATAGTTTATTACATTGTTCCATGTGTTTATTACACCATTCAATTAGGTTATCATTCCATTTTGTTGTCAGCGTCGTGAGGGCGGTGATAAACATTATACAGAGAAAGAACAGTACGCGACGACAAAACCACCTTTACGTACTAGAATGAAGTAATAATCTTATTGGAATGAAGTAAAAACCTAATGGAATGAAGTAACATATTATGGAATGAAGTTAAATTCTGGAATGAAGTTAAGTCCTCCTCATATGTTAGTATGACTTATTTGCCCTGGGCGGAAGTAAAATAGGCTAGTGATGAAGGCGAAAATAATTTATAAATTTGCACATATCATCCATAAAAAACTAGATCTAAAAACTCTAATTTGATATAGTTCTGCGGTTCGGCAATAAGGAGTGGATTTGCATATAATGAGACTCTTTTATTTTATACACACACATACTTTAACTATATTTCGATATAACAAATAATAATTAATGTAATTAATAATGTGCAATAATATAATAAAATAAGAATTAAACTATATAATTATTCATGCAATTAATGTACGATAAGAAATGCTAAGTTACGGTATACTTGGGTATTTTTAATATACATAAAATATATAATAAAAATAAAGTAGCAAATATAGTTATAATCATATTTATTTAATTTCTCATTTTAATCATTTTTATATCATAAGAAATAGTATGCTTGGATATTTTTCATATAAATAAAATTATATAATAAAAAATAAAATTAATAAATTTAAGTTATGATCATATTTATTATGTACTACATTTTTAGCATTTTATATAATAAGAAATGATATGCTTGGGTATTTTTCATCGTCAGCAAATTGCCAAAATGACCTAAAATTAAGACAATACGAGGATAGTTAAATCATTAAGTAAAATTAATGAGGATAATTTTGACAATCCTAAATTTTATCTTTAGTTATAACTTATTGTACCAAATATCTAAATAGGATAACTCACAATTATCCTTAGCTACAAAACATTCAATCAAGATAAATTAACTAATAGAAACCATGATAACTATTACTATTTGTATCATGCCTAATCGAAACATAACATAGCTACCAAACGATGCCTAACTGTGTAAAATTTACTTCAAGCATCAACAAAAAAAATGATTGAAACAAGTTAATACATTCAGGCCCGTCCCTTGGGCCGTGCGGCCTGTGCGACCGCACAGGGCCCCCAATTTTCAGCGGCCTCTGAAATATTTCAGCCCATATACATGTATTCCTATTTTTTCAGCCCAACAAAGCTATTTCTCTTGTATAGCATCGCCCAGGCCTTTTTCTAGCACCGTGACTCCAATTCTGATCGGTTTCTTTTCCCGATCGTAGACCTGGGAGCCACCTGTTCGTGTTCGGTGTTCCTCATCGACAAACGCCGCAACAGGGACCAGCTCACCAGAGCCATCGTTGATCGCTTCTGCAGCGCCTGCCATCGTCGGCCATTGCGATTGGGAGCAGCGCAAACGCATCAGTTTGTCTTTTTTTCTATAGTATATTTCTTTAAAATGCATTGTCTTTTTTTCTTTAATTATCATATAGCTTTAAAATGCATTGTCTTTTTTTCTATAGTGGTAGGCCTCATTTTAGATTTTTGCACAGGGCCTCTGATTTTGTCGGGACGGCCCTGAATACATTGAACAGTAATTTGACAGTAACATTAATTCGAATATTACAAAAGTTTTACACAATATTGAATGCATACAAAAGCTGGAAAAGTATCAGATAACACCAACGAACCATCACCTGTTGTGGAAGATTTGCCGGTGGAGGAGGATTCGATGGCAACGGCGGTAGAGGTTTCGACGACGGGGGAGGTAGAGGATTCAGCGACGGAGGAGAAGGTTCAACACTACCATCCTTCTTTTTTCGCATATCATATCCTTTGAGGTCTTGTTCGCAGCCACAACTCTCCATAGTTCTAATTCTCTCCGATGCTGTGTAAGAAGGACCCCGCGGCTGCTGCAATTTTTTTGGTGGAGAAGACAAGCAATTTGAATTAGTTTAGGGTAAAGTTGGGGAAAGTGGGGTATTAGGTGAAGTAGACATTCACAAACCGAACCGAACCGCTAGTAACCCGGAATCAGAATTGTCGAACGGTTCGGCGGTTCGGACGGTTTAGTTCAGGTTCAAGAATTTGAGAGACTGGAACCGCCGGTTCGCCAGTTCAAATCGGCGGTTCAACGGTTCAAGTAGGTTTTCCGGTTAGATCCTAGGCTTTTCAGGTGTAGTGTTGCAGAGAAGTAGTAAGAAACCGACGATTTTGGTCAGAAACCGTGGACTGAACCGCCGGTTCCGACGATAAACCGACTGAAATTTCAAATTTCAATTTTTTTTTCAAATCAGGTTTTTTCCAATTTTTCTCCTATAAATACCCCCTTCCGTTTCTACTCACCCCATTCTTTTGTTGACAAGGATTTCTCATCTCAATGTCTATTTTATACTCGCGTTCTCGTACTTCAATTTCAATGTCTTCTTCTTGTGATGAGGACATGCATCCCCCTCCTCCACCCATACCACAAAGCAGTAAAAAGTCTAAGTTATCATCAACTATGTCTAAATTTGTTAAACATTACAAGAAGGTCCCAGTGTCTAGTATTGCTGATCCGCTATCTCAAGAGATGACATCGGAGTTTAATGTAAGTTGTAACTACTGCAACAAAGGCTACAAATTTAATGGGGGATATCGTACTCTCATCTGTCATATGAAGACAATTCATCCGATCGAATATGGCATGCCTCTATTGCCAACTAAGTAAGTCAGGTAAAAGTACTACGTGAGCTTTGATTCCCTAATGCAATTGATCATTGAGGATACGTAGGCACCTCGACTTAAATTTTAAATTTAAGTTGCGCTCAAGTCATTTTTCCTTTATTTCTTTTTTTTCATTTGTTTCAACTTTAAATATGCAAATATAATTAAATAATATTATTTGTATATACTCTAGTCAGTGAAAGAGGCTTCTCTATAGGACTAAATCCGTGAAACTTTTGATAATTCTACCATGATTGTTGATTGTCAGACTAACTCAACATTTAAGGTTCAATTGCTAAAGGTGTCCTCAATTTAGTTATGTAGAAACATCTCCTTCCTCGACAAACAGTATAAACTTATAAATTTATTGTTCAAAACATGAAGTCTTTTTTGTAATTTGTAAATAGTTTCGTTGTAGTCTCGTTGAAATTTACAATTATCTAAATTTATCGTTTAACACCTCAAGTCTTTTGTAAATTATAATCGTTGTAACTTGTAGTCTCGTTTAAATTTATATAAATAAAATTGCAATTTTTATCCTAATTGTCTGAATTTTATTTACGCACATTTTATAGATAAATAAGGACTAAAAAGACAAAAAAAAAACTCTCGAACCGCCGCCGGAACCAGAACCGCCAAAAACTATCTAGGCCGGTTCAGGTTCAAGGAATTTCTGAACCGTGAACCGCCGGTTTTGAACAGGAACCAGCGATTTTTGAACCGTGTGCATCTATAAGATGAAGGATTATGTAAAATTCATTTTTGGGGTTTTATTGTTTAACTAATAAGGAGTATTTTTTTTTAATTGAAATTATATTAATATTTAATTAGATTAATAATTAAATTATTAATTTTGGTCCAATAGGTTTGATTGTTAACTTTTAACTGAGGTGTTAACTTTGGAACAAACAAATTGTTAAAGTAAAGAACATAATTAGTTAATATAAAATCAAAATTAGTTAAAAATTTACGCTATATGTGTATCATGTAAACTTAATGTAAAAGGACTTTTAGTCAAAATTAGTTCAAATTTCACGCTATACGTGTATCATAGTATGATAGTAGTAATTTTTATTTTATTAATCCAATTGGTAGTTTCTAAAAGCATTCACAAGGGTATTGGGTGGGAGAGTTGCGAATATACTCCTAAATACCCCATATTTTCACTTATTCATTATTCCTTCGTTCCATATCTATTTCAATTCATATTATTTTCACACCAAAGAATTCAACGGATATGAACAAGCTTAGTGGATTGTGGAAGGTATTTGTATTCACCACTCGAGCCATGACAAAACTCGCAAACCAACTGTAGTTGAAAAAAATAAAAATCTCGAAATCCAAATTTCAATTACTCACTTAGCTATTGTGATGACATAAATATAATCAACTTTAAATGTCTCAACTACCGATACAAAGAGCGTTGGTTTTATTCGAAAACACAAATACAGATAGCACTAAAATTAGGAGGTGTGGATGCCGAAAACCTTTCTTAGCATTAAAGCAAAATCGTAAACCTTGGCCGAATCGGTCAAGGATTCCGACACAAAGTCTATATCCAAACACCTCCTCACCCACTCAATGAGCTTGGGGCAGTCCTCTCCAATGCTGAAACCACCGCACTTTTCGTAGGTGTGGAACCACGTCGAATACGTGACCAACGCCACGTCCAAAAACCCAAACCTCTCGCCACCGAAGAAGGCCTTGTCTCCCAGCTCCGATTCCAACTGCTTCAGAATCTCTGCGAATTCCTTCTTCGCCGCTTCTAACTCTTCCCCATTCTTAGTCCACATCTTCCTTCCAACATCATACAGCTGCAACATTAAACAAATAAACAAACCATAAAAAAGTAATACGAGAATTAAGCGATATATATTTAAAAAGTTTTAAGTGTGAAATTGAGAATAAAGTAAAGTAGAAGAGAGTAAAATATTAAATTTTAACAAATAAAAAAAATTGGTACGTGATTCCTCCATGGCAGCATGGGATCCAAGTCCAAAGTATAGAGAGAATAGAATAATAGAAAAAAAATGTATTAACTTTTACTAAAAGATGAAATATATCAACTATAATGGAACATTCAAAAAAAAGAAAACGTTCCAACACTAATGAAACAGAGGGAATAATACCTTTTTATCGATGTAATCGGCCAAAAACCTAGCTTGAGCTCTCTGGTAAGGATCGGAAGGCAAGAGAGGGGATTTGTGGTTCCAGACCTCGTCGATGTACTCAACAATGATGAGCGATTCACAAACGGGTTTGCCGTTATGAATCAAAACGGGGATTTTCTTATGGATGGGGTTGGATTCGAGAAGAAGCTGCGATTTGTTGCGCAAGTCCTCCTCTCTGTATTCATATTCCACGCCTTTTGCAGCTAGCGCCACCCGAGCCCTCATTCCGAACATGCTAGCGAACAAATCAAGCAGAATCACCTTCTCCGCCATTTTTTTCACACTAAGATTTTCAGTTTGTTGAGAGTAATATTATATAGAGTGTGTGGTAGTTATCAAGTGAGCGCATTGTTGGATGTGTAAGGTAGGGCTCCAACAGTTAAAGAAAACGTATTTTAATAAGGATTGCCAGCTAACTTTATAAATTGTACAGCACAAAAGTTTTTAAGATTTTATTTAAAATCCAACGTAATTTTTACTTTGTAACATTATTTTTTTACATTTTGTCCCTTGTCGTTCCAAGTGCAAACTTATCCATTAACTATTACTCCCGTTGTTCTTCCATAGTTGATACGGAATTTTTCAAAAGTTTAAGAAAATAAATATTTAATATGTTAAGTAGATAAATAAAAAATTATAAGAACGAGAAAAAAAATAGAGAGAATAAAATAGAAAGTGAATAAAGTAAAAGAGGAAAAATTGTAAGAAAGAGAAAAAATAAAGAGAATAAAGTAGAAAGTGAATAAAATAGAGAGAATAAAGTGAGAGAAAATGAATTAAGAGTGGGAAAAAATATTAATATATGGAAATGACTCAATTATGAGGAAACGGAATGAATAGTAGAGTATTACAAAATTGATATCTAAATTAATACTCATTCGGTCTTTTAAAAATATAAATTAATTTTATTTTGATTCTTTACACAAAAATAGATCTTTTCATTTTAGAAAATCTTATAAATTAATTTTATTTTGATTCTTTACACAGATATAGATCTTTTCATTTTAGAAAATCTTTTCTCTCTAATAAAGTTAGACTAATATAGGGTACAAATTAAGCTCTAATAGTACAGTGGACTGATTATATAATAATACAAATTTTTTATGCTTATTTAATTTCAAATAAATTTTCTATTTAATTTGGATTCTTATTTTAATAAAAACTAAGAAATTGTGAGATGCTCAAAATATATTATAATCAACTTCTCTTGTTCAATAAAAATAGATTATTTTAGATTGTACTCCCTCCGTCCCAAGGTAAATGTCACATTTTTCTTTTTAGTTTGTCCCACAAAAGATGTCACATTTCTTCTTTTGAAAAAGTTCTCTCTCACATCAATTATAAAATTATATTTTCTCTCACCACTTAACACACAAAATAACATCTCCTAAAATTCAGTGTCATCTCCCAAGTGTGACATCTACCTTGGGACGGAGTGAGTATTTCGTAAAAATAATAATTTTTATTTTAGAAAATTTTTAATTTAATAAGGTGTGCTCCGTTGTTTGTTAATAATAGTCAATAACTTTCTTTTAACTCTATTATTTAATTATTTTATCAAATATGTATTAAATTTTTATATTGTTGAAAAATTAATCTATTTTTAAAGAACCGGAAGTATAAAATTGTGAGTGGGGTGATATTACCTCAGCGATGACGATACTTATTCCGATACACCATTGTCAGCCTTTTCATTTGTGGTGGAACTCTTGTGCATGAATCCATGTGCTACTTTTTTACTATATATAGTAAAATATCTTTTCTTGATAATTCAACATTTTACACCACCCCAATTATAATATACTCTTCACGTCCTCAAACAATATTTCACATCATCAGGTCACTTTTGTGGAATTCAGTTACATGTACTTTTTGCTTTAATAAAAATAAAAAAATAGTTGTCATTTAAAATTTTTTAGTTAACTTCTGATTATAAATATAATTACTCCACTATTTAACTTCAATTATAAATTATCACTTGGATTTTTTTAGCGTACCATAATACTATATTAAATTCATACTCCGTCGTCGAGTCGTCACAAGGTAGTTTAAACATTTCTTTTGGACACAAGATTTAAGAAATTGATTTGTTAAAGGTTTAAGTAGAGATAATAAAGTAAGAGAGATAAATAGAGAATAAAATAAGAGAGGGAATAAAATTATTATCAAAAAAGTAAATGACTATACTACCTTGGAATAAACTAAAAAACAATACGACTCAAATACCTTAGGACGGATGAAGCAATACGACTCAAGTACCTCACTCCTCCATAGTAGGGATCGAAATTATTTTACTCATTGTGATCATATTTTGTTCTTTCCCTTCAAGATCAGTCCTCAATTTCTAACAAGCTCCATCCACAAGAAAGTTAGATTTAGAGTTCTGAAAATAGGTTAGAAGATTCGTGGTTGAGTACAGACACAACACGTGGAGAAGGTGCGAGCCATGTAATCTTCGAGTTGTTTTTATATCCATCAGAATCCGCTGGAAGAGAAAAATCGAATAACGAAGATGAAGACAAAAATAATGAAATGCAGTTGATATGTACTATTTATTGGGATAAATCTGTTTTAAAATTAAAATATAAATAAATTCCCACTAGGTGTTACATGCGCTGGAAAATTGAAAATACAATTAAAAAATTATTTAAATATTCATATATTAAGAATAAATAATTAAATTAGATAAGTCATATGGCAGGCCCCGGTCGGCTCACCCGTGTGCGTGCTCAAGCACACCAAGGAGTGGATCCGAGGCTTGAGCAGTTGTTGCATCGTCGTGCTTTTTCCAATAAGCATGCTTAAGTTATGTGTCATTCAGTCATTGCCCTTAATTAGAGGTTGCATTCCTTGTTAGTATTCTTCAAGTATCCCGGACTCATTATTGTGTGATATAGACCATATGTTTGTTTGAGTAGGATAAATTTCTATTTGATGGAAAGTTTTACTTACTTTAAATATAAAAGCATAATTAGTTCAAAATTCACGCTATACACGTATCATGAGTTATTAATATGATAGTATTCCCTCCGTCCTAAGGAAGATGACCCCTTCCTTGGGACGGCACAAGATTTTATGCATCTTTATTTTGTGTGTAAAGTGGACAGAGGAAAGTAGGAGAGAGGGAATAAAGTAGAGATAAATGTGTTTTCAATTTTAGTAATGGGTCATCTTGGTTGGGATAAACCAAAAAGGAAAGTTGGTCATCTTTAATGAGACGGAGGGAGTAGTAATTTTTATTTTATTGATCCAATTTGTAGTTTATAAAATAATTCACAACGGGCATTGGGAAGGGGAGTTGCGAAGGCGCGGCGGGCGTCCCCCTCTGTTGTGGCAGATGGGTGACGGGCGTGGTTCGAGAGACCATTTCGGGTGGGGAATCCACGACAGGTGGAGCCGTGAAGGGGTTGGATTTTAATTTATTTTATTATTTAATAAAAAATATAGGGTTCAGGGTTTAGTTTATTGATCCAATTTGTATTTTATTGATCCAATTTGTAGTTTATAAAATAATTCACAACGGGCATTGGGAAGGGGAGTTGCGAAGGCGCGGCGGGCGTCCCCCTCTGTTGTGGCAGATGGGTGACGGGCGTGGTTCGAGAGACCATTTCGGGTGGGGAATCCACGACAGGTGGAGCCGTGGAGGGGTTGGATTTTAATTTATTTTATTATTTAATAAAAAATATAGGGTTCAGGGTTTAGTTTATTGATCCAATTTGTATTTTATTGATCCAATTTGTAGTTTATAAAATAATTCACAACGGGCATTGGGAAGGGGAGTTGCGAAGGCGCGGCGGGCATCCCCCTCTGTTGTGGCAGATGGGTGACGGGCGTGGTTCGAGAGACCATTTCGGGTGGGGAATCCACGATAGGTGGAGCCGTGGAGGGGTTGGATTTTAATTTATTTTATTATTTAATAAAAAATATACTAGTAAATACCCAATATTTTCACCTATTCATAATTCCTTCACTCCATATCTATTTCAATTCATATTATTTTCACATCAAAAAATTTCAATGGATATGAACAAGTTTAGTCGATTGTGGAAGGTATTTGTATTCACCAAACAACTATAGTTGAAATAATGAAAATCCCGAAAATGCATATTTCAATTACATAGCTATATATTGTGATGACATATAATCAACTTTCAATTTCTCAACTACCAATATATATATAATTGGTTTTATTATCGAAAACATAAAGAGAGATGGTAGTAAAATTAGGAGGTGTCAATGTTGAACACCTTCCTTAGCCCTAAAGCAAAGTCGTAAACCTTGGCCTGATCGACCAAGGTTTCCGACACAAAATCAATCTCTAAACACCTGTTCACCCACTCAATGAGCTTGGGGCAGTGCTCTTCAATTCTGAAACCACCACATTTTTCATAGGTGTGGAACCATGTCGAATACGTGACCAACGCCACATCCAAAAACCCGAACCTCTCGCCACCGAAGAAGGCCTTGTCTCCCAGCTCCAATTCCAACTGCTTCAGAATCTCAACGAATTCCTTCTTCGCCGCTTCCAGCTCTTCCCCGCTCTTAGTCCAGATCTTCCTTCCAGGATCATACAGCTGCACCATTAAACAAATAAACAAACCATAAAATAAAATGATAGGTAGAAGAGAATAGTAGTAGTACCTTTTTGTCAATGTAATCAGCCCAAAACCTAGCTTGAGCTCTCTGATAAGGATGGGTGGGCAAAAGAGGGTATTTTTGGTTCCAAACCTCGTCGATGTACTCAACAATGACGAGTGACTCGCAAACAAGTTTATCGTTATGAATCAAAACCGGGATTTTCATGTGAATGGGATTGGATTGAAGAAGAAGCGGGCTTTTGTTGCGAAAGTCCTCCTCTTTGTACTCGTATTCTACGCCTTTTGCGGCTAGCGCCACCCTAGCCCTCATTCCAAACATGCTAGCGAACATATTCAGCAGAATCACCTTCTCCACCATTTTTTTTTGTTATTTCTGTAAGGTTTTTGGTTTGTTGAATGTGGTAAAGCACTGCTATTATATAGAGAATGTGGTGTGTGTGCGGTAGTTATCAACGGCCCTAGAATGAACTAACTAAAATTAGTACAAAAATACTTAAATAAATATTATTCCCTATGAAAAGTTTTTATATAATATTCCCTTCATTTGGTTTGAGATATTTAATATTAGCAGGGCAATTAAGAAAAGAATATTTAATAATTAAGTAAAGTGAGAATAAAATAAATAAATAGTATGGAAATATAGTAAAAGTGAGAATAAAATAGAGAAGGGAAAAGATGAAGTAAGAGAGATTAAAAGATGAAATAAGATAGATCAAGGCAAAAACAATAAAATTACTCAACTATAATCACACAGTCCAAAATCAATAAAATCTGACACTAGGGATCGAGGAAGTATTAATTTTTAAAAATATTTTTATAATTTAGTTGAATTTGATACTTTTATTTCTCTTAGATTTTAAATTTATGCCTAATTCCTCTTTCTTTTTGTTATTCTTCCTTGCCTCAAATGTTTTATTTCTATTGGGGATTGAAATTAAGTAATGTACGTGTAATATTTTAAATAGAAAGAAAATAGAATAACATATAATCCCCACATTCCATCTGACACGAGATTAAGAAAAAATGGTGTGTAATGGAATAAATAAAAAGATAATAAAGTAGGAGAAACAAAAAATAGAAAGAATAAAATAAGAAAGAGAGAAAAGTAAAAGTGAGAAAATGTGTTATTTTTTTTAAAAAAAAGTAAATGACTATACTACTATTGAACTAAGAAAACACTAGTATAATATAGAGTAAATAAATAAAAAATAATAATAACATAATTACGTTGTTTTTTACCATAGAGTAAACTACAAATTAAGTCTATAGATGGTTTTGTTTTAACTCGAGTAAAGTAGGATAGTCCAAAATTGAATACAATTAACTTAGACACATATAAAAATAATAAAAAGCTAGAATAAAATAGAATATTTTAATGTTTATTAAATATATAATACATTTGAATTCAATTTGTATTTTGATTTTAATGAACTTAGAAATTGTGAAATGTCTGAATTACTTGCTGAGTTGCTTCATCCCATTACAAGTGAGAAAAAGATGTCTAGATAGTTAAGTGGAGAGAAAATTAAGTAGAAAAAAGAATAAAGTGTAAATGTGTTATACACTATATTGTTAAAAATGAATACAAATGGATGTGGAATGGATGCAATATACAATAAACATATAAAGTTGGTGGACGGGTGAAGTGAACGGATATTACCTCAGCGATGACGATACATATATATTCCGACAAAATATCCTGTGAAAAAATGGTAAAACCTTAATCAACTTTTTCAATTTCGATTGGACTCTCTTTCATGCATGAGTCAATTCAACATTTTACTCCACCGAAGTTATAAACTCTTCACATCTCGAAAATAGCATAGATCACTTTTCTATTTGTAAAAATAAGAAAAATTGTTTAAATTATCATTTTTATATTATTTGAATTCATTCTGTAATTTTTAAATCATACGTAATATTTAAATTTTTTTTCAAGTATCCCACATTATAAAAATTGAAAGTAATATAATAAAATCAAGACAGTAAAATGACGTTATTATAGATTGAGTGTTAATTACAATATGTTAATATATCCAAACAACCTGATTATATTATTATAATATATTTAATTAATTATATTGTATTATAGTACTATAATTTCAACTTTTACTTAACAAAAAATTATATCGCGGTTTTAAAAATTGCGAGGTTGACTAAAAATCAACAAAAAAATTAGTACTATTTAAACGACAACTATCCTTCAAAATAAGAGTGAACTATATTTTTGATAACTTAGAAATTATATCATACGGAGAACTTAAACTTTAAAAATATCATCATACGTTCCTAGACTTTCAAAACTCCCCACCAATATTACATCAAAGTTTAGAGAATTATAGGGCTATTTTTAAAATTTAAATACCCTGTTTGATACTATTTCAAAATTTAGATAAAAATGTACTTTATTTTAAAAATAATTAGAGTACTATTACTAGAGATATGAAGTCATCTTAGTATTAATATTTATAAAATAAATACTATATTATAAGTTGAGTATTAAGTAGTACTAGTGTTAACCCACGTGCGATGCACGGCGAAATATTTTTTCCGTTATATAGTTTTGAATTGTTAATTGATAAATTAAAATTAGAAACAATATAATTATATAAGATTTAAAAATAGTAAAATGTACAACTGTAGTAATAACAATTCAATAAACCTATACTCCTCAATTCATTTCACACCTAAAGACATTAAATTAAAGACAAAACACAATTATTTAGGGAGAGAAGAGAGTATATCACACTTTTGAAAAATATGTTTAAAACAATCCTTCATATCTCTTTACTAAAAATAATGAATCACACTTTTAACAAAATAACTATATTCGAGAATCAGGAACTCAATATTTCGAGTTAAGGATGTTACTACAATTTTCCCCTCTCTAAGAATTGTTAGAAATATTGGAATAAAATTCTCGAACCACAACACGCGGTACTCTAACTATTGCAATCAAAGATAAAAAAACAACTATAAATGAAATGAAGATTACAATGAAAATTATAAAATAAACCGAACTATAAGTCTTGTAGAGAAAAATCCTCTTTCCGCAAGACAAATTACATCATGGTTAATGCTCATGGATTGACGTATTATCCCTAGAGATGAAACAACTTCCTCCTGACGTATATAACATCTCAAATCTGCTAGACACCGATGAACTTGATGGGACTCCAAAAATCACGCAATACATTGTTACTAAAATGTACAATAAAATGTTGAGAGCTCGAGAGTGAATGAAGAGTGCTTTTGTTGGTTTGTAATTCATCCACAACTCTATGCCTTTGTCTTTTATAGGCTCAAAATTGGGACATGAGAGATCATGGAATTCAAAATAATAAATTAAAAAATTAAGAAAATAGAGTTACAAATTTTGTTTAATGCTCATTATCCTATTTAAGATTTGTAATCGCCAATTATTGATTGTAATCTAAATAAATATTCATTATAGTTATTCATAAATATTTAAAATAAGGCTAAAACTCATCTTTTATATATTGATAGATATTAATAAAAATGTGTTGTACCGTCCTTTTCATAAGTCTCTATATATATTTGATCACTTGATGGAGAAAAAAAAAATATTATTATTATTTTATTATAAACATGGATATACATCTAAACTTTTCGGTTCAAAAAGTTCATTTTTGTAGTTAATGCAAACAATTGATCTCATCATAAATTTATAACGGTTAATCACTCATATTATAATCATTTCACTTATTCTAATTAATGGATAATGGTTTCAATAATCATTAAGAAAAATCGGTTACATCATTATGAATTGTATAATTATATCACAAATTCATTCCATAACTTACACATATTTTAAAATAAGGACCAAATTTATAAATATTTCAAAATAAAACCAAAACTTGCCTTTTATATAGGTATAGATATAGAAAATATATATGTACAAATTTTTAACATTCTTTTACTCCACTAACTAGGACATCTTGAATATTTTTTGAGAAACGGGAACTAATACGGTAGAAAGAAAATTATACTCCAATAAAACTCATTTGAAAATGTGGATTTTTGAGAAACGGGAACTAATACGGTAGAAAGAAAATTATACTCCAATAAAACTCATTTGAAAATGTGGAATACCCTACATATAGTTACACTATTAATTTTAATTAATCAGCATTCATATTTTTTTCAACTCACTAGACTAGTCCAAATAGCCAAGTTCTGATTTCAAATATTGATGCTTCGCTGGCTTCCATGCTTTGTTTCTAACAAGAAAACGAATCACAAAGCAATGGAACTTTGTGGGAATTTGAAATCGTACCGACAGCAATATCTTTTGTGGAATAAATTGAGATTAAAGGCCTCTTATTACTATTAATTACTAATATATGTGTTTCGTATGTAAATTTGGTTGAAATCGTATCGATAGCAATATCCTTTGCCGAATAAATTGAGAATAAAGACCTTTTATTACTATTAATTACTATACTATATCAGTTTCGTGAGTAATTTTGGTTGTCCGGGTATTACGCTACTAAATGTATTTAAAGGGAGTAGTATTAAAGTATCTTTTGAACTTTTACTTTTGTTTTTAAGAAGATCATTTTTTATTGGCGGGAGTTTATGTACTCCTAGGAAAAGAATAAAGCAAAAGAAAAAATAAAATAAAAGATATTTTCAGTTTTAAAAAATGAATCAATTAAAAGAAATATCTAAAAATATACTTATGAAGTATTAATAAAAATATGTTATTGCTAGACCAATAATAAAAGAGATAAACTATACTCACTCAATCTCCTATTAATTCACACCAATTTTCATTTCCAATAAATTGACATCCTTAACTTTTATTTCAATATTTTTATAATGGACCTCATATTTCACTCTTTTTAAAATTCCACTCACATTTTATTATAAAATTAATATATAAAAATAATATTTACAATCTACTTCTAACTTTTTTTCATCAAGTAAAAACTGTATTTCTTGAATTTATATCGGTTGTTGAATCCGTGTCGGCATTGCCTGCCCATGCTGACCAATAATTGGTGCCAGAGTTGCCTACACACCTCTTTGTCAAACAAAACTCTTCCACATCCTCACAATCTCGTTCAATTTTTTGTTTTTCCTTTTTAAATCATTATTTTTTTAATATTTTTTCTTTTGTTTTTACTAATTTATTTTATGACATTGTATAATGTCTACTTAATAGCAAATTTCAATACTCCGTCCCGGCCTAAGCGAGACGTTTCTATTTTGGCACATGAATTTAGGTAGTGGTGTTTAGTGAATTAAATTATTAATAGTAAAGTAAGAGAGAGAGTAAAGTAAGGAAAAAGTTAGCGAGAGGATAAAGTAAGAAAGAAAAAGAGAGAATAAAATAAGAACGATGAAAAAGTAAGAAAGAGAAAGAGAGAATAAAGTAAGAGAGATGGAAAAGTAATAGAGATAAGAGGAAAAAGTAGGAGAGAAGAGTGAGTTGATTATTGCCAAAAAAGGAAGTGTCTCACTTAGGTTGAGACGTACCAAAAAGGAAAACGTCTCACTTATGTTGGGATGGAGGGAGTATATTTTTATTTACTCTACTAATATTGTTTACTTAATAAATATTTTATCCAATTTAATATTTTAATTAAATTTATCAATACACTATTTTAAGCATTTATAGTATATAATAACATAATAAGTTAATGATATGCTAATTTAAGGGTGCACTATGATGATATCATAATTAAAATGATAATCTAGGCCAACAATCTGCAATACATAGGCAATCAACTTGGTATATGGTTTCAAGCAATTTGGGATACGAAATCAGAGCACTATAGTGACATCTAGTTAAAATGACAACCTAGACAAGCAATCTGCGTACATAGGCAAGTAATCGGTGATACATAGGCAAGCAACTGGGCATATGATTCCAAGCAATCTGCAATACGAAATCATAGATAATCACATCTACTATATATAGACAAGCAAGCATGCCACATGGCAGGCTAATGTTGAAAATGCTCATAAATCTAAGGGTCCTCATTGATGATAGGTAGTCATTTTAATTTGGGTTGTCATTTTAGTATGCTAATTTATCTTATAAATAATTAGAAAATTTAGTTGTTTACATATTCAATTAAAAAAATTAGGGTTGTTTGTTGATTTTATAGGTAATTAAATGACTTGAAATTTACTTTGATCTACAATTCGATCGGGATGCTAATGGTTAATAATTGATAAGAATATTTGATGGATAGAGGTCTCAATTGATTTTATATTTAACTGAACAATTGAATTTTAATTGATAATTAATTAATTAATTATGAATTCCAGCTGATTATAAATAACAGTAAATTTTGATTAATATCATAGTTATCAATTAATTATGAATTCAAGTTGAACAATTGGACACATTATGAAGTGTTTGTGATATAATTAGACATACAAATTGAACCTTATCCGACTTTTTTATTATTGTGATCGAACAATATGAGAATATTGCATTTAATTTGAATTTGAATTTGAATTGATTTTTTATATTAATCGAACAATTGAAACTTTCAGTTGATTCATATTTAATTGAAAAAATGGAGATTTAATCAATTTTTAATACAATTGAATAGTTAGACATTTCAATTGTTTTTCGATTCAAATGAAGACTTAGCAACTTAGATTGATCTTAAATCCAATATGAGATTCAATTGATCTTCAGCTTAATTGAATAATTGGAGTTTTCAATTGTTTTTTAGTTCAATTGGATAATCATGAGCTTTTATTTAATTAAAGTAGTAAGCATTTCAACCATTTTTAATCATGGAATGCATAAGACTATAAGAGTGTCATAACTCGAATTTTTGAGTTACTGAGATTTTCAATTTAGCCCAATTTACCTTTATTTGACAAATTTATAGAGTACTAAATAACAAAATAGTACTCCTTTAATTCCATAAAAAATGTCTCACTCTTCTTTTTAGTTTATCTTATTAAAGATGTCACATTTCTATTTTTGGAAAAAAAATATCTTTCACGTTAATATAAATATTATATCTTCTCTCATGACTTAACACATAAAATAAAACCTCCTAAAATCACGTATCATCCCACAAATGTAATATCTTTTGTGAGACAGAGGGAGTAGTTTGTTTCTATAATTATAATATTGAAAATAATATTCCCACCAAAAATATAATTTTTTATATCATTGTATAGTATAATGATTACATGTCATAAGTTATTTAAATATTAGTAGTATGAGTCCCATACGCAAATCCACTCCTTATTGCCGAACCGCCGAACCATACTAAATTAGGGTTTTTAGATCTAGTTTTTTATGGATGAGATGAGCAAATTTATAAATTATTTTCGCCTTCATCACGAGCCTATTTTACTTCAGCCTAGAGAAAATAAGTCATACTAACATATTATGATGATTTAACTTCATTGCAGAATATATTACTTCATTCCAGTAGGTTTTTACTTCATTCCAATAGGATTTTACTTCATTCCAGTACGTAAAGGCGGTTTCGCCATCGCGTACCGTTCTTTCTCTCTACATTGTCTATCACTGCCGCCATGACGCTGACAACAAAATAAAATGATAGCCTAATTGAATGGTGTAATAAGCACATGGAATGGTGTAATAAACTATTTGAATGAAGTATGTGTAGAAGCATTTGAAGCCCTACTGGAATGAAGTAAAAACCTTGTCCAATGAAATACTAATAAACCTACTGGAATAAATTGCATTTTTAAAAGTGAATAAAGTAAAAACTCAGGTCAATGAATTCAAATGAAACATGTGTTGAATCATTTCAAAACCTACTGGAAGTAAGTAAAAAATACTATAGTTCAAGGTATTACGTACCAGAATGAAATAATAAACCTAATACAATGAAGTAAATTGGCTTTTAATGAAGACCAAAATAATTTACACATCATCACATCTCATCAAAAAACTAGATCTAATGGCCCTAATTTGGTTTGTAGTTCGATCTTTAAAATTGGTTCAACATTGATCATAACTTAGTAGTATAATTTAAATTATGTTAAATAAATGAAGTTGAACAGTAATTATTAACACTAGAATTTAAATCTCGTAAAGTTTTATATCTTAAGAATACCATTTTTTTAAAATTTAGAATAAAATGCTCAAAGCAAAAAAGAGAGGCGAGCAAAGAGTTCCACAAACAATTAAATTCCGCAACAACCAACAAGCAACGCACAAGAACTAAGAAGCCCTTAACAAAGTCATAAAGTCATAAGACAACCACAATTCAACAACAAAACCAACAAGCAAGATGCCATAACTATAACAGTAAGAAAGTACAAAACCACTGACAAAAAATACCAAACACCTGAAGAGACTTGATTAAAGATTATTAGTCATTTGTCTTGTTGGGGATGAGAAGTTTGAACACCATTCTTTCACCTTACGTCATAAGAGCATCCACAATAGTGGACTAGAGCCCGCCCTAGCCATCGGCTAGCGGCTCGGCCGTGGCACTAGTCAACTATTGTGTGCAGCTAATGGGACGAACGAGAGGTCGGGCGCTGACATCGGGCATTAGCCGATCGCTCGCCGATCGATCGTCGCCTATTGTGCGGCGATCGATCGGCTAATGCCTGATATTAATTTTTTATTTTATTTTTAATTTCAACTCCATGCATACGACTCGTTACACTTCATTGTTGGGGTTGGCAGCGGAAGCGTGCGTTCTAACGAATCACATAATTCTGATCTATTTAGCAGATTATTTAGACAAAAACTATTCGCGTAATTTTCACATGTATCATGCTCATAACTTGAATTCAAACATGCTTTAGCGCAATTAACAACTAAAACATGCTTACTGCGGAGTTAGCCAATTTACCTCGTTGATTCTCCAAAGAATCGAAGATGGCTAGCGTCTTCTCCACGTGAAGATCTTGAGTACTAAACCACGGATCTTGTGACATCAGTGTGGGCTGATCTCACCAGAATACTTAGGACTCAAATAAAGAAGACGGAAGCTTCTCACGGAGGAGAGCAAAAATCGTCCCCTATGATGGATATGAGTTGGACGCAAATTTTGTGGAAAATAATATGCATTTTCTGTCTCCTTTATTCTTCTATTTATAATAAGTCACATATTAGGCCTAGTCTGGGATCTATGGAAGAATTTGGATATGACCTCTCCCAATTAGCTGTTTACTAATTAAATTGAATCCACAATTTAATATAAGCTTATATTGGAGTATTACGAGCAGCCACTACAGAAGTAATATTGCACAACACTGTCCATCCAAATCCGAAATTACAAGTATTCCAAGTTTCCCTTTGTTTGTCATTTATTTCTCGCGCTTAAGAGAGAAACCTCTATTAATTAATTAATGCCTGCTATGAGACTTACTTAATTAACATATTATTGACTCCAACAGTGCACTTAGCAAGAAACGCTTATTCATTATTCATAGAGTAATCAAACTCCAACTAGCTAGGTTCCGAATAATGAAACCTTGTTTCGAGCCCCTCTTGTGGATGTTATCAAACGAGACTCACCTCGCGCACGATTCAATATAATAGCAATCCTAGCACCGCTAGATATTAATCACCACTACCCAATATACAAGGATTCTTGGGTTGCGAAAAACCCGCACTTTATGGTAAGTCAAAGTAGTGCATAATCAATACCGTATGCTCAATGCTAACATACACTGATTAAGAAATTAATTATCAAGACCTCGTCTTTCAGTAGATAGCATAAAGACTCGTCTTGCCGTTAGATCCAATTCAGTGCTGTACCACACCAATGTCATTTTATTTCAGTAAGGCTTAGAAATATGCGGACCGACATTGCAACCTTTCACGATAGGTAGTCTAGGCCTATCTAGGTTGTGAAATTCTTCTTTTTCTTTGTTTAGAACTGACTGTGTTACCTTAAAGTGGACGACGCCCACAACCGGTCTACTAAAACAAAGACTTAGACTTTGTTATGTTGCTTATACATTTAAATATGCAATAAACATGCATTAAATGTAAAACATAACAACGTTATGACAAAGCTAATCTGTTTCATTCCTTTGGAAAATATCATATAGAGTTTTACAGTATTCAATCGCTCGAAAGGTGATTTCTAGTATACAAACTGTAACAATTCATTTCATCCGCACCACTTGTTTTAACAAGTATCTTCTTCCTCCACTTGTTTCCAATGCAGCGAATTGACGACGAGTTGTGGGCCCACACATCCGCAGAGATAGATCATTTTGTGCAACAGCACGTGCGGCAACAGATGCATCCGGCGGTAACACGCCCCATCCAGAATCGAATTACAGTCCCCCGAGACCACGTCGGTGCCCACCAACGGTTGTTTGACGACTACTTCGCTGACAAGCCGCGATTTGGGGAGTCGTTTTTTCGGCAGCGTTTTAGAATGTACTGACCGCGCTTTCTGCATATCGTGTCGGCGTTAAAGGCTCGGTACAAGTATTTCTGGTTCAGAGAGGATGCAAGTAGTAGACCTGGTCTAACGCCGATACAGAAGTGCGCCGCTGCAATTAGGCAGTTGGCCTATGGAGGCACAACCGACATGTCCGACGAGTACCTTCACATAGGCGTAACGACTGCGGTAATTGTCTGATGAATGTTTGTCGGGGCGTCATCCACATATTTGGGGATACGTATTTTCGAAAGCCTACCCCTCACGACTGCTAAGGTCTGATGAACTTGCACGGGAGGGTGCACGGTTTTCCCGGAATGTTTGGCAGCATAGATTGTATGCATTGGGAGTGGAACCTGCCCCGCTGCTAGGAAAGGATATACACGACCGGTTTCAAAGGCAAGAATCCCACGATGATCCTCGAAGTTGTAGCTGACTACCGACTATGGATTTGGCATGCATATTTTAGGGTTGCCGGGTCGAACAACGACATCAACGTCCTACAGTCGTCGCCCGTTTTCAACGAGCAGTACCTTGGCGTTGGTCCGACCATCAGTTTCGTCGCCAACGGCAACCAGCATGATATGGGCTACTATTTGGCTGATGGGATATACCCAGGTTGCCCGTATTTGTGAAGACGATCAGATGCCCAACAAATCCAAAGAAAATTTACTTAGCGCAACGACAAGAGGCTGCGCGCAAGGATGTGAAGCGGACACTTGGTGTGCTCCAGTCGCGATGGACTATGGTGAAGGGTCCAACACACCTATGGTATGCTCACTGTATTGCTGATGTCATGTACGCATGTAGTATCATGTATAACATGATAGTCAAAAATGAAGGTGAGGAACTCACACATTGAGCCAATGAAGATGGTACCGGACCAAACCACGGTGTGACCACCGCCTCTGTACCGGACCAAAATGGTCCAAGCATTTGCTGATATGCGCCAGCAAGAAGCCCATATTCGACTCCAACATGATATAATTGAAGAGTTATGGGCACGTAGGATTGCACGTTGATATCATTTGTAATTTGTTTGAATGGTTGTTTAATCATTTTTTTATTGTAGTAGTATTTTTTTAACTGTACTACGTTTATTATTTTTTTTATGGATTGTGTTTGCAGTTTCTCCGTAGTTTGTCCAATTTTAATTTCATACTCCCTCCGTCCCAAGGTAGTTGAGTCGTATTCCTTTTTAATTTGTCCCAAGGTAGTTGAGTCATTTCCTTTTTTGGTAAAATTTTTATTCCTTCTCTTACTTTCCTCTCTCCACTTTAACCTTTAACAAATCATTTTCTTAAATCCTGTGCCCAAAAGAAATGCCTCAACTACCTTGGGACGGAGGGAGTATTTGTCAATTTATTTGCTGGGCTAGGGCGTTAGCTAGGCTATTACTAGCCTATTGCTAGGCTGTTGTTTGGTTAGCCTGTGGCTAGGTTGTGGGAAGGGCGTGATGATGCGGCAGGAGTTTTAGACTATGCTATTGTTAGGGCGTCCCTATTGTGGATGCTTTAAAGTCTTCTCTTTTCTAGATCCCAATTCGAGTGAAGCTCTCGAAATATTTTCTTATTGTGGATGTCCCAAATAGACCAAAGAATATTGTGAAACTTAGAGTTCCAAACTTGTTTTTGTCAAATGGGTCCCATGCTAACTTAGAAAGTAAGCCAATGCATCTTTGAGAAGACAAAGGGAGATATTTCATAGGTTATAGCAATAATACCAGAGAATGTTGGAAACCTTGCAGCAGAAAAAGGTGTGTTCAACGAACTCAATTTCTTCCTTGCAAAAGATACTTAGATCATCTTCGACTCCTTGAACACTCATTCGTAAGAGCCTTTCTATGTCATTGAGTCTTCCTTGTAGTATAAACCAATAAAGAAGTTGTGCTCGTGGTAGTGTAAGAGTCCACACACAATCCTTCCTGTGCTAGTGTCTACATCATCCATCCCCATGAGTTTATTAACCTGCAAAACAAAGCTAGAAACCAAAAAGATGTTTAATTTATTAAAAAGTCAAATCCTCACATCACTAGTGTTTTTCCTCAAGGTAAAATAGCCAACTGCTACATAGATATCCCCAACTATCTTTCATCCCAAGCGAAAATATTTCTTCTCCATTTCAAAATCCATCTCCAAGACCCGTTTTCCCAGTTTTCCATATCTTCAATATGATCATCTTTATGTTTGGATAGCTAGAATGACCCGTTTTTCAATCTCTTAGAAAATTGATAATAAGTTATAATCAGAAGTTTTGTGAATAATGAAATTAAATTGCTATAGCAAACTACGAGAAGGTGAAATAATTCTTAATACTTTATTTTGAATTATAAAGTATGTGCTTAATTACAATTAAATATTTTTGTTGTAATTAAAGATTTTAGTTACCTTATTAAATTCTGTAATCACATCCATGTGTCGTTTTTTTAAGTGTTGAATGAACATAAATGCATTTTATTTTCAAATACAAAATAATAATGGTTAATACTTCATCCGAATACTTGAGCCATTTTTTATGTGGGGGAGATTTAAGAAATTGTTGTGTTAAAGATTAAAAGAAGAGTAAAATAAAAGAGAATAAAGTAAGAGAGATGAATAGAGTAAAGTATGAGAGATAATAAAGTTTTTGCCAAAAAAAAATGACTCAACTAACTTGGTACAAGCTAAAAGATTCAACTACCTTGAAACGGAGGGAATATAAAAAAGGTAAATGAAAATTTAAATCATGAACCTTAAAGCTTATTGTACACTCAGCATAAAAAGAATTAGATACTCCCTCTGTCCCTTAAATTTTGTCACACTTTAATCGGACAGAAATTTTAAAAATATAAAGAAAAATATTAGTGGAATATGAATCCTATTTTTATATATTAGTTTTATAATAAAATGAGAGTAAGAATGCGTTATTATAATATGATGCACCATCAAAAATGAAAAAAAATGAAATGTAACAAATTTATGGGACGAATGAAAATGAAAAATGTAACAAACTTTCACGGACGGAGGGAGCATTATTTAGAAAAAGGGAAGACAATATATTAATCATATAACAACATATAACTACAATGCAAACTTAGATAGCTTATTATAGGTCACAACTCTAGTCTTGAGAGTCTAGACTCTAGACATTTATTCTTGAAATAACAAACTGTAGAAAAATACAACTCATAAAAGCCACACGCTCTCTAGCTAGTAGAGACTATGCAATAAAATCACTGGGCAGCAAACTTGCTCTTGCGGGCCAAAGCAAAGTCATAAATCTTGTTGGGCTCTGCCAACGCTTTGGACACGTCTCCGATCTCCAAACACCTCTTCACCCACTCAATCAATTTGGGGCAATGCTCTTTGATACTGAAATTCCCCAAAGTCTCATAGGTGTGGAACCACGTCGAAAATGTGATCAACGCCACGTCCACAAATCCGAAGCTGTCACCGCCAAAGAAGGGCTTCTCCCCCAGCTCCGACTCCAACTGCTTCAGAGTCTCAACGAATTCCTTCTTCCCCGCTTCTTGCTCTTCCCCTTGCGTAGTCCACACCTTTCTCCCAGCAGCATACATCTACAGAAGTAGTAGAATTCTAATCTCATATTAGAGATAAGAGATGAGAAAATCGGACTGAGGATGATAATAGTTGTGTGAGTTAGCCAAGCAGTCAAGAAGTTCATGTCTGATCAAGTCAAAGGTTCTGATTCCAATCCTTCGTGGCACGGCTTTAAAATTTATACATTTAACCATAAAAAAGCCCATTTACCCCTTAAAATGAGTTGTAATGGGGAAATTATCGACTATTATATATTCTCATGTCTATTAAATTTTGTCACAGTTTTAAGATACACATTTCAAAAAATATAATGCAAAGTGAGTTGAAAAGTTAAGATTTTTTTAAGAAATACTGCCTCTGTCTCATAATAGATGTCATACTTTCCTTTTAAGTATGGGGATGTCACATTTACATTTTTGAAAAAATTTACTCTTACATTAATATAAAAATTATATTTTCTATCTCCATTTAACACATAAAATAAAATCTCCTAAAATTCCATGTCACTCCACAAATGTGATATCTTTTATGGGACAGAGAGAGTATAATGTAAAGTGAGTTAAAAAAATTAGTAGAACGGGAGTCTACTTTTATATATTAGTTTTATAATAAAATCTACTTTTATATATTAGTTTTATAATAAAATATGAATGAATTAGTGGAAAGTGGGGTTTACTATAAAAAATGATAAAAAGTGAAATGTGATAAATTTTGTGGGATTAACAAAATGAAATATGTTACATAGTTTCAAGGACGGAAGGAGTGGATGAGATAGGATCTTCAGCAAATTGATGTAAACAAGATTCAAGAGATTTTAACACGACACGTACCTTTTTATCGATGTAATCAGCCCAAAACCTAGCCTGAGCTCTCAGATAAGGATCGGAAGGCAAGAGAGGTGATTTGTGGTCCCAGACCTCGTCGATGTACTCAACAATGATGAGCGATTCACAAACGGGTTTGCCGTTATGAATCAAAACGGGGATTTTCTTGTGAACGGGGTTGGATTCGAGAAGAAGCTGCGATTTGTTGCGCAAGTCCTCCTCTCTGTATTCATATTCCACGCCCTTCACTGCTAACGCCACTCTCGCCCTCATTCCGAACATGCTAGGATAAAAATCCAGCAGAATCACCTTATCCGCGGCCATTTTTCTTTTCTTGATTAGAAATGGAGTAGTAATACTCAAGACAACACCAACCGATCACATATATATACATAGTGCAACGTCGGTTTCTATTTTTTATTTTAAAATCTATGGTAGTAGAGTAATACAAAAAGATATTTAAATGTCGACTACCTAATAAATTCTATCGTAGACATAATTGATTTGAGAGGATTCCGGATTTGACGAGATGGATCGAAAACTTTAAGACAAGCGTCAGCAGTGACGACGAATGCAAAATGGTAAGCTAAGAAATACCCCATCCATCCAAAATAAATAAATAATATGTGCACATTTTTTATTTTCGTTATTTTATAAATATATATACATTTTTATTATAAAAAAATTATACATAATTTATTATTTATATACATCAATTTATTCAACTTATATTATTATGATCTATCATTATAACTTGTTAAACACCGATAATATTGTAAGTTGTACTATTCATTTTAACTATTTTTTTATTATATATATTAATTTATATATTATTTTAATATTTTTATAGAAAGTTGGGAGTAAAACAATAAAGGCAGACATAAATTTAATAGATAAGCAAAAACAAATGGGAAAATTTGGGGCCACATATATTTTGCCGATTATTTCATGAGAAAGGCATCCGATGACTCAATAGACAGAGTATTAAATTATTTACGTCTGAAAATGTGCTTGCTGAGAGACCTTCCCTAATACGCTATTCTTTGTGTTACGAGTGACACGTTTTTTTACACAAAATTGAAAAAATGATATTATAAGTGGATAAAATAAAGTTCAGAAGTGAGAAAAAAATAGCAAAGAAACTAAAATAAGAAAAATAATTACTATAATATTTCTAAAAAAATAAAATAATGACTTTAGATAAGATGTTCAATAAACAATACACATAACTCATGGCGGAGCTGAAGGAATACTGATGAGATGAATCAATTTTCCCTAATAAAATGTAATAATTCGTTCTAAAAAAGTACGTGTTTTTTTCTTTTTATCCATTGAAATAAGAGTATACATTTTTTTAAAATTTGGGAAACTCTTTACTCTCAATTGATCAAACTCTTTACTCTTAATTGATCTCAATTGATCTAATTGAGGTGAGACTCATTTTCACTAATAATATTTTAATTACTTTTTTTATTATCTCTTTTTATTTATTGATTCTACATTAAAATACTTTTATCTAATCAAAGTGCATACGCACAGTTATTATGCAACGAGGAGAGTAGTATTTAAATATCCTACTGTTACTATAAATAATTTTGGATAGAGATGACTCATTAGTTCCTACCTTATGAATTATTCTAGAATAACATTTTATACTACTTCTGCTCGATTGAAAATAATATATTTTCTTTCTGATTTATTCTTTTAAAAATAATACACTATTACTTCAAATTGAAATAATATTACCTCATTTTTTTGTTTCATGCTTTATTGTCACGACCGCCTTTTGCTAAGGATAGCGAAAGCGGGTAATCCGCGACTAATAAGAGGGATTACAGAAACGGGGAAAGAAAATGGTAGAACTCAAGGAACTTGCCGGAAAGACCAAATCGATTATACCATAAAATAGAAGCCAAGTATTCAATTACATGGTCTCAGAAATAGATTAATCATCTCATCAACTAAATCAGAGTTCGATGGTGAGACTTTGAAATTCTCACTTAACAAAAGTACAGCGGAATAAGTCCTTACTAAACGACTTCGTGTATGAAGACACGAATTGTCGAAAGATCCACTTGATTAATTACTAACATCGACTCCGATCAATACTCCTTCCTCTTGACGTTCAACCTGCACATTTAGAAATACATGCAGGGCTGAGTACAAGAGTACTCAGTGGACACGTGCCGAAAAGTAAAACATACATTATATAGTTGTCATCCATCAACAGTAACACACGGGGGTTTTCTTAAAAAGGCCCGAGCTTACTAAATTCTTTTGTGATCTTAAAAATCTGACCGATCAGTCTAAGTTCTTCAATACTCATACCATATCTGAAAAGTCGTGTACCGAAAAGGTGGCCACCTTCACAGACACCATAGCCGGCCCACCCTCTTGGATGGCTCACGGCCCTTGTGCACAATATTCCGAATAGGATTTGCGGTCCTATTGGGAACCGAATTCGTTACATAGCTTTGGCGTCGCCAAAACCCTCGGCATATAGCCCCAACAGATAGGCCTAAAAAACAAACATTTTATGGCATGACAACAACTTGAAAATAATCACAGCTTCATTTTGAGAAAAGATGATATTTCATACTTTCGCAAAGTATTTGATTTATATCCACACTTATGTGCTGGATATTAAAAGAAATCCCACCTGATACGCTTATCTCCAAATAACAACTCTCGTCTGGCCTCACTTGCCCTTGAATAATTTATCCTTTGAAAATAAATAGCGTAGCACGCTAATTAGTACTTGAACTATTTTTCCTGAGAAAAGAATGCATGCATCCTAAAGGATAGCACCTATATCTTAGTCTCGGCTTATAGGATTTTTCTTAATCCTACCTCGGGCTTCACAACTCTGCAAAATTTATTTATTCACTTCACTAACTTTGGATGAATTCTATTTTCTTTAAAACAAATATTTGGGCACTTATTTAATAAAATATGGATTCTTGGAAAAATCCCTTTTTAAATCCTTTTCTTCGGATTTTTCTTAAGGCCGCCCATGGCGTTGCGGGGCGACACCGATCGGCTCTCGCGTACCTAAACTTCATTATATTCCATCCTTGAAAACTTAATAAAGGAAGAGCCACTACTTCCATTAATTCCTAAAGCCCAACATTTAAAACTCAAGGCCCACTTAATTTATTTAACCAGCAGCCCACTTAGCCAATTCAAATGACCCAAACAAAAATAATTAAAGTGGCTCAAATTCTTACACTCCCATTTCCTTCAACCCATCGGTCTCTCAGTTCCGGTGGTTAACCGCGGAACCGTAACCACCGGTTTCGGTTCTGAACCGAAACCGTGATTTTTTTCTTGAACCGCGAGCCGGTTCCGGTTCTAAATTTTACGAACAGAAACCGTGCCGGAACCGCTGGTTCTGGACGGTTCCAAACCGGAACCATAAAAACCGTCGGAAAACCGTGAAATCTAGCCGGAACCGCGAAAAACCGCCGGAAACTGGTGGTTCGGAACAGTGAAAAATCGTAAAAAACTGGCGGTTCGGAACCGGAACCGTCGGTTTTCGAACCGAAACCGGAACCGTGAAATAGCCTCACGGTTCGATTCCGGTTCCACATTTCTCGAAATCGGAACAGCCGGTTTACGAACCGTGGGCATGTCTACATCGGTCTCCTCTCTCATTTCCTTTTTATTTGAAATCCCTAAATCAGGAATGGAGCAGCAGCGCATAATTCCCATCTCCCTCACCTTCTCCGGCGAGTTCCGTCACCGGCTCCTCCACGCCTCCGTCTATCAATCTATCTTTCCCTCTTCTCCCCTCTCCGGCGATTCCTCGCATCGCCTGGTTCTCCTTCACGCCTGTGAAGCTCCCGCAACCTCCGACGGAGTTACCGATGTGGAGGAGGCATCGCCTCTCTCGCTCTTCTCCTATCCGACGAAATCGCTGTCCGCTGCCCGGCTTCGCCGGTTCTTCCCCTATCGGCGTCTCTCCCTCCGCTGTCTCACGTTCGTAGCCGACGCCGTGCCGTCACTCTTCTTCTGCGACGGATTCACGCCGACGTCGGCAACTCGCGTCAGCTCCTTCCATCGAGTTCTCTGTCGGACAGCCCTTCATACTAAAGCTAAGTTTTCTCTTCCGTAAAACTTAGCTTACTTGTTTGAAATTCCGGCAGCAACTGAGTGTTTTAAAAGCATTGGCTATGGTTGTGATCAAACCTTAATATTGTGACATTGATTATTGTATCTGCTCTTTGGGGTTCATGGTAGAAGCTTCCTATTGTGAAATTTGGTAGAACCGTGGCATTAACTCTATGTTCTTGACTATCACGGCAGCGGCATCTTATTCGTAGTTCTGGGCAGAATGGATGTTGAGGCTAAGCCTATGTCTTACTTGCTGAAGCTATTGTTGTAAAAATCTTATTGAGCTCTAAGTTCTTGGCTAAGTGTTGTGATTGATCTACATGATGCAAGGAGGTGTCAGTTCGGTGAATCCTTGGTTTGCCCTCTTGCTGCCACTGGCTTGCGCCGCCCGTTTCCCCCCTCAGTCGCACTCCACGCCTGAGAATCTTGGGGGCCGAATGAGTGTGTGGAGGGGAGGGGGTGATGGCTGTATTTATAGGCCAATTTCTTGGCTTCTTATGGCAGATTTTGGGGAGTGGATCCTCTATTTGGAGGCTGCATGCTTGGTTCCCTTTTGAGCTTTGTGTTCATGTTTTTCTTACCACTTTGGTGTATGTGTGGGCTGTCTCTCTTGGCTGTTTCCTCAGCCTCGGACGATGGGGAAAGAGGTTCTGATGTTGCCTCTAAAAGGCCATAGGGATGAACTCACTCCTTGCCCATTCTTGTCTCTTTACTTAGTTGGAAGATTGAGGAGTATCCTACTCTTTGTCTATACTTGAGACCATGGCAGGATGGTGATATAGTGAACATTTTATCATAGCTTGGCATTTTCCATTTTTTTGACAAAGTTCCAATCTTTGAATTTTGTGTAGCTTACTTCTATTACCTTTTTCTTGTCTTTGAACCTTTCTTGCAGGTATATGGCTGTCATTTGGAGTATTGTGGAGCACAAAACCGAGAGGGAGGAGAGAAGAAGAAGACAATAGGATTTGACTAGTATACCACTTTGTCTCCTTGCCAAAATAGCAGAGTCTCCAAGTGCTTAGTGATAGAATAAGTGAAGGTGTTGTATCACACAATTGGTGTACCACATGACGTAATTCATATATGTGTAGTCTCTTTCAATTCACCATCCCAAAAGATATATAAAATCCTCTTCACACTGTACTAATATATTTTCTTTTCCTTTGCATCAATAATGTCTCAATCTTTATTTTCCAAAACCAAATGCTTATATATTCAATAGTCGGGATTCAACTAGAGTTCTACGATCACACGTCTTCTAAACGAAAAATTAATTAAGCTAATAAATCATATTTATCTTGAAAGAAAGGAACGAAATTTCGGGGTGTCACATTTATTATGTTTAATTCCCAAAAGAACGCTAAATAAAATTTTGTATCAAAAAACAAATACTCCCTCCGTCCTAAAATGGGAGCCTATTTGGTTTGGGCATGGGTTTTAAGGTTAAATAAGTTAATGGAATGTGAATATCACTTATATATTTCATACTATCTCTTTTTTTTTTGATGACTAAATAAATTAAGTAAAAATGAAACCATTGTTTACATCACACACTCGGGCAAACCCGAGGAAAATACAAGTGAAAAACCACAATTCGGCTAGAATGAAAAAACATGGTAGAGACCAAGAAACAAAAACCAAAGAGCAAGGCCCCAACAAGAACGACCCTAGTTCACGTCACCCATCAAAACCTAGATGGGGCGGGCCTCGTTAAAACCCCTTGGGGATAAAACCCCATGGGATAAAACTCCCCAAGGGGAAAAAGAGTACCCTGATGAGTGACTCAAAGTGTGTCGAAGACCAAAACATCCGAAAGATGTGAACACCATCACCTGTCTGGAAGGTGGAGAAGGACCTGCTCGTGTGGGAAATGTGAATACAAGATGTTGTAGGTAGCTTCTTTGATCTCAAAGATGACCCTAACTGCATCCCATGCCTTCCCATCAAAGATAATCTTGTTCCGCGTTCTCCAAATGATCGCCACTGAAGCCATGAGTGCAATCCTCTTCGCCATCTGAACAATCTGTGAACCTCTGATCTGCCGTCCTGCCCATTTGATGACACTCCTGATCGTCGTCGATCTCCTCACGATGCCAAGCCACAACATGATCTTTCCCCAAACAGCCCAAGTCTTCGGGCATTTGAAGAAGAGGTGGTCTGCTGATTCCTCCTCCCAACGACAAAGCTGACAAGTAGGGTCTAAGTTCTCCACGAAGTGGAGGCAATCCAGTGTGGAAAGGCGTCCTCGAAGTGCGAGCCAAGTAATGAACGAGTACTTAGGAGGGACAAAGTCCTTCCAGACATATTTAGCCCAGAATAGTCTCTCACCTCTCGGCCTAAACCATTCATATGCCTCGTGGACCCCTTTTCCCGCGAACCAAGAACTCCAGAGTGTTGTGATCTCGTCTCGGGTGCATCTGCCCAACATCTCATCCCGGATGGACAAGAGCTTCTTAATGAGCATAGAGTCGTTCTTTTTGTGCGCCGTCCAATCCCAGATAGAATTATTCTTGATGTATTCTACATGCATCCATCGAATCCAAAGGGAGTCCTTCTTCGAGTGAATGTTCGAGAGGGTCTTGGCATGAAGTGCCGAATTCCAAGCCTTGAGGTTTCTGACTCCCAAACCCCCTTCCTTCTTCGGCTTGCACACATCATCCCAGGCAACTTGACTATACTTCTTCCCCCAAAGGAAAGTACGGGCAATCCCAATGAGCTTCTCAATGACTGTCCCGGGAATCGGAAAGGCTTGGAACCAGTATGATTCCACTCCCTGCACGACAGATGTAATCAGTTCCAATCGCCCAGCAAAAGAAAGAGTCTTACTTGACCATTTTTTGATTTTGTCTGAAAGCTTGTCGATTAGTTGGCCATAGTCTGAAGAGTTAAGTCTCTTAGATGCGAGTGGAATGCCCAAATACTTGATTGGAAGGGTGCCTTCTGGGAATCCAAACATTTGCAGTAAAGTCTCCTTGGGAACTTTGATGGTGCCTGCAATGAACATGTTAGACTTTCCCTGATTGATCCCAAGTCCTGAGCATGCCGAGAATTCCTCCATGGAATCTGCCAAAATCTGCATAGAAATCAAGTCTCCCCTGCCGAACAGAAAGAGATCATCTGCAAAAGCAAGGTGAGTAATGCCCGCTTGCCCGCATCTTTTATGGAATGAGAATTTCCTAGTAGTGCGAGTAAGGAGCAAACAAGACATATATTCCATGCATAAAATGAACAGTGAAGGGGACATGGGGTCTCCCTGCCTAAGACCCCTTTTACCTCTGAAGTAGTCGTGGTGGCTACCGTTCACCGCGATCGTGTACGAAGGTGAGGTAACGCACTCCATGATCAAATGGATAAAGAAAGGATGGAAGTTGAGGCCTTGAAGCACGCCCCTCAAGAAACTCCAGTCAACTGTGTCGTAAGCGTTCCGGAGATCAATCTTGACAATGCATCTCAGTGGCCCTCTCTTGACTGTGTAACCTCTCATGATATCCTCAGCAAGGTAGATATTGTCCATGATACTTCTCCCTGTGATGAAAGCCGACTGAGCTGGGCTAACTATCTTAGGGAGGAGCATCTCAAGCCGCTTCGAAAAGATTTTTGTGATCACCTTGTAGACCACATTGCAATAGGCAATCGGTCTGAAGTCACTAACTGTGGGATTCGTGGAGGTCTTCGGGATAAGAGAAATGGCTGTCGTATTGAGGCTTTTTAGAAGCTTTCCTGTGGTGAAAAACTCCTTAACCGCATTGACTAAGTCTTCCCCAATGAACTCCCAGTGCCTCCTGAAGAAGGCTGATGTGTACCCGTCCGGTCCCGACGACTTATCAATACTGATGTTGAAAAGTGCTTCCTTGATCTCCTCTGTGGTCACCTCACGGGTGAGGCCTTCGTTGTCTTCATTATCAAGTCTGTATCCTCTGTCAAGCACCTCTGTTCTTAGTGGCTGAACTACTCCTTCGGTTCCCAGGAGTCCCTTATAGTATTGAACGAAGCTGTCGATGATTTCATCTTGATCCTTTGACACTGAACCATCTTCTCTGCAGAGGAAGGTGATCATGTTCCTCGAGTTGTTTCTCTCGACAAGAGAGTGAAAAAAAGCTGTATTCTTGTCGCTCTATAGAAGGTGCTTAAGGCGTGATTTCTGTCCGTAGAAAGCCTTCTTTGACGCCGTCCCAGTCAAGATGGTCACATTCTTGAGTGGCACATTATTTTAGGAAGGAATAAAGTGGAGAGAAAAAAGGTAGTTGAATATTTAATGAGAAGATATGAGAGAGAAAGTTATTTCCAAAATTGGAAAGTGATCATCTTGATTGGGACAAATAAAAAAGGAAAGGTGACCATCTTGAATGAGACGGAAGGAGTAGTAAAGTGTGAATGAAATAATGTGAGGCCTGCTTATCGTTTACAGTAAAAGTAAAATAAAACTCTTATTATAGAACATGAGTACCACGTAGTGGGACGAAGGAAATATAACAAGTGCATGTATATCAAACTACCATCAATTTCTGATTTTACATGAATGCATTATGCACGTTTTGTTTTATTCTTATGATTCAAGATATATGTGTGTGGATTATATATAACTTAAAATTTTACTGGACCAGTAAAATTAACCAATTGTTTTAGACGCTTCAAACAAAATACACATGCAATTAAGAATTAAATGTGGTGTTTTTTATATTCACATAAAAATATATGCATTTGAAATGACATAAGAATTAATATACAATTGGTAAAGTAAGAAAGATGATGAACATGGTAGTTAAAGTAGTGTTAGTGGAACTCACACTATTATTAGTGTTAAATGAATTGTAATGGTGGACTCTAGTAGTATAAGTTGTAAATAAATTGATGTATAAATAGAATGAGTTGAGGATTATTTTCTATAAATAGAAATGTCCATATTTTTATGTGACAGACACAAATGAAAAATACAAACTCCCTCCGTCCCACGTTACTTGAGGAGTTTTTTTCGGCACGAGATTTAAAAAAGTTGTGTTTAGTGAGTTAAATAAAGTAAAAATAAAGTTGATGATAGGATAAAGTAAGAGAGAGAAGAGAGAGTAAAGTAAAAAAAATAAAGTAGGTGTGATTAGATATTTTATTTTTAGCCAAAAAAAAGAAATGATTCAAGTAACTTGGAACAACTCAAAATGAAACATGACTCAAGTAATTTGGGACAAAAGGAGTATATTTTTAATACGACTTCAAATCTCCAACTTCGACGAAATAGTAGAACCAAAATACTTACAACTAAATATTGACAATAAATTGGGGTATGCACTACTCTATTTCTTAGTTTATCTTGTTTAAAAACTCAATTTTGCTTATTTAAATAGATATGATAATCACATTTGCTTTTAATTATAAATTTAATTGTTTTTTTTTTATCTTATTACTAAATTTTAGAAGTGTTATACTCTCTCCCGTCGCTTTTAAGCTGACACACACTTTACTTTTTTATTTTGTCACAAATAAGACATATTTAAACTTGTAGAAACTTTCTCTTTTCAATAATACACCAAGCATTTTTTTCCTCTCCAATTACATATTGAACCCTCTTTCTCTCTCTATTTAATAATTACACTAACTTTTTTTCCTCTCCAATCAAACATATTAAACAACAACTCTTTAAATTTCGTGTCGACTAAGAAATGTGTCATCTTAGCCGGAATGAAGTGAATAGTATATAATAAAAGATCAATGATAAAATATATTGTGAATTTTATAATTTAATTAATTCTATCTTAATTTCTACTACATTTGATCAATTACTAATTTTACCAACTATATCAGTTATAATTTCAACTTATCAATCTCTAACATTGACAAATTTTATCAATCTACAGTATTTATTGTTGTTTTTCATGCTTTAGTATTTTAAGTTTTTAACAGTACTTAATTATTAAAATTTTGGTGTTGTTATTAGTTTTATGTTTTAGTTGTGTTTGAAAGGCGTTTATTTAAATTATCATTATTCAACAATATTTGATGGACTTATATTTGATGAACAAAATTATACTCTCTTCGTTTCATTATAGAGACTTTGAGAATGACACGTGCTTTAATGTTAAATTAGTTAAGTAGGAGAGACATAGAAAGAAAAAGTGATTGAAGTATTGTTAATAGAAAATGAGATACCTTATAAGAGAGAAAAGACTTGGCAAAAATAGAAATGAAGTATTTTTGTGGACGGATAAAATGGAAAAAGAATATTTTTATAGGATGGAGGGAGTATTTGAGAAGATGATCCTAAATTGGAAAGTTGAGAAGATACTTTCATTGTGGGGATTAAATTGGTAGATTAAAGGATGGTGTCTAGAGTTTTCCTTCACGAACATATGTATAAGGAGTTGATTAATATTAGATGGACTTAATACAAACATAGGATAAGGATGCAATCAAAAACCACGTGGTGGAAGTGCACTAAAGAGTCGTTTAAATTATACTGGTGGAAGTATTGCCTGCAAATAAAATAATGATATTAAAATTGTATTACTATTATTAAAAAATAATTATATAAATATTATCTTTATATATTGTATAGTCTAAAGTCTGAACCCTTGATTATTAATTTTTGGGTCGGTATTAGTTTGGCAGAGCTTTTCCCAATCAATTTTTAGAAAAAGACGCTTTCGTAATTTATTTCGTAATTTATTAAGTGAGAGATGTTGTGAAAACTGAGATATAAAGATACTAGTATGGCGTAATACAATTCAAAGAAAAAAAAGAGATCACACGGAAATAAAATTGAAATGTGAATACAATAATCGAAACGGTAAACCCTAAAATATGAGACGAGTCGAGAAGTCATCTTTCGCAAAACGAGATACGTCACGGTAGTGCTTTAGAATTGGCCTATCGTCCCTAAAGATAAAATGGCTATGTCTTGTTCGTTGCAGCACTGCAGACGAAGAAAACTCCGACGAACTCGATGAAAACGAAAGCTATATAGAGAATGAGTTGACGTGTAGAATGACATGGAAAGACTAACCTATACAGGCACCAACCGACAACCAATGCATGTGGAGGCTGGAGTCAACCGAAGTAAAGTCTGCCATTATCTAGATTCGATCACAACGTGGACTCAGTACATGTAAGCCACGTTAGCTTCGTTGTGTCGTAATAACGATGTGGCTCGCCGACGTGGACTGGTGATAGGATTAGTCTGGCTCAGGACGGACGTTTCACACATCACAAGTTAATAATTTAATAATTATTAACTTTAATAATTCGGCCTATTAAATACTCTCTCCATCCATAGAAATATGTCATATTTCTTTTTTCGTCCGTCCTATACAAATAATCCATATCCATTTATGATAATATTTTTCTCCTTCTCTTTTACTTTATCATTTGTGAGCCCCACCATCTACTATACAATTTCAACTATTTTTTCTCATTCTCTCTTACTTTACCAATTACATACTTCCTCTGTCCCACAAGAATATGCACTCTTTCCTTTTTAGCCCATCCCACAAGAATATGCACTTTCTAATTTTAGAAAGTCTTTCTCTCTAATAAGGTGGGACTCATTCTCGACTAACAATACTTTAATTACCTTTTCTCTGTATATCTCTCTTACTTTACCAATTTTACATTAACACTCGTGCCGAACCCAAAGTGCATATTCTTTGGGGACAGAGGGAGTATTAAAACTCTTGCCAAACCCAAATGACATATTTCTATAGAACGGAAGAAGTACATGTATAATGAAGCTCTCTCCATCAATATGGGATAATTAACACTTGTCATTTATTACCTTGGTTTTTTTTATAGCTCCTTCATAGCTCCAATTTTTGTGTCCATCTTTATTTCATTTTCCCTTCGTCCCAAAAGAGTATGCATTCTTTCATTTTTAGTCCGCCTCACAAGTAAGCACTTTCTAATTTTGGAAACTTTTTTCTCTCAAATGAGGTGAGCCACATTCTCACTAACAATACATTAATCATTTTTTCTATCTATCTCTCTTACTTTACCAATTGTGCATTAAAAGTCATGTTCAACCAAAATTGCAGACTCTTGTGCGATGGAGAGAGAATTTCTCAATCACCAAGAATCTGTTCAGAGAAAATGAACATATCACAATCATCTACTCTAAACGTAGATCAATCCTATATCATCTAATTTCATAAATTAAATATTCCTCACATAAACGTCGTGGTTAATTAAAACCCTTTGACCGGTCACGATTTCAACAAAGAGACATGGATGTTTCTCATTACGCTACAAAGACTATCATGACTGAGAGTCAAATTGTATTTATTTGACCTATCTACGTAACATAAACATTTAATGGTTGCCACATTATGTTTGTTTTTAATCTTCTCATCTGATATTTTCGTCACCATAAGATAATGATGGAAAGCTTAGACGTATATTATCTCGTGTCTCAACATTATCTATATACTGAACGAATATTATGTTTGCTTGTAAATGATCTTAAAGACTGGATATTAAATAGCGAATAACCGAAAACGCACAATGGTTGTTATAATAGTCAATAATAAAAGCAAAAGCATATGATGATTTCTCACATCTTAAGTTGTTACTGTGGCATTTGATGGATCAATGTCAAGGCTGGAGCTTAATCGAGCTCATTAACTCAGCAGTGTTCAGGAGCCGTTGGATTAGTATTAGTTAGAGATCTTCTAATCTCAGTCGTTGATCAAGAAGTAGACGTTGTGCTTGAATACTTGTATAAAAGTTTGTTTAGTTTGTTTTGAGTTTTCAGTTTTCAGTTAGCTCACAATTGTATTCCCAAAAGTAATCTGCAGATAATAAGAGTTTCTCGTTTCTCAACTTCATCTTCTTCGATTTATTGCGATAGATTCCAACAATTGGCGCCGTCTTTGGGAAAGTTGCCGATCGAGTGAAAAAGTCCTTCAATATTGTTCTTGTTGGAATCGGATCCGCGACGTAAAGATGGCATCAAGATTTGAAGCTGAAAAGTTCACGGGCAAGAATGATTTTGCCTTGTGGAGGATGAAAGTTCGTGCTCTGCTTACGCAACAAGGATTATCTTCGGCCCTAACGACAGAGGCGAAGGAAGGAAAGGAGGCAGAGGCCTCGGATGCGAAATCTGCTGCAAAAGATGGTGAGATTGAAGCAAAGGCGTTCAGCACGATTGTTCTATGCCTAAGAGATAAAGTTTTGCGAGAGATATCCAGCGAAACTACAGCGGCAGGTATTATGGCGAAACTTGAAGATCTATACCTTCCAAAGTCTCTAGCAAATAGACTGCTTATGAAGCAGCGCCTATATTCATACAAGTTTGTAGATGGAAAGTCGATTTTAGAGCAGCTAGAGAATTTCAATAAAACTGTAGACGATCTTAAAAATATTGATGTTTCTATTGGTGATGAAGACAAGGCCATATTATTATTGAATGCACTTCCTCAGAGTTATGATCAGCTACGCGATGCAATTCTTTATGGCCGAGAGAAGACCATCACACTTCAAGAAGTGCAATCGTCCTTGAGGTCTAAAGAATTACAGAAAGTTGAAGGAAGATCTACTGATTCTATCTCGGAGAGCATAAATGTCAAAAGGTTCAAGGGGAATAAGCCATTCAAGAAGTTCAATGAGGCCTACAAGCAAGGACCACCAACTGATCAAAAAGAGACTCGTTCTTGCCATTGGTGCAAGAAACTAGATCATTTGAAGAAATATTGCTACGGTTGTAAAAGAAAACAAGCGGAATTGGGTGGAAAAGCTGTGAATACCACTCAGGCAGTGGAAGATGATGAAGCTCCAGTGGCTCTGAATGTTATGGAGCATGTGGAGAATGGTTCTTGGATCATGGATTCCGGATGCAGCTTTCATATGACCCCCAATCTCCACTGGTTTGATGATTTGAAGGAGATTGCTAGTTCTGTGATCCTTGGTAATAACCAGATTTGTGAAGTGAAAGGCATAGGTAATAACCAGGTTCGACAGGCATGGAAGCTATGAAAGTCTGAGAACTTTTGGTTGTAGAGTTTTTGCACATGTCAAGCAAGGGAAGTTGGAGGCTCGGGCTCTTAAATGCATCATGATAGGGTATCAACCAGGAGTAAAGGGGTATAAGTTATGGTGTGTAGAACCTGGAAATGGCAAAATTGTCATAAATAGAAATGTTGTCTTTTGGAAGCATGATCTGCCTTTCAAGAAGAAATCTGATGTTTTGAGACTGAACATGTAGTTATTCCAGAGATTGAGGTGGAACATAGTGAAAATGATCAAAATCAGGAGGCTGAGGTCACTGGTGTTCCACAATCTCCACATCAACCACATCAGTCCACTCCATCCATTGAAGGAAGTTGGAAGTTGGCCAGAGATAGGGTCAGAAGGAATATCAAGCCATCAACTAAATACTCTGATGCTGAGTTCTTATTTTTCTGTTTAATGGTGGCAGAAGAAGTGGAGTACTCAGAGCCTAGCACCTATGAGGAGGCCATGCAGAGTAAAGAATGGGAAAGTTGGATGCAAGCAATGGTTGATTAAATTGACTCACTGCTCAAAAATGGTACTTGGGTGTTAGTTGAGAAACCAAATGGAAGGAAGGTAGTGAGTTGTAAATAGGTCTTCAAGAAGAAGATAGAGGGTGCTGATGGAGATAAGGTGAGATATAAAGCCAGGTTAGTGGCTAGAGGGTTCACCCAGGAGCATGACATTGATTATGAAGAGGTGTTCTCTCCTGTGGTGAAGCACACATCCATAAGAGTTTTATTGGCAATTGTTGCAAGGAAGGACTGGGAGCTTGATCAATTAGATGTCAAGACAGCCTTTTTGCATGGTGATTTGAAGGAAACAATATACATGGCTCAGCCAAAGGGTTTTATAAAGTCAGGTGATGAAAAGAAGGTGTGTCTGCTACAAAGAAGTATCTATGGACTAAAGCAAGCAAGCTGGCAGTGGCACATGAAGTTCAATAATCACGTGATGAAGAGTGGCTTCACAAGATCAGCATATGATGAGTGTGTTTACATAAAGAGAGCAGGTGGAGCTGTAGTTGCCTATCTACTCTTATATGTAGATGACATGCTATTGGCTGGAGCTGATTTGGAAGAGATAAAGAAAGTGAAGTCTGATCTTAAGGTTGCTTTTGAAATGAAGGATCTAGGGCCGACAAGAAGGATTCTTGGGATGTCCATAGTGAGGAAGAGAGGAAACAAGCAGATATCGCTGACACAAGCAGATTATGTATCAAAACTGATCAGTAAGTTCAAGATGAGCAATATGAAGGAAGTCTCAGTGCCAATAGGACAACATTACAAATTGACAACTGAGCAGATGCCAAAGTCTGATGAAGAGAGGAAGGAAATGCAGAATATTCCCTATGCAAACATTATTGGCAGTGCTATGTATGCAATGATTAGCACACGACCAGATATAGCACACGCAATTTCTGTGACTAGCATATACATGTCAAACTATGGAATGGAACACTGTCTGCCCTGAAGTGGCTGATGAGGTATCTGAAAGGTGCCACAGATGTAGGAATCATGTTTGATGGAGGAGCTGCATTTGAAGGTGATGCTTTGATTGGTTGGAGTGACTCTGATTATGCAGGGAATCTTGATACTAGGAGATCCCAATCAGGCTATTTGTTTACTCTCTATGGGTCCGTGATAAGTTGGAAAAGTAGCCTTCAAGGAGTGGTTGCTTTATCCACCACTGAAGCAGAGTTTCTATCCTTAACAGCAGCTGTCAAAGAAGGGTGTTGGCTAAGAGGAATTCTAGAAGATTTTGGCATAAATCAGAAAGTTGTAAGCATTGGTTGTTACAACAACAGTGCGTTGTGCTTGGCAAAGCATTCGGCCTACCATGAAAGGAGTAAGCACATTGATGTGCGGTTACATTTCATAAGAGAAAAGATTGAAGAAGGGGAGATAAAGGTCTTCAAGGTTGATACTGCTGAAAATCCAGCAGATATGTTGACTAAGCCTCTGCCAAGATCAAAGCTGGACTTGTGTATGAAGCTAGTGGGTTTACAGAGAGGGATCAAGGCTGGAAGATGATTGAGCCATCAAGGTGGAGTTTGTGGCATTTGATGGATCAATATCAAGGCTGGAGCTTTATCGAGCTCATTAACTCAGCAGCATTCAGGAGCCGTTGGATTAGTATTAGTTAGAGATCTTCTAATCTCATCCGTTGATCAAGAAGTAGCCGTTGTGCTTGAATACTTGTATAAAAGTTTGTTTAGTTTGTTTTGAGTTTTCAGTTAGCTCACAATTGTATTCCCAAAAGTAATCTACAGATAATAAGAGCTTCTCGTTTCTCAACTTCATCTTCTTCGATTTATTGCGATTGATTCCAACAGTTACATATCCAAGTACAAATTATATTTGATTTAGGCATCTTGAATTGGAATTGACTTCAGTTTACCCCCATAAATCTCTGGAAGCTGATCTGCATCTATCTCCTCCAGCAGAGCACTTTGTATTTTCTTGTTTTCTAGAAATGTGATCTACATAACATTAAAGCTCAGATTATACTTCTCAAAAATATTATAGTTGTATTACTCTTTGGGTTGTTAAGCCGAGTCATTTCATTTTTTGACCAAAATTTATTTATTTTTATTTTATTCTGTCTTCACTTTCAACATTTTTCCTTTCTACTTTATTCTCAATTTACTTAAATCACTTGAAACATTTAATCTTAAATATCGTGCCGAAAAGAAACGGCTCTAACCTTTTTTAGGGTATGTCACACACAAACAAACTATAGCAATGAGTAGGTTGTAGGGGTGCCAATGCAATTCAATTTTGGACGAGAATTGCCCTTGCCCCAAACTCGGCCTCGATTTCCCTTTCCGTTGCAAGTGCAAGATGGGATGCTATCTAATATTAGGGATGTCAGTCCAATCTGCACTCAAATGACAACCGCCCTACCCTCTCTCACTCCTCGTCAGGATTTCTTACCTACACTTGAGTCTAGGGTGGGACAATATGTCGTAGCGACTGGGTTCCTTTTCTATGAAATAATTTATGATTGTTATGTAAAAAGAAATGATAATATTTATGATCCAATTTTCCATTAAAAATAGTTTTGGTTGGTGGTGACAAATCGTGTGGTTAGGTGGGTTAACGTGATGAAAACTTAACCAGACAATGTTCAAAATAACTGTGGTATTTTAGTAATTTTATAGTAAAAAATATTAATAATATTAATATTTAATTAAGGTTAACCTTCACCATTAGTCGGCAGATTCTGAAACAGTTCACTCCTCCAATGGCTGTACGCCGTATTCAACTTCTTTCTTTTAATTCTCTATTTCTCCTTCTTGTTTAAAACATTTTTATTCTTGAACAAAGCATTTTTTTTCCAATATAATATTTTAATATTGATTGCTTCTATTATAAAAATAAATTGATGTATATATATTAAAAGTGAAAGAAATTGTGACTAATTGGCAGAGAACAATGAGAAAAAAAGAAGTGAGAAAATAATGAAATTCATTTGTGAAATGATGAAAAATGATGAAAAATTGTGACTAAATTCATCAAGAATTATCTACGTAATAGTATGGGAAATAATAATAGAAAATGTGAGAAAATGATGACAAAATGATGAAAGTGATGAAAAATTGTGACTAATTGTGACCAATTCATCAAGAACACTCTACGTAATAGTATGGGAAACCAACTGTTACGTAATAGTATGGGAAACCAATTGTTACATGATTGCTTAGTTCCTTATATTGAAAATGATGTTACTAATAAAACTATTATGCAGCGATTTCAGAAGACGAAGAATAGAAGAGAAGTGTTATGATCTGATTGTATTTTGACTTTATATTTATACATTATGATTTTATTTATACTTGCATTTTTTAATTTTATTTTTAAAATTGTTTTTGGATCCCCAACCATTAAAATCCTGACCAGAACTCGATTTGTTAAGGGAATTCTCAACCTGAACATAGACTTGATCTTCTACCTTCAAACTGACGACCCATAATGACACGATATAATAAGAGTTTACTGAAGACGATAACAACACAGTAACTGCACAAGCCTAATTTATACGATTAAAACTTGTTAATACACAATTAAACATGTTTTTAAAAGATTTAAATCTGATTTACATGAACATGTGGAATAAAATGAAAGTATAATTTTGTTAAAAAAAATTAAGATTATGGGTTATCGGAACCCAACCCGAACTCAACCTAAAATTATCGGATCCCTAACCGGTTAACCTTATAAGGCCATCTCTAACCATTTACACCAAACTCAAACTCATTTTCGAATATATACATCAAAAAGTAATTTTTACTCAAACCATTTATACCAACCTCAACCAAAAAAGTTTTCCCTCCGTCCCACAATAAGAGTCACACTTCATTTTTACCATAAATGGTAAGTAGGTCCAACATCCCGCTAACTCATTATTCTTTACATTTCTTAAAACTCGTGCCCACAATAAGAGTGACTCATATTGTGGGACAGAGGGAGTATTTCATATTCCATAAGGTGATTATACTTTCAAATTTTTGCAATAGCTACAGTACATACCCATATTTGGTGTTATTCTTTTGAAAAATCTAAAAATGAGTTTGAGTTTGCAGCATGATTGGAGAAGTTTTCTAAATAAAAATGACATCTGGTGTATTGTTGGAGAAGATCAAAGGACACGAACCCAATAATTTGTGACTAAAACTCATTAATTTCGTGCGTATTCGTGTTCTATAAAAAATTTCCAGCCCTAGTTCTAGTTGACGATACATTTTTTATTGTTCAATTGGTAAAATAAGAGAGAAAATAAAATGTGATTGAAATATGAGTAGAATATGCATCTAAAAAAATTATAATTATAATATCATATCTGTAAAATCGAAAGTATTGCAATATACCCTCGAACATCGCTGTTAGAGTAGTGAGGAGCGAACGAATGTGCTATTGTTTTGTGTTTGTGCTTAATTCTTAGGTCCAGAGGATTCGCTAGAGCACAGGGTCTAGGAGATCGTGTTCCGAATGCAGTCGTTGTTGCAACAATCTCGCCTTAAAACCTCAACCCTCTACACTATTGGTTAGTATAGGGAAGTCAGGATCGAATCCACGGGGATGGAAGGGTCGGAATGCATCGAGAGAACTTTTGGAGGGGTTTGGCTGATGCCACGCAACATGAGGGTCGAGTTTTAACTACTAGGCATGGGAAATGAAATCTAGTCTATTCTATCTACCAGATCTGGAGAATTGAAAGTACGTAAAATATAATTGCATGCATGATTCGTATCCGAAAGTAACTTGAGAGCATTCACAAACTTCCTGGGTCAAGTAAAAGAGTTTCCTAAATTAACCAAGCACAAGGTAAGCAAAAGTAAACAACAAAACAGATTACTCTAATTAGCTACTGACAAAAGCTGCAACTAACAAACTAAATTAACACGACTACAACTACCGAGTGATTTCATCTTCTCCAACAAACAAGTACGAAATGAACAAAACAGAGCATGAAAACAGGCATACTTCAGATCGAACGATGAACACTTCAATTAAAGTAACAGATATCAGATCTAAACTACCGAGCTAAGTAAACAAGGGTTTTCCATGCAGATCCGAACACACGTATTCTAGATTCAAACGATTAATAGAAATCTAAGCTAGATCTACCAGAATCATCACCAAACAAACTAGATCCACCATTTCCAAGGTCATTTCAACTCCGATTCAATATCAATTCAGAAAACCAACTCCGATCAACAACGATCTCAACTCCGATCAACAAGTCAATTGCGAAAAGCATCCAACTCAGTAAATAGAGTAGTAAACATTAAGATCAAACGAAAACAGAAATCGGAACTAGATTAAGCATAAGCTGAAACGAGTCACAAACCAATCGCTGAATTTCTGGCAAGGAAATCGGTGAGACAAAAGTACGTGCAAGAAATTAAAATTGTTTCTTCACTCCTTCTCGGAGTGGTGTTACACCTTCAACTGAACAAGACAAAACCATCAACTAACTACCCCAGATCTCCATTGAACCAAGTGCGTGAGTGAGTAAGTGAAAAGTGAGCTGACAATACCAAGAAAATTCTCTAACTAAAAAAATCTCTCTTCTCTTCGTAAGCTTCCTGGTATTTATAGGCGTGGCTCAAATCCCTAGGGCAACGGTATTCCTGATTTGAGGATTGTGCCCTTGTGGTTTTCACTCTTTTTCTTCACTTATTTCCTTTATTTCCTCTGCCCTGGTAATTGTCTTTCATTCCTGGGTCTGGCAGATTTTTCACGCACTTGGACTTATAAATGCATGTTAGCACTGTAGAAATCACAGAATTTATATTTAAAATAGATGCATGAAACGAGCCTTATCAAACTGTTCACACTTAAACCATACTTGTCCTCAAGTATGAAAGACAAGAAAAAAAAGAAATAAGGCAAGTTTCAATGCATCCTCCCCTATCATCCATCCTAAAAATCGAAAATTCCTAGACCTAGACACATAAAAAGAAAACGCACAGAAAACACAAGAAAAGAAAAATACAGAAGCGCATAAACTGGTATTTTTCTCTAGCAGCCATCCCCACAAGTTTAAGGTCAATCCAAGCATTTACAGCCTCAGATTCTTCCCCCTCTCTTCTTCTATCTTGTCCAGTTGTCAGTTCGTCAAGATAGCCTAAATTTTTGCCTCTGTTAGGTTCACACAAGCACTCATTCCTTACCAGGGACGTAATGATCATTCGTTCTTCATTCTGCCTTGCCATTGATGCCTTAAGATTGATGCCACAGAATAGTTCCTTATGGTCTTTCATTGGGTTGTAATGGGGCTAGGGGTTTACAGTGTTTATTGGTGAGAATCCTAAGGATCTAAGTTCAACAGTATAAGTAAAACATAATGCGGGCACATGAACTTCAGGGACAAAGCTTAGCAACAACTCCCGTATATGATTTTATCCTTCCTTCCTTATAGAGATGTTCCTTGGTTTTTTACCCATATTTTCCTTAATTCTCTGGGCCACAATTTTTTTCTTGCCCGTTTTTTTTTTCTTTTTTCTTTTTCTTTCTTGGGTCAGGTAGAACTGCTCCTGCCCATTTTTCTAACTTCTTTTTGTTTTCTTTGGCCTAGTAACATGTATATCTCTTTTTTTCTGCCCATATCCTAACTTTTTTCTCGGGTCAAGTTACAACTTTCCTTGCCCGTTTATTATTTCTAACATATTTTTTCCTTTTCTCCTTTGTTTCTCAATCTGTCTTATACCCCTACCATCGAGCTACTTCATCCCTGCCCATTTGTTCACATGGCATGAAGGCTAAAGGTTCCAACGAATGGATTCATTTTCGTACAGGCCCAAAGAGTTCACTAAAGGGTGCCTTTCCAGTGAGGCAGGTTCAGCAGGTTCGAAAGAATAAAGCTCAAAATGGTTATTCCTATTGCCTTTAGTCCTTACTATCTATGTCATTTCTCCTCTAGCATCAATGGCAGCCTCTCTCTCTTTTTTTAGTGTTTAGTAGAAAGTGTTCTACACTAGGCTTATAACTCACTTTTAAGAGGGCTTCACAGTAAGCTTAAATTCAGGCATTTTCTATCGTCCTTACTTCTTCCAACCGACTTAGATTTATTAAGGAAGAAAGATTCACAAATCAGCATGTATTTCCTCTTCAATTACTCTCCCTAAGGGGCTTTTGCTATTTATTATACTCCCTCCGTCCCGAGCTACTCGCTCATTTCCTTTTCAGCACGGAGATTAAGGAATGAGTGTATAGGAAAGTAAAAAATGACGGTTGTAGGTGAAAATTTTTACTAAAAATGGAAAGAGTGCAAGTAACTTGGGATGCCCAAAAAGGAAATACGTGCGAGTAGTGCGGGACGGAGGGAGTACCAGTTATGCAAAACACAGAACCTAAAAAAAACTAACAACTCTTAGACCTAACAGAATATGTACAAGACACTAACTGCACTAGCTGCTTCCCCCCTCCCACTTCATTTATGCTTGTCCCCAAGCAATCCTCATGAAGTGGAAAGCAGGGCAGTTAGTGGCGACACAAACAGAAAACAAAAATCAACAAGACACAAACTTCTCATACTTAGACCAAGCGTTGGGCTAAGTGTAGGAAGGTAAAAAACAAAACAAAACATGTACAAAACAATCTTCTCACACTTAGGCCAAGCAATGGGCTAGGTGTGAGTAGATACGCAAGAAAACACATAAAAAACAAAACATACTAGGCATATAGACTTCTCACACTTAGGCCAAGCCGTGGCCTAAGTGGGAGAGAGCATAAAAAAAAACGAACAACCTAGCATGCAAACTAAAAAAAAGCTGAAAAAGACTAAAACTAAAAACAGAAACTAAAAATTACTTGGTTACTTGGGGGGTCTGATTAATTCTGTCCCTGGCCCCTACGGGGTCCAGGTTTCTGGGGTGCTCCTCTCGGTAGTGTCGGTGTGGCTGCATTCCTTCTACTCTGTTTGGGTGGACCGGCCGGTTGAACAGGCATGTGCTGCTCAGGGGTAGCGATAGGCGGCTGCACTGAGGGGATGCGGCGTTCGACCACATCTATCATCTTTAACATAACCTTAATGGCTTGGGTCATCTTCCTCGTTTGAGCCTCACTAACCTGCCTCTGTGAATCAGCAGCTTCGCCCAATTTGATCAGCATTGCTTCTATTCGCTTTCTCCAGTCGTCCTCACTGTCCTTTAACTGCACAACTTAAAAACAACATTAAACAAAAGAATGAAGTACCAAACTCCCAGGTCATGGAAATAAGATAGAAAAAAACATTTCAAAGTTCAACTGACCTTCCAAGGGTTGTTCGGTATTTCAAAAATATTTTTGGATTAAAAGATTTTTCTCTTTGTTTGGGTTTTCTTAAGAGACACAAAAAGGAATATTTACAATATGTACAAAAACTGTTTAAGTATTCTTGGGAATTTGGTTTTGCTTTGAAAACTTTCAAATTCCATGTCATTTCTTTGACCAAAGAATTCCCAAAGAATTCGATAGTGGGGATTGCGCGCAATGGAATTTCTTCCACCACACATAGCTCCGAACTATCCCTAAACCTCTTGACTCGATGACCATTGACCAGAAAAGGAACAGAGTTAGGAATACCTCCCTGAATCTCCACTGCTCCGTTGGCTCTAAGGCTCACGATGGTGTAAGGTCCTGTCCACTTAGTCTTCAGTTTTCCTGGCATGAGCTTCAGCCTTGACTGGAAAAGGAGTACTTTCTGCCCAACCTGCAGTTCCTTCGTCCGGAGATTTTTATCGTGCCACAACTTAGTTTTTTCTTTGTATCACATTGCGACATCATAAGACTCGAGTCTCAGCTCCTCCAACTCTTGCAGTTGCAGCTTCCTTTCCCTTTCGTAGACCTCAGGTTTCATGTTCATTTCTCTAACTGCCCAATAAGCCTTATGCTCTATCCCAACAGGAAGGTGGCACATCTTGCCAAACACAAGTCTATATGGCGACATACCAATGGGGGTCTTGTACGCAGTACGATATGCCCAAAGCGCATCATCTAGCCTTCTGCTCCAATCCTTTCGCGACGGGTTTACGGTCTTTTCCAAAATTCCCTTGATCTCTCTGTTGGAGATTTCTGCTTGACCGTTGCTCTGTATATGATACGGAGTGGAGAGTCTGTGGTTACTCCGTATTTCTTCATAAGCGCTTCCATCGTCCGATTGCAGAAATGCGTTCCTTGATCAGAAATGATCGCCCTTGGCACCCCATATCTACTGAAAATATTTGCCTTAAGGAACTTAGTGACCTCCTTCGCCTCACATGTGGCAGTTGCCTTGGCCTCTATCCACTTCAATACGTAATCTACTGCCACCAGAATGTAAGAGTTACCATAGGAGGATGGGAATGGACCTACGAAGTCTATCCCCCAGACATCAAAAACCTCGCAGACAATCACTGGGATCTAGGGCATCTCATCTCGGGTAGAAATTCCCCCGGTCTGCTAACACCGATTACAATTCTAGCAGTAGTCGTAAGGGTCCTTGTTCAATGTCGGCCAATAGAATCCACTGTCTAAAACCTTCCAAGCAGTCTTCCTTGGACCAAAATGCCCACTGCACGCCAATGCATGGCAGTGGTCTAGTACGTCTCTCTGCTCCCATTCCGGGATGCATCTCCTGATTACTTGGTCGGACTCCATTCTCCATAGATACGGATCGTCCCAGAAATAATACTTGGCCTCACTTCTGATTTTCATCCTCTGGGCCCGGGAAATAATATTTGGAGTGCTAGGCAGTTCCCCCGTGACTAAGTAGTTTGCTAGGTCAGCGAACCATGGTTCCACATTCAGCGGGTACTTCCCTTTGTTAGAAACTCCAGCTCCAGTCGTGGCCATTACCTTATCCCAACAAATAAGGCTTGAGGTTTCCCCTGTGAAGTATAGATGTTCCTCTGGAAACGCGTCTGTTATAGCCTCTTGGAAAATTGTGCTAAGATGATCAGCTACCTTGTTCTCAGTGCCTTTCTTGTCCTTAACTTCCCAATCAAACTCTTGGAGTAGCAACCCCCATCGGATCAACCGTGGCTTAGACTCTTTCTTTGCCAGTAGATACTTTAACGCTGTATGATCGGTAAACACGATTACCTTCGAACCTAGCAAGTATGGTCGAAATTTCTCAAAGGAATACACGACAGCTAGCATCTCTTTTTCCGTAGTGTCGTAGTTCTTCTGGGCCTAATTCAAGGTCTTGGATGCATAGAAAATCACGTAGCTCTTCCCTTCAATTCTTTGACCTAAGACTGCTCCAACTGCGAAATCGTTGGCGTCACACTTTACCTAGAAAGGGTAATTCCAATCTGGAGCTCTAATGATAGGGGCTGATACAAGTCTTTCCTTCAGAAGTTGGAAGGCCCCTTGACATGCCTCGTCAAAGTTGAAGTCTACGTCATTCTGCAGGAGGCGGGTAAGTGGTTGTGCAATTTTTGCAAAGTCCTTGATGAACCTCCGGTAGAATCCAGCATGACCCAAAAATCCCCTTATTTCCTTCTGATTCGTAGGGTACGAAAGTTTTGAGATCACATCCACCTTTGCCTTATCCACCTGAATCCCCTTTTCCGAGGCCACGTGTCCCAGAACAATTCCCTCCTGTACCATAAAGTGGCACTTTTCGAAATTCAGCACTAGATTTTTCTCTCTGCATCTCTGTAATACTAGATCCAAATTGGCTAGGAAAGCTTCGAAAGAATTCCCGTAGACCGTGAAGTCATCCATAAAAATCTCGATACACTCCTCCAACAGGTCTGAGAAAATACTCATCATGCACCTCTGAAAAGTGTCTGGCGCATTGCACAATCCAAAGGGAATCCTTCTATATGCGTACGTCCCAAACGGGCAAGTGAAGGTTGTTTTGCCTGGTCTTCTGGATCAACGTAAATTTGGAAGTAGCCTGCTGAAAGAACCTAAGGTGCGGAGGTGTCGTTCAAGCAAGGATATATCCTACTGATCAGGATAGAAATCCTAACTAACCTAGACCTTGGTTTCAAAGATTCCTCAACCCACTTCTACTGATCAGTATAGTGGTGGTAAGGGTCGAATCCCACAGAGATGGTGCGTTCTTAAACTACCGCGGTGACAATCGGAAGATTTGGTTAGCTACCACGCTGGGTTGAGTTTCTACCTAGGCTGGAACTTAAAGGAGGTGTTCTACTGGTCAGACGGTAAGGAAAACATTTGGAATGTAACTGTGTACGTGGAATGGGGAGACAATTTTGTAACAGAAAATATTTGGAAGGTACGGGTTCCTATTTCAGGCTAAACAGAATATTCAGAGTGTAGTGGAAGTTTTGTGACTGGACTGACAGGGCTTAACTAAAAGTGAAGGACAAAAGCAAAAGCATCTTGAAAAAGTAAGTGGTCCCCTCCAATTGAAATAGACATCATCTTCTTCAACAAACACTTCCAAAATTCAGATAACAATTCCAGATTCAACACGGAAAAACTCAGATTAACAGCTTACAAACACAGATCCAAAACTAAGAAATCAAATCCGAAATCAAACACTGAAACTGGACTTCTGCATACTGGTCAACATGAAAGAACGATTCAGAATTAAAACTAAGCTTTGCATGCAACGACCTAACTTCCGAACAAACAGTAGTTGTTTATCTATCCTAAAGAAATTTGTTACGTAAATGGAATTGAGAGAATCAGCACTTTAAACACCAAGAAACCTTAGATCTAAGCTAACTAGGCAAGGGAATAAAGAAACACCACAACAAACGAAACGGAAATCAACTTCATAGCATAAACACGTTCGGATCTTCAACAAAGTATTTCAAAAGCAGAAAATATCCCAAGGTAAACAAGATCCAACGTAAGGAAAGCGAGAAATTTAAAACTACGAAAGCAACGTAAAAGTGTTTTGCCACTCCGGGCGATGAGACTCTAAACTACGATCTTGCTGGCTGGAATGGACGATGACTGGAATTCTGGGAACATCTGAACGTCAAGTGATCATGGCTACGGCGAGGCAAGAAGCGGGACACGGCTGAAAGACTGAAACTACCGAGAGAACTTTCTACCTAAAGATGGTGTTGAATGAGTGAATCCCCCTCTCCTCTCCAATTTGGCTTCCTTTTATAGGGAGGCTACCCTTGATTTTAGGGTAAATCCTCGTTGCAATTTGACTTCTTTGCCCTTAATTGTGGGTAATCCGTCCCAGCTATCCGTCTTCTTCATCTCAAGCCGTTTTAGCACGAATACTGATCAGTATGAGATCATGCTGGCGCCTTCTTCACCTGAACATTCCGAAACTTCCCTACTGGCTAGAATGCTTAACCTGCACACTTTAAACAACTGTTTTGCAAATATAATCAATTAAGCACATCATACTGACCCGTAACCAAGGCCTAGAATACGACTTATCAAACTGCTCACACTTACCACAGGCTTGTCCTCAAGCGTGAAGAACAAACAAAGAAAAGAATAAGTCGAATTCTAGCCTGGTTACTCCCCTGACCGACTCTACCTAACCTAGACTCTAAACTATGACGCAAAGAAAAACACAAACAAACACAGAGAAACATAAACACATAAAAAAAAAACTGAAAACACATAGATCGGGCTATATTTTCAACCATCCCTCTCCTCTGGATCAGGTGCAATCCGGCCTTAGACAGCCTTGAACTATTGCCACCCCCCTTTTCTCTTCCAGCTAGTATATCTGTTTGTCAAGATCGCCCATACTTTCGGCCCAACACTAGGTTCGCTCAGTCACTCATACCTCACCAGGAATGTTAGGACTGCATTCTCTCATTATGCTCACCACAATTGCTTCGGACTTAGATTCCACGAGCGGCTACTGAAGGACTTATAGGCTTGTAACGGGGCTGTTGGCTTGTAATGTTTTCGGTGGACGTTCCTAAGGCTCTAAGGTTCAAAAATTTCTATTTTTATTTATGCGGGGGAACTGTGTATGTTAGGCTTCTGATCAGTTGCTTTCTTTAGTTGGCGCTTCTGGCTTTGATCTCCACTGGTCAGTAGCATCTTGTGGCTTCGCCACCCTTATTCCTTCATTCATCTCTTTTTTGTGGTCAAATCTTTCTGACCATTTTCTTCATTTTCTCGGTTCTTTTTTTTTTCTTTTTCTTTTTTTTTTTTTTTTTTCGTGGCTTCGCCACCCTTATTCCTTCTTCTTTTTTTTTTCGGACTGGGAATGACTCCCTGGTCGATTTTCTTCTAACTTTTTCGCCCAGCTGGTTTCTGCTTTTCCGCAATTCTTCCTGGCCAGTAAGCTCCATTGTTTCATGCCTTACACAGTCCCAGTCGGCTGGGGTGTTTATCTGGGTATATAAAAGGTTAAGAAGAAAGGGTTCTAAAGGTGGTTTTTTTTTTTTTTTTTTTTTTTTTTTTTTTTTTTTTTTAACGAGGGGGGGTAGTTTCACGGCTTGGAGAAATGGTATGGTGACATCCAACTTCCCAAAAATCGACAAATAGTCAACCGGGTTCTCTTTCTTCCTCTTTGTAACAAATCGGAATGGGAATGGTTTCTCCCCTTTTTTCTCATCTACTTGTCCCTTAGCAACCTTCTTGGAGTCTTTCCGGGGTAGTTCCTGAGTCTGGGCTTCCATTCTGGGCTCTTCCTCTCGATGAGGTTCCTTTCTGGCCAGTAGGGTTTCGGGTTCATCTCCTGCAATTGGTGTAGCATCCAAGAAGAATGGATCCTGCATCTGAGGCATAGGCCTCCTTAGTTCTTCCGCTGAAACGGTATCGCCTCCTATCTTCGTTCCGTTAGATCCTCCAATAGGTCGTTTGGGTTGAGGCGCGTCATAAGTAGTTCCTGACCTCAACGTAACCTTACTCACATTTGCCTTTTCGGGTATTTGGACTGTAGATGGTAGTTTCCCTGCATTTCCCTTCAAATCACCCACCGAACTGGCCAGTTGGGCTAACTGCCTATTCATCATATCCATGTTCGCCTTATGTTCTTTCTGGGCATTTTGCATCCCCTGCACGACCTCGTTATGGGATTGCAATTCTCCTTTGATGCTCTGTTGTGACGCTAGCATTTCACCCATCATGTCCTCAACGGACCTCCTTGGCCTGTTCGGATTTTGGAAATGATTCGGCCCTTGGTGTTGGTAGTTCTGGAAGTTTTGCTGGCCTTGATTAGGCGGGTATTGGTTATACTGGGCAGGAGGGACGTACTGATCTTGAGGATATTGATTCTGGTGCTGGGCTTGAAACTGATTTTGGTTCTGATGGTGTTGGGGTGCATGATTTGGCTGATTTTGGAAACTGTGGAAGTTTCTCTGGTGGGGTGGTACATAAACAGGATTCGGGTTTTGGCTTTGTGGGCTTTGATTTTGGGTTTGTTGGTTCCTTCCTGACCAGTTGGGCTGGTAGTCTGGGTTTGCTAGTCCACGGTTAGGGTTTTGGTTTGGATTGGGGTTATACTGGTTCTGTCCTTGGTTCTGATTTTGGCCCCCGTCTCCCCATCGAAAGTTCGGATGATCCCTCCATGGTGCATCCCGTTGTCTACCCTGAATCCAATGCCCACTGGAATTGAAGTACCCCGCAGCATTGACCTGTTCCATATTCACAGAGTCACTAGGCTGTTCATAGTTCGGTCCTTGATTTCCCTGTTCTGCACCTTTGTAATTCCCAGCTGGGGAAGGTGGTGGGGTGCTCTTCTCGATCGCACTCAGAAGTGACTTCTTCAGCTCATCCATCTTCAAGTCCATTTTCTGCTCCAGTTTATTTTCCTGATCAGTAGACAAGACAACAGCAACCCGCTCTCGGTTGTATCCTTCCCTTGAATGGTCATACTCTTTCTTTGCATTCAGTAGCTTCCTTAGGACTCTCTTCGCTTCGCTGACCCGTAATTGTGTGAAGCTTCCTCCTGACGATGAATTTGCTAGATCTTTGGTTACCGCGTTCATACCTTCGTAGAAAGTATGATGCACTTCAATGTCCGCCATGCGATGGTTGGGACATGATTCCAAAAGACCCATGTATCTTGCCCAATAATCGCTCAAGGGTTCATCATATCCTTGCTTCACATTAGTTATTTCCCTTTTCAGCGCGCTTGTCTTTGATGACGGGAAAAACTCGCCTAGGAATGCTGACTTGAAATCGGCCCAAGTCTCAATGGAGTTGGGGGGCAGACGCATGAACCAGGTGTTGGCTTCCCCCTTGAGCACAAATGGCAAGGCCTTCAACCTATAATCATCCTCATTCGCTCCTGCTGGTCTCCTCTGCGCCCTACAAATTTTACAAAACTCATGCAGAAACTCATACGGCCCTTCATAGCTCTTCCCACAGTATGTAGGCAGAATCGCGATCACATGAGGCTTCACATCGCAGGCGGTTTGCCCTGGAGTGACGACTATGGCTTGCGATGGTTCTCCCTCGGTATGCGCGTTAAGGGTACCGATCTCTGGATCCTCATCTCCGTTGGCGGCCATCAGAACTGGGACGCCTTCCAACAGTGATATCTCCTCTGGTATTGGTCCTTCTATGTTGTATTGCTCTTCGTCGCTACTCGAACCTAAGTCAGATAAAGCCGTCGACAACCCGGATCGAGTGGTGACGAGTATCGATCCTCGCTGAAGTATCTTCGGCCTCAACTGGTCAGGAGCCGAACTGTTTCTCATAAACTGAAAAGAAAAGTAAAAAAAAGAAAAAGAAAGGTTATGCACAATATATACACCGAAGTATCACTCACAGTAATTGCAAATAACGCTATCCATCCCCGGCAACGGCGCCATTTGAAAGAACCTAAGGTGCGGAGGTGTCGTTCAAGCAAGGATATATCCTACTGATCAGGATAGAAATCCTAACTAACCTAGACCTTGGTTTCAAAGATTCCTCAACCCACTTCTACTGATCAGTATAGTGGTGGTAAGGGTCGAATCCCACAGAGATGGTGTGTTCTTAAACTACCGCGGTGACAATCGGAAGATTTGGTTAGCTACCACGCTGGGTTGAGTTTCTACCTAGGCTGGAACTTAAAGGAGGTGTTCTACTGGTCAGACGGTAAGGAAAACATTTGGAATGTAACTGTGTACGTGGAATGGGGAGACAATTTTGTAACAGAAAATATTTGGAAGGTACGGGTTCCTATTTCAGGCTAAACAGAATATTCAGAGTGTAGTGGAAGTTTTGTGACTGGACTGACAGGGCTTAACTAAAAGTGAAGGACAAAAGCAAAAGCATCTTGAAAAAGTAAGTGGTCCCCTCCAATTGAAATAGACATCATCTTCTTCAACAAACACTTCCAAAATTCAGATAACAATTCCAGATTCAACACGGAAAAACTCAGATTAACAGCTTACAAACACAGATCCAAAACTAAGAAATCAAATCCGAAATCAAACACTGAAACTGGACTTCTGCATACTGGTCAACATGAAAGAACGATTCAGAATTAAAACTAAGCTTTGCATGCAACGACCTAACTTCCGAACAAACAGTACTTGTTTATCTATCCTAAAGAAATTTGTTACGTAAATGGAATTGAGAGAATCAGCACTTTAAACACCAAGAAACCTTAGATCTAAGCTAACTAGGCAAGGGAATAAAGAAACACCACAACAAACGAAACGGAAATCAACTTCATAGCATAAACACGTTCGGATCTTCAACAAAGTATTTCAAAAGCAGAAAATATCCCAAGGTAAACAAGATCCAACGTAAGGAAAGCGAGAAATTTAAAACTACGAAAGCAACGTAAAAGTGTTTTGCCACTCCGGGCGATGAGACTCTAAACTACGATCTTGCTGGCTGGAATGGACGATGACTGGAATTCTGGGAACATCTGAACGTCAAGTGATCATGGCTACGGCGAGGCAAGAAGCGGAACACGGCTGAAAGACTGAAACTACCGAGAGAACTTTCTACCTAAAGATGGTGTTGAATGAGTGAATCCCCCTCTCCTCTCCAATTTGGCTTCCTTTTATAGGGAGGCTACCCTTGATTTTAGGGTAAATCCTCGTTGCAATTTGACTTCTTTGCCCTTAATTGTGGGTAATCCGTCCCAGCTATCCGTCTTCTTCATCTCAAGCCGTTTTAGCACGAATACTGATCAGTATGAGATCATGCTGGCGCCTTCTTCACCTGAACATTCCGAAACTTCCCTACTGGCTAGAATGCTTAACCTGCACACTTTAAACAACTGTTTTGCAAATATAATCAATTAAGCACATCATACTGACCCGTAACCAAGGCCTAGAATACGACTTATCACCTGCCAATCTTTCCAGCATTTGATCTATGAATGGTAACGGAAAATGGTCCTTCCGCATAGCCTCATTTAGTTTCCGGTAGTCTATGCACATCCGCCACCCGGTCACTTATCTTGTGGGTACCAACTCGTTCTTCTCATTTGTAACCACTTGGATGCCTGACTTCTTAGGTACCATATGGACCGGGCTTACCCACTTGATGTCTGGAATAGAATATATGATACCCGGTGAAAGTAGCTTGAGTACTTCCTTTAAAACTTCCTCTCTCATATTCGAGTTCAGCTTCCTCTGTGGGTCTCTGTGAGGTTTGGCTCCATCCTCCAGGCGAATATGGTGCATGCAAAGATCGGGACCGATCCCCACCAGGTCTGATAGAGTCCATCCTATGACTGTCTTATTCCTCTTGAGCACTTCCAGTAACTCTTCTTCCTGCTTCCGAGTCAGATTGCTGTTGACGATTACCGGGAACATCTCGTTTTCTTCCAAATAAGCATATTTGAAGCCTGGGGTAATTTCTTCAGTTCCTTCTTTATCGCACTTGTCTCCTGGGGTAATGGATTCTTCTTTGGCTCCTTGGTAATTAATCCTTCAGGTGCTTGTAAATGTTCCCCATTAGCGACACAGAATAATTCCTTAGACCTGGTAACTTCAGGACTTTTGCAAAACCCCAGAATTTCTTCTGCTAACTCTTCATCCGTCATTCCCAGTGTGTTGACTACCTCACACCAGCTAGCCACTTCTTTGTCAATGGAGTGACTCAATTCTGAATTTTCCACTTATTCCTGCATCAATTCTGTCTTAAGAAATTCTTGGACCAGGGGGTTAATCACATCCACAACATGCATATTCTCTATATCCAATGGTTTTTTCATAGCCTCATCAATGTTAAAGGTAAACTTCTCCCCATGGTAATCTAGACAAATGGTTCCATCAAACACATCAATGATTGTCTTGGCGGTGCGCAGAAATGGTCTTCCTAAAAGCACTCCGCTAGACTCAACAGACTGGTACTCACTCATCTTAATAACATGGAAATAAGCAGGATACAGAAAATCATGCACCTTAACTATCACGTTTTCTAAAACACCTTCAGGACTGATGCATGACCTATCAGCTAATTGAATCACCACCTTCGTATCAACCATTCTGACTCCCTCCAGTTTCTTATAAAGTGAAAGCGGTAAAACATTTATTGAAGCACCTAGGTCACACAAGGCATGCTCAACATTAATGTTCCCAATTGAGATGGGGAGAGTGAACATACCTAGGTCAGTACGCTTAGAAGGCATTCTCCTCTTCTGAATCACTGCCGACACAGTTTCTCTAATCACAATCTTACCGCTGGGTTTGGTCTTCCCAGCGATGAACTCCTTGATAAACTTACTGAAGATGGGCAACTTTAGAGCTTAGAGAAACGGTAGGTTAATTTCCAGCTTCCCGAAAATTTCCATGAAGTCCGCTGGATCTTTCCTTTTCTTCCTAGGTTCACCTCTGTAGGGAAAGGGTTTCACTTGCCTCTCACTGTTGCTAACGTTTCCCTTGGAAGATTCTCTCATGTCTCTCCTGATTTCTTCCACTTCCGTCTCTACTCTTAGACCTGGGAAATGTTGATCAACTGCTCGGGGTATTGCTTTCTCACTGTTCGTACTCTGGTCATCGTCCTCTGTTCTAACCTCCCCTGTTTCAGCTTCCCCTGTTCCGGTTTCCTTTTCCAATGAAGTTAGAGTGGACTTCCCATCTTTCTTCACACTTGGACCATCATACTCTCGCCCCGATCTCAGGGTTATCTGGCTGATGTTCGCTCTTTCTGGTGGTTTAACCGAGGCAGGAATTCTTCCTTCGTTCCCACGCATCTCGCTCAAAGATGTCGCGATCTGAGAGATCTATTTTGCTAACATGTCCATGGCTGTCTTCTGCCCAGTCTGCGCATCTTGAAGCTTATGCACCACGTCATTGTTGGACTGCATGTTGTTCTGAATGTGCTGTTGTGAGTTCACCAAATCGCTCACCATCTCGTCAATGCTTTTCGGCTGCCTGGAATTATGTTGGCTGGTGTTTGTCCCTTGAGGGTGGTTTGAGCCTTGTCCCTGATTCGGCCGGAAGTTCCCTGGACCTCCCGTGTTGTGATATTGATTCTGCCCCTGTTGACCTTGATGGTTGGGCTGAGAGTTCTGAGTGTTACCTTGGTAATTCCTCTGGTATGGTGGCACATATGAACTTGTTGGATTGTTCTGATTCCTGTTTGCCCAGTTGGGATGGTCATTTTGTTGCCGATTGCTCCAATTGTTTCCCTCCTAATTTCTGTTTACCCAATTCGGTTGTCGCTCCTGAGGGTTTGAATAGTTGTTGCTCTATTGTTGGGGTGGCAGATTTGGATCATTGTCAGACCATCTGAGGTTTGGGTGATCCCTCTAGGGAGCATCCCTTTGTCTGCCTGGGTTCCAACTTCCGTTGGGATTCCAACTTCCCATGGCGTTTGCTTGAGCTTGGCCATCGCCCTCGTTCTGCTGACCATATCATTGGTACACTTCCTTAGGACCTGGCAGCTGTTTAACCTTCTCTCCTGGTTCTAGGGAATTGTTCTTCCCTAAGGCAATCAGAATTGTTTTCTCCAGTTTATCTATCCTTGCATCTATTCGGTCTTCACCTTGCACGTTCACCGCCACTACACTCCCCCTCTTAAGGATGGTGCGAGGAGAGTCGTAAGCCTTCTTAGCATCGATTAGCCTGCCCAAAATCACTCGAGCCTCACTAACTCGTTTCTTGGTAAAATTTCCCCGTTCGAAGAGTTTAGTAAATCCTTGGACTCCGGATTCGCCCCTTCATAGAAGATGTTGTATACCTCTGCTTCGTACATTCGGTTGTTGGGGCATGAATCGAGCAATCCCTTGAAACGCGACCAATACTGACTCAGCGCCTCATCATAATCTTGTCGGCATGCCAGAATCTCCTTCGTGATTGCATTCGTTTTGTTCGATGGAAAGAAGTAATCTAAGAACAATAGCCTGAAATCCGCCCACGAGCTTATAGAATTTGCCGGCAACCTCAGTAACCATGTGTTCGCCTCTACCTTCAGTGCGTAAGGTAGAGCACGTAACCTATAATCCTCCTCGGTCGAGTTAGGTGGCCTTTTCTGAATGCTGCAGAGCTTCCAAAACTCGTGTAGAAACTCGTAGGGACATTCTATCTTACGGCCATAGAAGTGTGGCACGACCGCCAGTATGTTGGTCTTGATGTCTATCAATCTCTGAGCTTGGGTGATCACTATTACTTGTGCCGGCTTGCCGTTCAAATGAACATTAAGCGAGCCGATCTCTGGATCGTTGTCTGGTTCAGCCGCCATTCTGACGGTTCCTTCGTCTGAGTCTGCAGTTGACTCAACTTCCTCCTTAACGGTTGAGACTAGATCGTCGTCACTTTCCGAACTCAGCTGGACTGGATCTCCTGTTGTCAACCCAGATCGGGTAGTAACAGGGGAGACTGTCTTCTTAATCTGCCAACAAGCTCGAGCTTTACTCCAACCAAATGAGTTACTCTAGTGTCTTGACCTTGAGCTCTTGCTCATAAACCGAAAAGAAAATGAAAAAACAACGAATGAAAACTATCTACGCCAAAAATCTCTAGATGCAAACATAAATAACGCCATCCATCCCCGGCAACGGAGCCATTTGAGGAGCGAACGAATGTGCTATTGTTTTGTGTTTGTGCTTAATTCTTAGGTCCAGAGGATTCGCTAGAGCACAGGGTCTAGGAGATCGTGAACTTTCTGAATGCAGTCGTTGTTGCAACAATCTCGCCTCAAAACCTCAACCCTCTACACTATTGGTTAGTATAGGGAAGTCGGGATAGAATCCACGGGGATGGAAGGGTCGGAATGCATCGAGAGAACTTTTGGAGGGGTTTGGCTGCTGCCACGCAACATGAGGGTCGAGTTTTAACTACTAGGCCTGGGAAATGAAATCTAGTCTATTCTAACTACCAGATCTGGGGAATTGAAAGTACGTAAAACATAATTGCATGCATGATTCGTATCCGAAAATAAGTTGAGAGCATTCACAAACTTCCTGGGTCAAGTAAAAGAGTTTCCTAAATTAACCAAGCACAAGGTAAGCAAAAGTAAACAACAAAACAGATTACTCTAATTAGCTACTGACAAAAGCTGCAACTAACAAACTAAATTAACACGACTACAACTACCGAGTGATTTCATCTTCTCCAACAAACAAGTACGAAATGAACAAAACAGAGCATGAAAACAGGCATACTTCAGATCGAACGATGAACACTTCAATTAAAGTAACAGATATCAGATCTAAACTACCGAGCTAAGTAAACAAGGGTTTTCCATGCAGATCCGAACACGTATTTTAGATTCAAACGATTAATAGAAATCTAAGCTAGATCTACCAGAATCATCACCAAACAAACTAGATCCACCATTTCCAACGTCATTTCAACTCCGATTCAATATCAATTCAGAAAACCAACTCCGATCAACACCGATCTCAACTCCGATCGACAAATCAATTGCGAAAAGCATCCAACTCAGTAAACAGAGCAGTAAACATTAAGATCAAACGAAAACAGAAATCAGAACTAGATTAAGCATAAGCTGAAACGAGTCACAAAGCAATCGCCGAATTTTCGGCAAGGAAATCGGCAAGACAAAAGTACGTGCGAGAAATTAAAATTGTTTCTTCACTCCTTCTCGGAGTGGTGTTACATCTTCAACTGAAGGGACAAAACCCTCAACTAACTACCCCAGATCTCCATTGAACCAAGTGCGTGGTGAGTAAGTGAAAAGTGAGCCGAAAATACCAAGGAAATTCTCTAACTAAAAAAATCTCTCTTTCTCTTTGTAAGCTTCCTGGTATTTATAGGCGTGGCTCAAATCCCTAGGGCAACGGTATTCCTGATTTGACGATTGTGCCCTTGCGGATTTCACTCTTTTTCTTTACTTTTCTTCTTTATTCCCTCTGCCCTGGTAATTGTCTTTCATTCTTGGGTCTGGCAAATCCTTTAAGATCTATAGTAATTACGAACTTCTCCTCCCCATTACGAATTCTTGATTATATGCATCAAGAAAATTCAAACTTAATAGTTAAGAAAATGATAATATTAATTCAGAAATATGTAGTAGGAGTAGATTGATTATTACCTGAAGCATAGCTTATCCAAAACAAACACTGTATAGCCTGAAAAAACACATAATTTGTGAAATATTATTGCAAAAAAACATATACAGTATATATTTATAATTATATTTATACCACTACAACAACAAAAAACACTTTTAAGGACATTTTTAATGCAGATGGGGACGCTAATTTATGTTTCTAAATATATCATCAACGATTCAAAAAGTGCCCTTATTGTTAATGTCTTTGTTAGGTTTAGTATACTGAAAATCATGTTTCGAGCAAGTTCGCGTGAATAGAATCTTGCTTGTATACGGAAAAACTCTACAATCCACTTTTAACTCTATTCAGTATTATTCGAGCAGTTTGCACGAATAGAATCAGTATATTATTACATTGTGTTTACTTGTGCGTTTATAAGATGTTTTATAGACATTTAAATGCATAAGAAGTAAACAAAGCCTAAGTCTTTTGATTAGTAGACTAGTTGTGGGCGTCTTCCACTTTAAGGTAACTACAGTCGGTTCTATGCAATGCTTTGCAAAAGTAAAAGAAGAATTTCACAACCTAGATAGGCTTTGGCTACCTGTCACGAAAGGTTGCAATATCAGTCCGATTATTTCTAAGCCTTATTGAAATAAGATGACATTCGTGTGGTATAGCACTGAATGGATCTAACAGCAAGACGTGTCTTTATGCTATCTACTGAAAGACTAGGTCTTGATAAAATACTATTTCTTAATCTACATATGTTAGTATTGAGCATACGATATTGATTATGCATTAGTTTGACTTATCAAAAGGTGCGGGTTTTTCGCAACCCAATAATCATGATATATTGGGTAGTGGTGATTAATATCTAGCGGTGCTAGAATTGCTATTATGTTGAATCGTGCGCGAAGTGAGTCTCTTTTGATAATGTCCTCAAGAGGAGCTTGAACAAGGTTTTATTATTCGGAAACTAGCCAGTTGGAATTTAATTATTCCATGAATAATAAATAAGTGTTTCTTGCTAAGTCCACTCTTGGAATTAATAAGATGTTAATTAATTAAGTCCATAGCAGACTTTAATTAATTAATGGATATTTATATCGTAAGCGCGGGAAATAAATAATAAATAAAATGGAAACCCAGATTACTTCTGTAGTGGCTGCTCGTAATATTCCAATATAAACTTGTATTAAATTGTGAGTTCAATTTAATTAGTAAAAAGCTAATTGGGGGAGCCCATATCCAAAACCTTCCATAGATCCTTGACTGGGCCCAATGTGTAACTATTATAAATAGGAGAATAAATGAGACAAAAAATACAATTAATTGTGGGAGAGAAAATTTCGCCCCTCTCCTCTCTACAGTAGGGGACGAAAATTTCAGCTCTCATCCGTGAGTTTTTCAGCTCCTCCTCCGTGAGAAAACTCTGTCTTCTTTATTCGAGTCCTAGTGTTTCGATAAGATCAGCCCACACTGAAATCGGAATACATTTCGGGAACCAATCAGAAGATCCGTGGTCTAGTGTTGAAGATAAGCGTGGAGAAGGCGCGAGCAATCGACGATTCTTTGGAGAATCAAATCGGTAACTCTAAACCGTAGAATTCATGTTTTAAGATTTATATTCTTTAAGCATGAATTATTTGCGTTCTAACATGCAATTCTGTATTAACATGTGAATAGATTAATCACATAATTTGTCAAATAGATCCTACGTCTGATTTATTTATTTTGTACAAGTCTTCCGCTGTGCAAGGGGCTCCAAACCCCAATAGTCTCAACTAAAATTAGAGGATGCAAATAGAAGCGTCCTAAAAAAGCAAAATATTAAGTTAATTTGTCTTTAATTTAGGAACACTTTCTTTTATGTTCTAAATTGTTATTATTTTTTAAAATTTTCCAACGCAAGTAATTGCTTCTCAATTTTGTGTCGTTAAAAGTTAAATTTTTTATAGGGTACTAACGTTTGAGTTCACCGTTGGGTCCTTTGCAGGGAAAATGCTTAGCTCCAAAAATGAGTGCATTAGGGCAACCTCTCGTCTGTGCCTTGCCAAAACACCTTGTCATGTGCTATGTGATTCGGAGCCTCCGATGCAGAAATGGAACCTGCTGGGACGAAGCTTCGCCTCCATGTCACGTACTTGATCAGCATCAATGAAGCCTTCTCGATGTCAAGATCACGAGCACGAAGAAATTTCCTCAGTGTCACCTCATCCATTTCCTGCAAATTAATATCCATTATATTAGTATGAGAGGGAACTTAAAAAAAATGAAAATGAGACATCTTTTTGTGGGACGAAGAGAGTATTTAACAAGAATGACGAGCTTTGTGTGTGTGTGGTTGTAGCATGCTACATACTCCTTCCGTCCCACTATAAGTGAGGCATATTCCTTTTTGGGCTGTCTCACTGTAAGTGAGACATTTCCTTTTATGGCAAGAAAGCAACACTCTATGTCTCTCTTACTTTATCCTCTCTCCTACTTTTTCTCTCTACTTTTTTTCCACTCTACTTTACTCTTTTTTCATTTAACCATTATACACCCCTACGTAAAAAGTTGTGTCCAAAATAAATGTGTTATATATAATGAGATGAGACGGAGTTAGTACCTTGCAAGCTGGATCTTGAATCTCTTTATTTTTCTCAACCATCCTATTAGGAGAGTAAAATATTTCTTCTTCTCTGTCTTCTGCTTTTTGATTCAATGTTTTCTCCATTTGGGATTTGATTCGGGTGCAAGATGATGTGATCAAATTTAGGAGATTTTCTTTATGTGTATATATATATACATGTAGTTGCATTTATTGAATTAGGCAACTGTGATAAATTTGTGTCGCATATTAGAGAGTGTTTAGGCAGTTCAGTTAATAAGCACAATTGAATTTAGACAATGATGGAGTGGGGGCTCAAGGGATGCAGAAAATCTCATGTGATTTGGCTAACTAACTAGTTTGAAAAGTTTAACATTTATCAATTTGTTGTTTTGGAAATCTAAGTAGTACTGAATATAAATACAATTAAAAATGTTCCAATTAAGATGATCCCCTTTCTTTTTCGCACATATTTTTTGAAAACGAAAATAAATAGTTAAAGTGGAGAAAAATTAAAATAAGAGAAGGAATAATATAGAAGAGACACTACTCTATATTATTCTCTTTTTCACTTTACTTTTTCTCTATTTTAACTATTTATTTATAGGAGTACCTAAAAAAGGGTCATCTTAACTGGGACCAAGATCAATTATACCAGCATATCAAGTGGAGTATTCTATCTAAAACTAGTGCTGAAACAAGAAAACAAAAATAGAGGACGTGTGTTTTGATCTCACCAAGCTCTATAGTTTCAATACAGTTTTAATATTATCTAGTTTTATTATTACGGAATTCTTTGTGATAAATAATACTTCAATCTCTTATGATTTTGTTTGAAATTTGTATAAATTGAAAAATCGCCTTAGTGTTTCGAATCCATGACATGAGTTCACTTATTTAACAACGTGTTCATTAAAAGTAAATTTCCATTATTTATAAGGATTATAAATGGGATTGTGATCTATCAAACCAGTTTTAAACCTTAAACGCCGAAGATCAAACCAGTTTTAATCCTTAAACGCCGAATAACATTATTATGAGACAAGCTGGAGTTCATTATAATGAACTAATAAAAAACTTATAATGAACTTCAGATTGTTAAATTATACTAGATGATGTCATTGTTTTTAAATCTTTGAATTCCCTATAATGAACTACAAATAAAGTGGTAACGAACTCCACATTGTTTTATAATGATTTGTTTGGTGTTTAACGTTTAAAACTAGTTTGGTATATAAAACAACCCAAATAAATGGGTCATGATTTATGAAAATATTCTCTTATCTAAACATACCAAGTTGGCAATAATGAAAGAAAACTTTAATTTTATATGTGTAGAAAAATAAAATTGATTTTCATCAAAAACATCAAACAAAAGAAATAAAAGCCAAAATTTCAGGAAAGTTTCCATATATAAGTGTATATAGATTATCCAAGCCTCCTAGCTCAACTGGTTGAGAAGGGAGGCAAGGATACCGCCCATCCAGGAGGTCATGAGTTCAAATCATGCATGGCGCAACTTGGGATTAATTTCTCCTGTGGGCCTTTGGGCTTGGAAAGCTTGCAGACCCCGACCCGCTTGATGGCGAGAATTTACGGTCCCGACCCCGGCTGCCCCGGACCCGTTGAACGGGGGGCTAGAGAACGAGCCTGATGAGGGGCTTGCTCACAGGCTGGTGCGCGGCTGCGTGTGTCAGGGCTAGTCTTCGAGCCATGAGGGGCTGTGTGTCAGGGTTAGCTCGTTTGCCGAATGTATCACGAACTCCGATGTGTGTGTGTGTGAAAAAGAAAAAAAAGTGTATATATATATATATATATAGAGTTGTGATCATATAATAACCCTCAAATCACGTAATAACCCTATAACTAAATATGAACCACACACATTTTCTAATCTTGTTGTTGAGATTCAAACTTAGATTTACTTCATAAAAAAAGGCGCAGGGGGTAAATATGTCATTTCTCTCATTTAATTTCTGAATTTCGCTCCATTCTTTCATTCTCTCTCAGTTCGATTCTCTCCTCTTCTCAGCGATTTTGTTTCCAAATTCCTCTTCTCATCGATTTTGTTTCCAGATTTTCTTCCGATTTGGTTCATTATTACATAATCTCCAGATTTTGTTTCCATGTTTCTCGCATAATTGTGAATTGTGACCGGTCAGATGTTTTCAATTTTGCGTTCTTATTTTCATTGATTGCCTGTTCAATTGTTCACAGAATTTGCTTCGATGGAGTCTATAGCAAATAACGAAGGTAACAATCATTATCTATTTTTAGCTTATTGATTGTGTTCATATTTTAATTTATTGATTGTTTTGCTTCATGTATTGAATTTGATTTTAGATTAATATTAGCTGTCGATTGGTTTATGTTTCTGATGTATTGAACTTCTTATATAATTATATTATGTAGTGTTAAGATGATACTTTTGGCTTATAAATGTTAGGTTTACTGTATAAAATGATAGTTTTGCCGGATTGAATCATACTCTGAGTTGATAAAATGATACTTTTGGCTTATAAATGTTAGGTTTACCGCATAAAATGATAGTTTTGCCGCATAGAATGATACTCTGAGTTGATAAAATGATAGTTTTGCCGGATAGAATGATACTCTGAGTTGATAAAATGATAGTTTTGTCGGATAAAATGATACTCTGAGTTGATAAAATGATAGTTTTGCTGAATAGAATGATACTCTGAGTTGATAAAATGATAGTTTTGCCGGATAGAATGATACTCTGAGTTGATAAAATGATAGTCTTATTGATTTGTAGGTATGTATATTCCTGCATACAATGATAGTTTTGCCGGATAGAATGATACTCTGAGATGATAAAATGATAGTTTTGCCGGATAGAATGATACTCTGAGTTGATAAAATGATACTTTTGGCTTATAAATGTTAGGTTTACTGCATAAAATGATAGTTTTGCCGGATAGAATGATACTCTGAGTTGATAAAATGATAGTTTTGCCGCATAGAATGATACCCTGAGTTGATAAAATGATAGTTTTGTCGGATAGAATGATACTCTGAGTTGATAAAATGATAGTTTTGTCGGATAGAATGATACTCTGAGTTGAAAAAATGATAGTTTTGCTGTATAGAATGATACTCTGAGTTGATAAAATGATAGTTTTGCCAGATAGAATGATACTCTGAGTTGATAAAATGATAGTTTTACTGATTTGTAGGTATGTACATTCCTACATACAATGATAGTTTTGTCGGATAGAATGATACCCTGAGTTGATAAAATGATAGTTTTGCCAGATAGAATGATACTCTGAGTAGATAAAATGATAGTTTTATTGATTTGTAGGTATGTACATTCCTGTTTGTGATGATGCTTTGAAGCTAATGATTGGTATGAAATTCAATACATTAGTAGAAGCATCTGATTTCTATGAACATTATGCTCGTTCAGTTGGTTTTGACATTCATAAACTGGGCAACAAATCAGTTCATGGTATTATTAAGTGGCAGTATTTGGCTAGCAGCAGACAAGGCTCGAAGAATTTTATACCTCGTGATGCATCCCAATCAACTGAAGTGTCTGTTAAGAAGCGTAGGTGTCGGTCATTTAGGTGTGAATGTCTTGCTAAGCTCAACTTGAGATATTTTTCAGATGGCATGAGCAAAGGGTATGAGGTTTATCAGTTTGTTGAGTATCATAATCACTTAATGGTTGCGGATGAGCATAGGCATTTTATGACGGCCAATCGCAGTCTGGATCCTATCCATCGGAGGTTTATGGAGGATTGTGGCAAGTGTAATATTGGTCCCACTCTCACATTTAAACTTTTGAAGGAGATAATGGGTGGACCTGAAAATGTTGGATGTGATATTATTGATATTAGAAATGGTTATCGCGATATTATGTCCAATATTGATGGTTCAGATGCTCAAATGATTTTTGATTATGTGCGTTCTCAAAAGGAATCATCTGATGCCTTCTATTATGAAATTGAGATAAGATCTCATGGAAAGTTAACTAAACTCTTCTGGGTTGATGCTATTTCAAGACGAAATTATCATATGTTTGGAGATATAATTTCTTTTGACTCAACATACAACAGTAACAGGTATATTACTTTTGTTGCTGCAAGACATAAAATCATACTTTTTGCTGATTAAATTATATTTCAGTGGAAAAAATGATACTTTTCTGTATGTATGAAAATATAATTCATTTTTATGTTATGTTCTGAAGGTATTGCATGATTTTTGCTCCATTCACTGAAAAAGATAACTACATTTGGAGCTGGATTGTTATCAAGTGAAGGTAGAGACTCATATTCTTGGTTGTTTGGCTGTTTTATTTGATGTATGGGGGTAGCACCCAAATTGATTATCACTGATCAAGATTGGGGGATGAAACTTGCTGTTCAACAAGTACTTTTACAAACAAGGCACCGATGGTGCATGTGGCATATTATGGTTAAGGTGTCAGATAAATTGCCCAAATCCTTGCTTGGTAATGAAGATTTCAAAAAAAGAGTTGAATGCATGTGTTTGGTCTGATTTGTTAGAGCCTGATGAGTTTGATATAATATGGAATGATATAATGGAACGGTATGGATTAGAAGATGTGCACTGGTTTGGATCGATGTTTGAAGATGGAGAATTCTGGGTTCCTGCTTATTTTCGAGATTTTCCCATGGGGTCGCTTCTTAGGACTACATCGATGTTTGAATCAGAGAATAGCTTTTTTAAAAACTACACAAAGCCTCGTGCAAATCTTGTACAGTTCATCAATTTCTTTAACTGTGCTATGGGAGATCAAAGGAATGTCAATTCACGATTGAACTACTTGGATTACTCAACTATTCCTGATTTGTAAACCCAATTGCCTATTGAGAAGCATGCATCTACAATCTACACTGATTCTATTTTCAAGCATGTACAACAGGAAATAAGTATGGTATGTGAGATTGTTTCTATAACTGTTGAGGATAACATCAAGATGCATATGGTCAAGGACCAATATGGTAGAACATGGGATGTTAAGTATGATTGTAAGCAAGACACATTTGACTGTAGTTGTAAGAAGTTTTCCAGAATTGAATAGTTATGTTGTCATATATTTTGTTTGTTGAAGAATAAGTCTGCTAATCTCATTCCTGAGAAATATTTTGGTCGAAGGTGGTTGAAGAGCTCTTTACTAAAGGCAGCCCATGGTCTACCATCTGAGGAGATACAACCATTTGAACGTGGCTCCATTTTTAACTTTATTTGTAAAAACTCTATTTTTCAGTCAGAGAAATGATAGTATTTATTGTAATAATGTTATCTTTTACCTTGCAGATTTGGATGAAAAAGCAAGAAGTTAAGAAAAAGCTGTTCTCCAACTTTTATCGATTAGTCCAAAAGTCTGAGGGAAGTATGGATCATTTGTCTTTGTTATGTGTTGGTCTTGATGATTTGGAAGAGCATATATTTGGAAATTGTGCAATACCTTCAGTCATTGAAAAGAAAAAGATGGTTGAGGAATTTTATGAAATGGCAGTACCTGATGTAATCGATGTACATCCTCCAGACGTTGTTAGAACCAAAGGATCAGCTAGTGACAGGGTATCAAAGAGGGAGAGTGCAATAAGGAAAGCAAATAAGCCTCTACGACGGTGTGGTAAATGTCATAAGATGGGTCGTCATGATTCAAGAAATTATGGTAGATTCAATGAGAAGGCAGATTGAAGCCATTTGATATAAAATGACACTTTCAGCCGATAAAATGATACTTTCAGCAGATAAAATGATAGGTATTTTTAGTGTATAAAATGACATTTTTATTTAATAAAATGATACATTGGGCTTATAAAATGACACTTTGGCTGATACCATGATACTCTTTTTGTTAACAAAATGTTACTTTCAGCGCATAAAATGATATTTTTGTTTATAAAATGATACATTGGTCATAAAAGACATTTTAACCTGATAAAATGATAATCTAAGCGGATAAAATAACAATAACCTTATAAAATGATATATAAGCTGAAGAAATGGCATATAAGCTGACAAAATGACATAAAACTGATAAAATGATAGTTTTGACGGATAGAATGATACTCTGAGTTGATAAAATGATACTTTTGGATTATAAATGTTAGGTTTACTGCATAAAATGAGAGTTTTGCCGGATAGAATGATACTCTGAGTTGATAAAATGATACTTTTACTGATTTATAGGTATGTACATTCCTGTTTGTGATGATGCTTTGAAGCCAATGATTGGTATGATACGACATATAAGCTGATAAAATGATACTTTTGCCGGATAGAATGATACTCTGAGTTGATAAAATGATACTTTTGGCTTATAAATGTTAGGTTTACTGCATAAAATGATAGTTTTGCCGGATAGAATGATACTCTGAGTTGATAAAATGATACTTTTACTGATTTGTAGGTATATGCATTCCTGTTTGTTAGGATTGGTATACTGAAAAACATATTTCGAGCATGTTGCATGGATAGAATTGCTTGTATACAATAAACTCTACAATCCACTTTTAACCCAAGGCGAGAAGAAGTAATTTTATCGCATTGGTGTTTGCTTATGCATTTATAAGATGTTTCTCAAACATTTAAATGCATAAGAAGCAAATCAGTTTAATTCTTCTGCATAGTAGACTGGTCGTGAACGACGTTCACAGAAGGTGATGCAGTCGGTCCTTTGTAGAAGAGAAATAGAATTTCACAACCTAGATAGGCTTTGGCTACCTATCGTGAAAGGTTGCAGTGTCAGTCCGCATGTTTCCTTACCTTAGGAAATAAACGACACTGGTGTGGTATAGCACTGAAGGATCTAACAGTTGAGATAAGTCTTTCTTGCTATTTACTGAAAGACGAGGTCTCGGTGATTGTTATTTCTTAATCATTGTTGACATACATTGAGCATACGATATTGATTATGCACTACTTTGATTTATCAAATGGTACGGATTTTTCGCAATCAAAGAATCCTGATATCTTGGGTAGTGGTGATCTACGTCTAGAGGTGCTAGTATTGTTATTGCAAAGAATCGTGTGCTGGGTGAGTCCAGTTTGATAATATCCTCAAGAGGTGTTCGAAAAAGGTTTTATTATTCAGAAACCCGGCCGGTTGGAATTTTTTCCAGAATAATAAATAAAGATTTTGAACTAGACAACTCTTGGAAAAAGATATTAATTAATTAAAGTCAAATAGAAGACTTAAATTAATTAATGGATATTTATATCTTAAACGCGGGAAATAATAAATTAAAGAGGTAAGGCCCAGATTACTCGTAATTTGGGATTGGGCCGGCAGTCAATATTATTTTACTGTAGTGGCTGATAATAATATTCTGTCGGACTTGTATTAAATTGGGGCTCAATTTAATTAGTAAAACCCAACAGGTTTGGCCCAAGTCCAACTCCCATGGATCCCTAATCTGGCCCATTATAACTCAATATAAAAGGAGATTAGAAAGGAGATTTAGCGTGAAAAAAACCTCATAATTTTCGTGCTCCCCTCTGGGAGTGGACGAAAAATTAGTTTTTGAGAAAACTCATATTCTGTCTTCTTTCTAATCAAGTCCTTTTTTATTCTGATAAGCTTTGCCCACCCAAAGGTCAGATTCTGAGTTTAGGATACAGATTAGAAGATTCGTGGTTGAGTACGAAGATCTTCATGTGGAGAAGGCGCAAGCAATCGTCGATTCTTTGGAGAATCAGATTGGTAATTCTAAACCGTAGGAAATTCATGAACTAGGTTTTAATTCCTTTTACATGAATTGTATGCGTTCTTGTATGCAATTGATTGTTTAACATGTAGATAATTAATCTCATAATCGGTCAAATAGATCCATATGTATGATTTATTTGTAAATGCATGACTTCCGCTATGCAAGGGGCACCAAACCCCAACAATTGGTATCAGAGCCAATTTTTTGCTCTGGTTGTGTGGATTAATTTCATGTTATGTGAATTTCTTGAACACAAGAAGTTTTTTTTGTTTGGTTCGTGTTTTATTTGTTATCACATGTGTGAACACGAAAAACAATGAACAATTAAACGATGGCGTCGTGAGAAGATCAATTGTCCGCTATTGTTCGGGAGAATCAATTCTGTCGATTTAATGAATCAATACATGAATTAGTGTTTTGATTAACAAATTTGTTTTGTTGGTAATCATTACACATAATTAAGTTTTAATTGACAATTCTCCCCGACATGTACATGAATCATTTTGTATTCATAAAACCTTAATGACTACATTAAATCAATGATTGTGCATGAATCAAATCGCGGTGATTGCTTGTTGCTGTTTCGACGACCTGGATTTATCGGATGTCCGCACGGCTTTGTGCGAGAGCGATTTGGATCAGACTGTAGCGACGCAGGGCAGGGCGAGAAACTGGACAAGTTGCGGTGCCGGGCAGATTGCTACTGCCTACAGCAGCAACGTTCCGAAAGGCAACATCGAGCACTCCAGCAGCAGTTGCGGTCCGAGTGGGAGCTCATTGGTGGCGTCTCCCGGGCTCGTGTGGGCGGTTCCCAAGCTCGTGGGGCTGCGTTGAAAATTTTTCAAATTAGTTAGGGTTTCCTCAACCTTAGGAACTAATTTGGAGAAAATATTCAAAATTAGTTAGGGTTTTCATAATCCTAGGAATTAGTTTTGAATATATTTCAAGATATAATTTAGAATAAGATTTGACTTATCTTAAATGGATTATCTAAAATTTAATTTTAATTAAATTATGGATTAATTTGAATTTTATCCTTATTTTATGGATTTAGATATATTTAATTATATCTAGAGAAATCCTAGATAAATTTGGATGAATAATTAAATTTATTTCTGTCCTATGGAGTTAGATAGATATTATTCTATCTTGTTGAATCCTTGATTGACTAAGATAAATATTAATTAAGTTTATCCATATCTTGTAGATATTGATAGATCTATATCTATCGAGAATATATCTTAGTAGATTTGGATAATTAAAATCCATGTTTATCTTTATCTTGTAGATATTTATAGAATTAATTCTATTTTAGAATATATCCTAGTAGATTTAGATAATTAAATGTATCTTTATCTTATAGATATTGATAGATTTATATCTGTCTAGAATATATCTTAGAAGATTTAGATAATTGTTAATCCAGCATTGTAATTATCTTTTGGATTTAAGATAGATTTAGTTCTATCTAGTTAAATCCTAGTTGAATTAATTAATATTAATTCTAGTTTATCCTAATTTTATGGATATAAATAGATTTATTTCTATTTAGAAAATATCCTAGATAAATTTGGATAAAGATAATACAAGATAATCCTAATCTAATTGGATTTTGATAAAGTTAATTTTATCTAGAATAAATCCTAATAGATATGATATATTCTAGTTTCTTATTCTAAATAATTTAAGATTTTCTTAAATCTTAGAGTGATTGGATTTTATCTTTTGGATTTGGATAGATTTGTTTCTATCCTGAAATATCCTTGTACGATTTTGATAATGATAATCCAAGATCAGTCTTATCTTGAATTTAAGGATTTGATTTTATTCTTATAAAATCTAGAATAATCCCAAAAAGATTTAGATAGATTCAACTCTATCTAGATAAATCCTACATTAATTTGGATAATCATTATCCAATAAAAATCTTATCAAATTCGATATTCCTGTTTTGGATAAGATAAGAATTAATTATTTAATTAAATCTCCCTAGATTTATTAAATAATTTCAATAATTATCCAGTGTGATTAATTACCATGAAGTAAATGGACTTATCTATTTATTTGGTGTTAATCTGTTTTAAGTGGATTATCTGCCTTATCTGCTTGTGTGATAATTATGCAAAAACCATGTTTAAAATGACTAAGCGATAATTACAACAGTGTGTTGTATATGGTCTCCATAAATTGGTCTATACATGAAGCAGTTTCTAATATTATCGCGACGCACCTTAGTGGGAGCAATAATCCTACGAAATAGCAAGTTCATAAGATTAGACTTCTTTATAGTAGGTTGCTTAAACTAGAAGCTTGTTTCTAATATTATCGCGACCCACCCTAGTGGGAGCCATAATCCTACGAAATTGCAAGTTCGTATGTTTAAGCATATTTATAAGATAGCTATGGAATTTTGTTAGTGGCGTACGACCTTCCCTAGAAGGAGTATCAAAACAGAATTGAAATTCCTAGATGCAAATATTTATGGTAAATGCTTAGGCAATATTTGGCGGCCATGCCACCTTAGTGGTCTCTGGACTATCCGTCGGTATTGTGACCAGGAAATTGTTGGAATCCGAATTTGTATGACCTCCCTAGAGGCGTACTTATTTTGGTTTTCACGGTTGCGAGATACATAAATTGTTTTGTGGTTGTTTGCGATTATGTATTAAGCATAGTGTGTGATAAATAGTTTTATTTCTTCTCAGCCAAATTCTTAATAATGTCTGCGAACCTTAAAGAAATCAAACTCGAAGGCCAAAATTATGTAGACTGGAAATATTAAATGGATAAGTTTCTCATTGCTGAAAACTTAAAGTTTGTACTCACTAATTCATGTCCTCCATTTCCTCGAAAAAATTCTACAAAGAAAGTTTGAGAATGCATTTTATGCATGTACTCGATAAGTTCTTTGAGGAAGAAGGTCAAACTACTTTCTTTTTAGTAGTGAGACAAGTCTTGGTTTATACCGATGATAAAGGAATATTCAATGAGGACGTTGTCCAGATTCTATTGGAACATCCAAAAGAGATAGAAAGTTTTGATGAATCTTCTGATTCAGTTACTCAAATAGTTTCTACACTCAGTTCATCGCCAAATGTAATAGGAAGTGATTATATGAAGGTTGTTACTGAAAAGTTGGAAACCTTTGGCATTATATTCACTTTATTACTATTGGAGGAAGATAACATGATACTTGACGAATTCATTAAGGTTGTATCTTTCCTATGTCTTAGTTCAATCGAACAGGAGACTAGCAATGGAAAGAGGGAAGAGCTGAATTGTCATCAGTGCTTGCTGAAAGCAAGAAATGCAAGAAAAATTTGGTGAAAAGGCAAAGAGAAGATGCATTGTAAGTCGGATTGACCTCTTATATAGAAGGACAATGGCTTAGATAACAATGCAACTTCTAAAGGAGAGATCTATATCCAGTTGGACAGTTGTTTCAGTGGGAGCTATTTTTTATGCTCACTTTATTGTTTTGTTTTGATGTATAAGACTTTGTTTTATTGGTACAGTGTAGTTTGGAATCAGTTTTAGTTTCTAAACTTGTTAATGATTAAATGATGTTCGATGTCATTTGATAATGCGTGCATTATTGAGAAATGTGGGTCGAATATCTATCATAGTACCATAGAAAAACAAATTATACATCATAGTATCTAAACAATATAATTGCAAAAGGATTGAGTTTAACACCACAGTTCAACTTCTTAAACAATGAATGATAAAGTATTTATGGTACTTAATCATAAGGCTAAGAAAGTACTTAGTAATTGTTCAAACTGATTTTGTCTAACTCAAGTGACTATCGAGATTTTAACAGCTTACTTGTTAAATTGCTTGAAAGTCAGGTAAGTTTGGTTGATGCACAATAAGTTAGAATCTTTTGGTGGTTCAAGGGATTCAGAATACTTATAGAGGTACGACATAGAAAGACTAGCAAGTCTTAATGGTTTATACCATAGGAGACGAGCAATGAGTTAAGATCAGTAGTGGGAGTTAAATCCTAGTTGACTACTCCAAGCATCCTTCTAAAGAATGAGATAGATATATAAGAAGATATCGAAGTCTCTCGAAGACAAGTTCGATAAGTGAACAGTTTTACTCAATAACACCTTATAATTGATGGGATATACGTTGGAAACAACGAGTTATACCTTAAAGAAACTACCATAACATCAGTACCTTCTACAACACACGAGTTGTGGACTAGAGGTAAGTTTAGTCCAGCACATCACAAGGTGTGGAGTATTCATTCCAACACATGTTTTGGAAAAGGTATCCAAGTAATTGGAGTTGTGTACTGAGGTATGTTTTAAGGTTGTCCCAAATGATAGAAAAGGTACAGGTTCTAAAATCTTCACGGCAAGATATGTGTTTGTTTTCACGAATACTAGATTCTTTGATGAAGATTATGAGGAGAACTACAAGCCTAACAAACATGATAATTCTCAAGATAATGAGAATATCTATTTTCCATCTTAACCAAGAAGTCATACCATTAGAAACTTATGCACTAAGAAAAACAACTTTTGTACCTAAGATTGTAAGAGTCGTGTCGTAGTGGGAGCGTTCTTTGCCAACATAATAAGTTCATGGGTCTAAAAGAGTTTTAAGACTCAGTCTTAGATCAACTTGAACATAATCCCTGTAACTACAAGGACGCAATGACTTATTCAGATAATCATTCTTGATAAGATGATAGACTCTGAATAACAATCTTAAATAGAAAAGAATGTTTGCAAGACTTGCGATACTACCCATAGACTATTTCAGTCGGTAGGAGCTAGTGGACCTGCAAGTGTAAGCATGGATCTCAAAAGGCTAGAATAATGGCAAAGGGTTATACCCAGAGAGAATTATATTCTCGCTTGCCATTTTTGCCTAAGTCGATCTGTATATTGTCTATTGTAGCCTACATAAATTAGGATGTATGTACTATGATTGTCAAGACAGTTTTCTTTAAGTAGAAGTCTTGAGGAGATCATCTGCATGGAACATCTTAATAGTTATGTAATACAGGGCAAGAAAGTTGAAAGTGCACTATATTTGGTATTCTTGGTACTCTACGATGATGACATCTATAAAAGTTGATAAACAACTAAGAGGGTTATCTAGCGTAGGAAATTGGTCGTCTACTCAGTTAAGGAGGATGGATTTAAGATAAACTAGTTACATTCTAAGCATCTACGTCATTAGATTGCTAGAAAAAGAATGTTATGTTTTCTTAAAGAATCCTACATCTACACAATATTTAGACACTTTAGCATTGAAAATTCCAAGAAAAGGTTTTACTTTTTCTAGACGGAATTATTTTGTCTCTAGTCAAGTGTTTTTCGACATTGAATGAGATCAAGAAGAATGAGACAAGTTCCATAATTGGAAGTCTCATATATGCTAAGATGTGTATTAAGTTAGATATTAGCTTTGTCTTTGGCATAGAAGCTTGATATCATATTAACCATGGCCAAGGACATTGGATTGGTAAAGAATATACTATAGTACTTGAAAAAGACTAAACGGTATGCTCTAGTTTACCAGACATCCATGTTATGTCCTTTAGGTTACATCGACTCGATTTTATAATTGATCGGTGATCGAGTCATCCTATGACTATGTGTTCACTTTAGGAGTTGAATACTGAGACATGAAGGAGTGTTGATCAAATCATAGACTCCATCATGAAAATTACAAGTGTGGTTTCATCGAAAACTACTAAGGTAGTTGTTCATCTCAGTAATTTCCTAATAGCTTTGACCGTGAATCCGAGTATGCCTATGAGTATTATATTTTGTTATGATTACTCTACCCATGTGTCTAACTCGAGGGAAACACGATCTGATCAAGCTAAGCAATCACATAGAGAGGAAGTATGAAATTAATTAAGGATTAAGTGCGCATCAAGACGTTATGGTTTCCAAGATATCATCAGAGAACAACCTGGCAGAATTTTTCACAAAATGCCTATATGGCAACATGTTTTACACATGAGGTGAAAAGTATGGTAGTTCGATTTATCATGGCCCGAGACCTGCTTAGAGTATAAGTGGGAGAGTTTTGGCAGTGGGTATACTCGAAAGCATGATTTTAAGTATAAGTGGGAGATTGTTAGGATTAGTATACTGAAAAGCATATTTCGAGCATGTTGCACGGATAGAATTGCTTGTATACAATAAACTCTACAATCCACTTTTAACCCAAGGCGAGAAGAAGTAATTTTATCGCATTGGTGTTTGCTTATGCATTTATAAGATGTTTCTCAAACATTTAAATGCATAAGAAGCAAATCAGTTTAATTCTTCTGCATAGTAGACTGGTCGTGAACGACGTTCACAGAAGGTGATGCAGTCGGTCCTTTGTAGAAGAGAAATAGAATTTCACAACCTAGATAGGCTTTGGCTACCTATCGTGAAAGGTTGCAGTGTCAGTCCGCATGTTTCCTTACCTTAGGAAATAAACGACACTGGTGTGGTATAGCACTGAAGGATCTAACAGTTGAGATAAGTCTTTCTTGCTATTTACTGAAAGACGAGGTCTCGGTGATTGTTATTTCTTAATCATTGTTGACATACATTGAGCATACGATATTGATTATGCACTACTTTGATTTATCAAATGGTACGGATTTTTCGCAATCAAAGAATCCTGATATCTTGGGTAGTGGTGATCTACGTCTAGAGGTGCTAGTATTGTTATTGCAAAGAATCGTGTGCTGGGTGAGTCCAGTTTGATAATATCCTCAAGAGGTGTTCGAAAAAGGTTTTATTATTCAGAAACCCGGCCGGTTGGAATTTTTTCCAGAATAATAAATAAAGATTTTGAACTAGACAACTCTTGGAAAAAGATATTAATTAATTAAAGTCAAATAGCAGACTTAAATTAATTAATGGATATTTATATCTTAAACGCGGGAAATAATAAATTAAAGAGGTAAAGCCTGGATTACTCGTAATTTGGAATTGGACGGGCAGTCAATATTATTTTACTGTAGTGGATGATAATAATATTCTGTCGGACTTGTATTAAATTGGGGCTCAATTTAATTAGTAAAAGCCCAACAGGTTTGGCCCAAGTCCAACCCCCATGGATCCCTAATCTGGCCCATTATAACTCAATATAAAAGGGGATTAGAAGGGAGATTTAGCGTGAAAAAAAACCTCATAATTTTTGTGCTCCACTCTGGGAGAGGACGAAAAATCAGTTTTTGAGAAAACTGATATTCTGTCTTCTTTCTAATCAAGCCCTTTTTTATTCTGATAAGCTTTGCCCACCCAAAGGTCAGATTCTGAGTTCGGGATACAGATTAGAAGATTCGTGGTTGAGTATGAAGATCTTCATGTGGAGAAGGCGCAAGCAATCGTCGATTCTTTGGAGAATCAGATCGGTAATTCTAAACCGTAGGAAATTCATGAACTAGGTTTTAATTCCTTTTACATGAATTGTATGCGTTCTTGTATGCAATTGATTGTTTAACATGTAGATAATTAATCTCATAATCGGTCAAATAGATCCATATGTATGATTTATTTGTGAATGCATGACTTCCGCTGTGCAAGGGGCACCAAACCCCAGCAGCTTTGAAGCCAATGATTGGTATGATACGGCATATAAGCTGATAAAATGATACTTTTGCCGGATAGAATGATACTCTGAGTTGATAAAATGATACTTTTGGCTTATAAATGTTAGGTTTACTGCATAAAATGATAGTTTTGCCGGATAGAATGATACTCTGAGTTGATAAAATGATACTTTTACTGATTTGTAGGTATGTACATTCCTGTTTGTGATGATGCTTTAAAGCCAATGATTGGTAGTTAAGATGATATTTTTGGCTTATAAATGTTAGGTTTACTGCATAAAATAATAGTTTTTCGGGATAGAATGATATTCTGAGTTGATAAAATGATACTTTTACTGATTTGTAGGTATGTACATTCCTGTTTGTGATGATGCTTTAAAGCCAATGATTGGTATAAATAGCATATAAGCTGATAAAATGATACTTTAACGTGACAAAATGACATATAAACTTATAAAATGATAGTTTAATCTGAAAAAGTGATATATAAGCTGATAAAATGATACTCGCAGCAGATAAAATGATACTTCTGACCTATGAAATGACAAAATGATACTTGCAGCAGATAAAATGATACTTCTGTCTGATAAAATGATAATCTTGGGTGATTATATTCGAAATCACTATTACAAAACACTAGTATCAAGTCATACAAGTTCCTGTTACAACTACTAACTCTCTTTAGGGGGTTCAAATTCTCTAATCATCTTTTCAACATCGATTTCCCCTTTTTTGCTATCATTCTGAAACTTCTTTTGTATCATTGTAAATGTCTCCAAAGCCATCTTGTTAGTATCTCCAATAAGCAATGCTTCAGTATATTTGGCACGGAGTTTTGTGAAAGACTCTATCCCCTTCTTCGTTAAACCCGAATTCCAATTACGAACAGGACCTGTCACGACCGCACTTCCTAAGGATAGAAAGCACGGTGGATCGCGACTAGTGGAGGAATTAAGAAGCGGGGAAGAAAGGGGAAAACAATCAAGGGGTACGATATGTAGATCAAAAGATGAACTTTATTACCAAATTATAGTCTGAAATAACGAAGCAACAAAATTCGTAGGAAAAGTAGTCCAACAGAATAAAGATAACATCAGAGTTCTAAAACTTGACATAGCGGAAGCATTTGAGAGTTAGCTACTACTATGTATGAAGACACAATAGTAACCGGAGCATTTATTGAATACTGTCTCTGTCCAATGCTCAACATCCTCAGTCCCCCGTCCACGCTCAACCTGCACATAGGGAAAACATATGCAGGGGCTGAGTACTTGATGCACTCAGTAAACTCATGCCCGAAATACATTTATCATTTAAGATATGTCAAGCCATCATCGAGTGAATCTCGGGTTTTACTTTAAAAAGGCCGAGAAACACTAAATCATTCCTTTAATAAAAATAGTGCCTGCAGGCAATCATCATCCCCCATCATGTACCATATCTGAGCTATCATGTGAAACGAGAATGTGGCCACAATCTCGATCACTGGACCGACCGACCTAGGGGACGGCTCACGATCCCTATCAGTGCACTAGTCCGAGTAGGGACTCACTCCCTAGTCAGACCCGAATTCGTTAACTATAAAAGTCTAGTAGGATATTATCCCAGTAGACAATCAGATAGGCAATTCAAAACATAAAATACGGCATGACATACTATTTTAAATCACCCTTATTTCACCATAACATATCATTTCAAATAAAAGAGTTTAAGTAATAAAGCCCACCTCAAAAGCTTAGGATTTCCGTAAAAAGTTCCTCGTTCCGACTTTAGCGTGCGTGCGAACCACCTTTTCAGTAAATACATAAAGTTCACATCAAACTCGGTAACGAAGACATTTTAGAATGCATGCACTCTAATTAAAATCTTTTAATTTGTTTCCTCGGTTTTCGTGCATTTTCGATTATTCGGCGGCCGCCCAAGGCGTCGCTTGCGGCGCCGGTCGGCCGCTTACGCCCATTCTTTCCTCCGTTGGCTCCTCGCATTTTTCCACGATGTCGAAATAAATTTCTTAAAAATTATTTAAGCGTATAATTAAATTACCGCACTATTTCTCTTCGCCAATATATATTCATTTCGGACTTAGGATAGAAATCCTAGTTCTTTGAATAAGAAATTAATTTAATAATTTCCCAAAATTAAATTATTGGCCCAAGATTAATTATTTTCTTAGTCCATCTTATTTCTCCAATTAAATTTTAAAGCCCCAAAAAAAAAACTCAACAACACTTCAAATTTTAAATTGAGAGGCCCAATTCTTTTAAAACAAACCATTGCCCAATTTTTTAAAAAGAAAGCCCAGTTTTTTTTAACTCCCATACGCCCCCACGTCTCTCTCCCTTCACCTCATTCCATTTTCTCCCAAACTCAAAGAATCCCCAAATTGCAGAGCCCTACACCCGCCGCTTAAAATCAATTGGCTCGCCTGGCCATCGTCGGCCGTCATCGCTGTAGGAGAGGAGACGAGACAGACGTCGCTGCTGTCCCTCGCCAGCCACCGCTCGCCGAGAAGCGCCGACGCTGCTGTCACGGGGCAGTCGGCGTAGTCGACGCTGCTGCTGTTCCCCAACAGTCGCCGGGTCAGCCTTCACCAGCTCCGCTGCTGCTGTCTCCCCGGCAGAAATCGCCGCTGCAGCGAGAGGGTGGTCGCCATTTAGCCGCTGCTGCTGTCCACCTTTCATTGATGCTCAGTTATCTCTCGGACAGCCTCGAAATGGCCCCGAACAGCCCCGAAACGGCCCCGAACAGTCCCGATAAGATAAGTTCTTTACATTTCGTTACATTCTTTCGCATTTCATTTAATTACCGGGGAAGGGGTGTTGGATTGTTTGAGAATGATTGATTTGTTTGATCGGTGTTACTTGTGTGGGAGAATGATGTGTTGATGATATGCTATGTATAACAAAGATCACAAGGGAAGGGATTTATACCTTCTATGCTATGAACTTGACCGTGAGGTTTGTAGGCTGAAAAGGGAGACTCCTTGAACTTGGCAGATTAAATTTCACGTCTGGAATTGAATTGAGAATTTGGCAGCTCTTCAAATTCTAGCTTTCTGTCGTGAATCCGTGACTTGTAGTGGTAGACACTTGGAAACCAAAAGCTCTTCTACTCTCCCTCTCTCTCGGCTCTCTCTCTCACTTTGTCTTTGCTAGAGATGACGGTGTGAAAGTGTATGTGGAAAACTGATATTTAACTTGTGACCTTTGATTGTAGAATTAAAGATGGAAGATGAAGAAGTTTGAAATTGGAGAGTCTCCATAGAAGGGGTATCGGCCAAGAGGGAGAAGGAAGAAGAATGGATTTTGGGCTTCCTCCCATTTTTGGAAAAGAATTGGACTCCCACACTTTAATTAAATTGTTTTGGGCTCATTTGGTTGTAAGGCCCAAATTTGTATCATTCTTTATTTGTTAGACTTTTTGATTGTTATGGCCCAAAGCCATTTTTATATAAACATTTGGACTTCAAATTTTATTAATTATTTCACGACATATATTTAAATTAGTACTTAAAAAGTACGGGTGTTACAGGACCACCCATGTAAGTCTCCATATGGCGCATCACATAAACTCCACAGTCAACTTTATTTGTATCGTTCTGCCATGGCATTTTCATGTGTCTGATTTTTGACTGTTTGACAATTCTCCCCTTTGATGGATTAACTCCATTTCCAAGATAAATTCGGAAGAAATGTTTCTATTCAAATAACACAAAACATACATGAGGTTGATTAAAAATGATATTTATTACTGGTAAAAATGATATTATGTTCCGTACTAAATGATATTCAATGCATTTTAACTAAAAAATATTGAATGCATTTAACTAAACATACCAGAATACTTGGTGCATCTCCATATTTCTTCTTAATCAACTCTTCACTAATTAGAGCATTGTCAATCACATCCATCATTTGCATTTTGAGATTGAAGCACATGATATAAAAATGTTCGTACGCCCAGATCGGAAATAATATCTAATTTTCAAAACATTATATACAAATGTCATTTTCAAAAATATAGGTATGTTGTTCTGTAATGTATATCTCATTATGACTTACCATCTCATAATTTTCCCATTTGAAATTTTCAATCTTTGACACAAATTCATTTAACGCCGAGCAGAATCTTTCTTGAGCCTCGGCTTCAGTCCATTCAGATTTCCTTGCAGTTATATTGTATACCTGTCATGTTTACATTTTTGTAAATAAATTTAACTTTTAATGTAACACTATTATTTATTTACTCGTTTACTGTACTGTAGGTGTGGTGTTGATGAAAAGACGACTCGGTGATGCCTTTGATTTGAATTTTTCATGGTAGTTGAGGTACACAACCCATGCATCTATGATGTTGATACTGACGTACATACGTGGAGCAAGGCTGTGGAAATCAATCTTGAACATGCTCATCATGTTGTTATCATAAACCATCTCATAACTGATTTCAAAATCATATTTAATGTTAGTTAAAAGAATTTAATAAGAATATAATTATGTAATTCAAAACTTACTATTCGCTTTCTTCATGTGTCATCAACCAGTACATTATTTCTTTCTCTTCTTTATTCAGTTTTCCTTTTATATTTACTGCTCTGACATTGTAGGGAGAGCACAGTGCTTCAATAATTTTCTTTGTGGTTCTAGCAACTTTCTCCTTTTCAACTGGAGGTTCTTGGGAAACAATCTTCTTCCCTTTGGTCTTTTTCAAAATTTCTTCTCTCTTTTAAAACTTCATCATCTCCTATTTCACCATGTATATCCTTCATGGCAGTGGATATTATGGTACATACTCTGTCATGCTTTCATTCAAAAATATAAATTGTTATTGACATAAGGGATATTATTTTACCCAATGGAACTCATATTATCATCCAAAAGTATCATTTTATCAGCCAAAAATCTAAAACTATCATTATGAAACAAAAATTTCATTTTATCATTGAACGTATCATTTTACCCACTGAAACTATCATTTTACCCACTGAAACTATCATTTTATTCCCCAAAACTATCATTTTATCATTTTATGCAAAAGTATCATTTTATCATTTGAAACTATCATTTTATGATGCAAAAGTATCATTTTATCACTGAAACCTATCATTTTATCCACTGAAACTATCATTTTATTCACCGAAACTATCATTTTATTATTTTATGCAAAAGTATCATTTTATCATTTGAAACTATCATTTTATCCCCTTACACTATCATTTTATGATGCAAAAGTATCATTTTTCAAATAAAATAGAACAACCAAAAAACATCATCAAACATATATCATCTTAACCATATAAACAATAATTTTATGTACTTAAACTATCATTTTTAAAAGTTACCTCATATTCATCATTGAGAAAGAATTCAACTTCTTTCTCTAGAACTTTTTCCTTCTCTTCTCGAGCTGCTTTATTAGCCATTTCCTTTTCGCTTTCATTTTGTTTCTCTTGCTCGTTTTCCACCTCATCATCTTTTTCCTTCTCCATATCCTTTTCCCGATTAAAATTTTGATTCTCATCAGGAGTGTGGTCATATTCCGGTATCAGAGTGAAGGTAGGGAACTCATTCCTGTTTTTCAGTATAAATGTCCTCTCAGCTGCTTTAGTTAGCTCAATCATGATATCGATCCATTCAGGATCATCAATTTCATCATTGCTCATAGCATGTGTCATTGTTTTCTGACTTTCTATAACATTCTGCACACCTTCCTCTCTCAATCCCAATGCATTTCTTGTTGTATCACAGATTATCTTAAAGCTATTAAGGTTCCTGAGTTTATCCGGCGCTGCTTCAAGGACATCAAGCATCTTCGACATTGAGGCTTTACAATCCCTGACAGCTTCCTTCCATTCATCTATGAAAGTCTTTTCTTGACTTCCACTGGTTGTCCCCTCTTCATCATGATCATTCATCTTCAAAGCTTTTACATCTTCAGGTTCATCATCTTAATCTTCAGATTCATCATCTTCATCATTCTCTTCATGTGGTTGCTTTTTATATCGGTCATACTTATGACCAAGACCAAAATCTGAATCATTCATTTCTGCTCTTTGTCTTTCTTTCAACAGTTCGGCAGTCCATCCTTTAACTGTCGGATAACATCTTGGCACCATTTTTTTTTTCAAAGAAATTCTGTCCACGTAACAAGCCTACATTAATAAAAACTAAATATCAGTTTTTCTGTAAATAGATTCATAGACAATGGAAAACAAATATATTCTTACCACTACAAAGATAACTGGTCTGGTAAATATCTTTGTTGTGTTTCTTTTCCATCTCTTTATTGTTTCATGCAATTTAGATATGACATAGCTACACCAATTGTATTGTTTGATCTTCTCAACGTCAGCTATGTAATCTAAAATTTGTGGACTCAAATTTCCATCAGCAGGAGTGTTAATCAAGGCATACTCCACGAGAACCATAAAATTCCATTTGAACCACTCACCACCTTCTTCGTCTTTCATCATCTGCTCTACAACATACGCTGGCACCATTTTTTTCTCTCCACCTTTACGGAATCTAGCAATTTGTGTTTTGATGTTGATATTTTTTTGAAATTTGATCCTATTCATAGGTAAAGATCCGATCGGGAACCCAAGAGTTATGTGAACATCTTCATCATCTAAAAACAGTGATTCCCCGCTGTTCAATTCAATTGATGAACTTTTATGGTTAAAGTTGTAAATCAGATAATATGCCAATGATTTTTGGGAAACTTCTTGTAAATCAGATAATATGCCAGTGATTCCCCGCTCTTCTTTGATTCTTGTTTAGAGATTCAAGCATGTCAACGAAGAAGTCAGTATTCATTCTTCGGTGTCTGAATGGCTGTATCATCTTGAACAACTATTTTCTTGCCCTTCTTTGAAGCTGCCTTACTATTACTTGCATCATCATTCTTTCTTTTCTTGTTATTTCTTATACGTTCTATTTCATCTGCTAATAGTCTATCATCATCAGCAGCAGCATCACCAATGTTCTTTCCTAATACACAAAAGATTTCAGTGTGTTAAACAGTTCATGTCATTATATAAAGTCAAAGTATCATTTTATCCCCTGAAACTATCATTTTATCCCCTGAAACTATCATTTTACCCACTGAAACTATCATTTTATCCCCTCAAACTACATTTTATCCCCTGAAACCATCATTTTATCAAGTGCAACTATCATTTTATACCCTGAAACTATCATTTTATACCCTGAAACTATCATTTTATCCCTGAAACTATCATTTTATCCCCTGAAACCAACATTTTATCAAGTGCAACTATCATTTTACCTTCTGAAACTATCATTTTATACCCTGAAACTATCATTTTATCCCTGAAACTATCTTTTTATCCACTGAAACCATCATTTTATCAAGTGCAACTAAATCCCCTGAAACCATTATTTTCAATTTAAAGATTTATCATTAATACACAAAAGATTTATCATTTTACCTTCTGAAACCATCATTAATAGTCTATTATCATCATCAGCAGCAGCATCACGAATGTTCTTTCCTAATACACAAAAGATTTCATTGTGTTAAACGATTTATGTCATTATATAAAGTCAAAGTATCATTTTATCCTCTGAAACTATCATTTTATCACCTGAAACTATCATTTTATCCCATGAAACCATCATTTTATCAAGTGCAACTATCATTTTATCCCCTGAAAATATCATTTTATCCTCTGAAACCATCATTTTATCAAGTGCAACTATCATTTTATCTTCTGAAACTATCATTTACTAAATTTCAATGAGTTCAAAACAGCAGATAGAGCATAACTTGTCACTTAAGCAGAACAAAACATTACTCACAAAATCAGCACTCAAATAAATTGCTTCGAATCTGCATTACGGTTGCACACAATTTTCTAAACCAAAGCGTTTTAATAGTAGCAGATCATGGCTTCTCAAGTGTAAAAGGTCAGGAGGTTAAGATATGGAATAAGATATGAATTGATGATACAAAACCAAGTATGAAATAAAGTCAAAGTAAATTCATCATGGTGTCATATGTAACTCTAAATCTACACTAAAAAACTATAGAATCTAAAAAAAATGAGAATCGCAGGGAAAATGATAAAATCGAGCAAAAACAAAAGTGAAATAAATACAAAACTTCATCCAACCTTTCTTCGATGATGCTTGAGCGTTTTCCGTCGTCATATTCCAGAATTTGGATGGTTTTTCATTCGAAACTGAAGAAACAAGGGTTTGAATGCGATTCGGAGGGTTTGGATGCGATTCAGAGGGTTTGAGTGTGAGAGAAATTGAATTCAGCATCTAGTTCACGTTTTCTTTCGACGCCCCAATTTTATAACGAAATGACAATTTTGCCCTTATATAACCGAAATATGATAGTTTTATTTGATAAAATGATAGTTTTATTAGATTAAATCTAGACCACATACTTTAAAAATGTGTGGTGGAGATTTAGTTACAGAGTTATCACAAAAATTGGGGTTATCATTATAATGCACCCCTATATATATATATATATATATATATATATATATAGGGTTTTGATCTATGCAAAACTAGATTTAAATACAGAAACGCAGAACAATATCATAATTAGGTCACTTTTAGGTCATAATTAGGTAATTTTTAGGTCATGCTAACAAAGCATGACCTAAAACGATCTTAGCATGACATTAAACCCAAATATTATAATATGACCTAAAATTGCTTAATTATGACATTCCGTGTTTTTGGTTAATTATTGACCATTAGATCATCTAATCCTAGGGCCAAGATTTGGTCTGCATTTCTGGATTTAAACACATACTTATTTTGATCATCTCCCTATATATATATATATATATATATTGTATCTTTTGTTCTATTGTACTTTTTAATCTCAGCCCCACGATTTTGTCATCCGACGGTTAGATTGATGCCACGTGTCATTTAATAGTGCAGATTTTCAGTTGAATAATGCACACCGACTAATAATGCACCATTATAGTGTAATAATGCAGAGTTTCAGTTGAATAATGCACACCGACTAATAATGCAAATTTTCGTCAAATAATGCAGATAATCACAACCATCCAATTTAAGGATCCAAGGGTTGTGATTAAAAAGAACATTGGACTGAAAAGCTGCGAAGGACCTTAACACACCCCTATATAGGGTTTTGATCTATGCAAAACTAAATTTAAATACAGAAACACAAAACAATATCATGCCAAGCACTTTTTTAGGTCATAGTTAGTTTATTTTTAGGTCATACTAACGAAGTATGATCTAAAATGATCTTAACATGACATCAAACCCAAATCTTATAATATGACATAAAACTGCTTAATTATGACATTCCGTGTTTTTGGTTAATTATTGACCATTAGATCATTTAATCCTAGAGCCAAAATTTGGGCTGCATTTCTAGATTTAAACACATACTTATTTTGATCATCTCTATATATATATATTGTATTCAATGTCGAACTAATTTTAAAGACCGAACTAGAGAACAAATCTCATCTACCCTTTATTCTAATCTAACGGTTAATTCATTATCAATTTTATCTCATTTGTTTATTCAATTAATATTACAAAAGGGTTGTAATGGAAATTCATAATTCATACGGTTATTGCTTTTCCATAATTCATGTTATGTTAATTAAGGAAATTGGATCAACATTATTGTGATTCACGATTATTTGGAACTGAATTTTGCATTCCACACCATCGCTCACACCTTCAATTACATCTCCATCACCAATTCACGCCCTGCAAGTAGATGAACACGTTTCCATTCTGCGGCTGCAATTAACGCACACCAGTCTTTAATTTAGTGCCTGCAATTACATCACCATCGACTGCAATTCAATATATGCAATTCAGCACCTGCAATTACATTCACCATCTGCAATTTAATCTCCATTGATTTCACGCCTGCAATTACATCTCCGACTGACCTCAAGTCGGTTATCGCCCATAACTCAGCTCCCAACACCGCGCCTCGACCCTCCCTACTCGCGGTTCAGCATTGTTGTTCGGGCACCGTCTCGAGGTCAGTCCCGGGTTGAAATTCACCCGCACTCAGCCCCAATGTATTGTGCCACCGCCGCCGCTGGTACAATGTCGCCGTTCAATCACTTCATCTTATAATTATTATACTTCATCTTATAATGAAATAACTTCATCCGAGAAATGAATCAAATTTCGAAATTATAGTATGAAATCTCTTCATCCTATCATCAAATTTCTTCATCTTTTAATGTAATAATTTCACCCAGGAAGTGGAAACATTTCAATTAAAATGAATCAAAAATTTCAACAATCCAAAATAAATAACTTCATCATATGATATAATTTCTTCATCTTAAGAGGAAATCACTTCATCTTACATTGAAATCAATTCACCTTATATAGTTAAAAAAACATGAAGCTTACTAAATTAACGTATCACTACACTCACCACCACCAGATCTGGAACGCAGATTCCGCTCATCGACAACCAAAATTCAAGACTTTAGTTTGTAAAATTTTCATCGATACCTTTGATTTTCTTCTGCCTCGTGTCAACCATGGTGAGAATTGGATGGTGAAAACAAAACGATGTCGGAGATCTCTACATTGTCGACCTGATTAGAGAGAATGGAGTAGTGAGAGATGAAACCAGGGCATCGAAAGTTGGAAGAGGAAAGACGAAGGTGTGAATTTGATTTACCCTAATTCATACTTCCGTGATTTTTGTTTACCATGTTAGACTAAATTAAAAAATGACCATGCCACCCTTGGCTGAACTAATTTAATAACGGGATGAAAAACTGAATAAAGATGTTGTAAGTTTAATCTCTTCCATTAAAATTTTAATCCAATGGTCAATATTTAGTCTCTAGTTCTATACTAAGGATGTGTTGTGCATATAAGGTGACCATATATATATATATATATATATATATATATATATATATATTTATAGGGGAGTGTTATATTGTTAACTCAATCCTTAATTGCTGACTACAATTCAATAATAGCCGTTAGATATTCAAATCAAGGGTCTAGATCCTCAGCCCCGCAATGTCAATACGATCAACAAAAAACGTCAGTAAGGATATTAAGGTCAATTTACAACAAATTAGTTATAAGTAACTTTTGAAAAATATCTCATAACTTTAAAACGCATATAACTTTCTCGATTTAAATTATTTTTTCGCACAATATATATCAAATTAAAGATAATTTCATAAGGATTCTAATGATATCTCACTTGCATATGTTCCGATGTCAAAATTTGAAAAAAAATTCAAAATTTTTCATAAATTTCGTTAACAGTTTTATATCAATACACGACACATAATATGTCAATACAATGTTTGTACAATGTCAATATGAAATTGTATTAACATTGTCATGTCTTTGTGATGATGTATTTCATACACTGTATTGACATTGTGTTTCTAAATCCTAACTTTGATGGTTGCTATTGGCTTTTTAATATTAAAAAATGAAAAATAAAATTACACATGGCAAATTATAGACCACAAGATTTCTAAAATCCTATAGTCTTAAATTTGTTGTAGTTAGCAATTAAATAATGAGTTAACAATTGATCATTCCCCTATATATATATATATATAGGGGAGCGTTATTCTCCTATTCATCCCTTAGATCCTTTATTCTTCTTAATATGAGCCGTTAGATCTCATTCATCAACTGGTCCAGATGATCTGCATTATTACTCTATAATGGTGCATTATTAGTCGGTGTGCATTATTCAACAGAAAATCTGCATTATTAAATGACACGTGGCACTAATCTAACCGTCGGATGACAAAATCATGGGGCTGAGATCAAGAAGGAAAAAGGAGAAAATATGCAAAAAGGAAATGAATACATCCCTATATATATATATATATATATATATATATATAGTGATGTATTCATTTTCTTTTTGTATCTTTTGTTCTTTGTTCTTTTTAATCTCAGCCCCACGATTTTATCATCCGACGGTTAGATTGGTGCCACGTGTCATTTAATAATGCAAATTTTCAGTTGAATAATACACACCGACTAATAATGCACCATTATAGTGTAATAAAGCATATTTTCAATTGAATAATGCACACCGACTAATAATGCATCATTATAGTGTAATAATGCAGATCATCTGGACCGTTGATGAATGAGATCTAACGGCCCATATTAAGAAGGATAAAGGATCTAAGGGATGAATAGGAGAATAACGCTCCCATATATATACATGGTGCTGTTAGGTTGAGATTATTTAGCTAAATTGAGAAATGAGATGCAATCTCAGCCACTAATCCACAAGATTAACGAAATGTCAACAACTATCACATTATGTCAACACGGGGGTATAAGTGTCATTTTATTAATCAAATGGTGGAAAATAATAAAATTGGATTTGAAATCATTTTCTAAAACCCTCTCTAATATATATCGCCACCATCAATCGTCTTCGCCGATCATCAATCAAGCCAGAGACGACGACGCCTCCAGACACGCCCTCTCTCTCGCGGTTTAACGTCGCCGCTGTTCATCGCGCTTCGCCGCTCCTACTGCACGAACAGCCTTCGCTTCTCACGTCGTCGCTTCGCCGGAAGCTTAATTGTTGATTCGAGTATGGATTTGGAGGTATTAGGCTTTGTATTATCAATTGTGATGGATGTGAACTGATTTTTAGTGAGAGAAATTGCTACCTATGTTTTCGCTGCTGTTGTTCGCGTTTGTCGCCGGAGCTCTGTGTAGAATCCAGAAAGTCGAGGAATCAGCTATTTTGAGGTTCAACTTCGCTTCGCTGTTTTTATCAAAATGCTTGAACATTTGGGGAAAATATGAAAATACTGATTTTGCTCATTTCAATGCTGAATTTTGCTTTTATCTCGCGATTTCAGCAGAGATCTCGCATTTTTTTATTTAATTCGATTTCTGCTGTTTTTTTGTTGATTAGCGATGGTAGAATCGGAAGAGATGGAAATGAACAATGCTGCTGGAAAAAACGGAAGAGAACAAACATCTTCTTCCAGTTAAGGATTTGTTTAAATTTTTAAGATTATTGACATTTCATACAATAGCTATTGACATAGTTATGATAATATACTTGTGTTTTCTATAAACGGCATATACTTGTCATTGAGATGATATTGTATACTGTTGACATAGTGTATGCTTGTTTGGATTGTTGTTGACATTATAAACTTTAACAATTGATATAATAGTAATAAGATAATTGTGCTTGCTTTAAACAGGATATACTTGTTATTGACATAGTGTATACTTATTAGAATTGTTGTTGACATAATCAAATTGACATTCAGCCTCTGCTGATAGGGAGGTGTTGGTTTTGGGGCTGGCGCCGTCTTCCGAGTACACATTTTTGGTGTATGCTTCTCCAGTTGGAAACTATTTCAAGGTTGTGTTTACATTTTCAATTTTAATTCGATTGAATCAAGGGGATATTAAGGAGTTTGTGGATAAGGTTTAATTGTTGTGATTTGCAGGAAGAGACTGTGTCGATCAGCTTGTACGTTGAGGATGAGTTACATCGCGCTGGCCGCGGTGGTTCTGGAGGTGTGAAGAGCGTCACGAATTATGCGCTGGTATGTAAGAGTTGCATCTTTCTGCCAACTGTTTGATGAAAGTTCTAAATGAAGTTGGCTACTGAAAGTTCGTCAAAGTGTTTTTATTTTTATGATTTTGATATCAATTAATTTCGTCCTACTTGTAAAAACATGTTTCCTAGTATGAATTATCGGAATAATGTTTTTGATGCACGACTAAATTTAACAAATTTACAAAGTTCAATTGATATTTAATAGTAGTAAATAAATTATAGGTGAGGTCATGAACTGGTAGTAATCATGGAGAGCAAGAACTACCAAGCAAGCCACTATGCCACTTAGGGCGATGAGCAGACGTTGCTCCAGCGCTTGCATCAAGAGCTTTACAATCTCAAGTTTCTAATCGTGGATTGCACACGCTTTGCCGGATAAGGAGAACGACAGTCGGATTCTTCTCACCACTAGGCTTCGGGAGGTCTCTAATAAAATTTCTGAAAAATCTAGTTTACTTCATGAGATGCAGCCGCTCGGGCTGGAGCACAGCTGGCAGTTGCTCTGTTATCTTACCTTCGGTGATATGCTGAAAAATGATAATGATGATGTTACATTGCCCTGCCCTCCTCACTTGAAGGAAATTGGAAGATCTATTGCCGAGAAATGTAAAGGTTTTCCTCTGTCACTGGTTGTGGTTGGTGGTCTTCTCATTCAGGAGACAGAAAAGATATTGCTGATGCTGCTGCAATGGGGGAGGGTTCCTACTTGGAGATCTTGGCTATAGATATACATTTACTTGCCCGCTAGACTTCAAGTTTGTTTCCTTTACCTGAGTGCATTCCCGGAAGATTGTGAGATACGTGCCTCTAAACTCATCGAACTTTGGGTTGGTGAAGGCTTCTTCCTAAAACCTGCACTACCCACACAAACCATGGACAACTATTGTGGTTTCTGACTTTTGAACTTAGCAGTATGTAATATATATGAAATGTCAATCAGTTCAACAACTTGTATTGAAATGTCAACAAAGCAAAAACAATTCTTATAATTAAAAAAGAACAACTATTTTCTCTTAATTTTTTTATTTGAAACAAGTTCTGGTATCATGATCATGCAATACATGTCAATAGCTTTCGTATCAAATGTCAACAACTTATATGAAAATATCAACAGCTTATATATCAAATGTCAACAGTTTGTCAACAACTTGTATATAGCGTCAACAACTCAAAAACAATTCTTGTAATTAAAAAATAACAACTATTTTATCTTAATTTTTTTATTTGACCCAATTTCTGGCATCATGATCATACAACACATGTCAATAGCCTGCATATCAAATGTCAATAACTTATAGCAAAATGTCAACAACTCAAAAACAATTCTTGTAATTAAAAAATAACAACTATTTTATCTTAATTTTTTTATTTGACACAAGTTCTGGCATTATGATCATACAGCACATGTCAATAGCCTCCACCTCCAACACCGTCGGCACACTGTGCCTCAGATCCTTGGACGATTTTGTCACCTCCACGAGCTCGCGAGATCTGAAGCAGAAGAGTTCCGAATCGGAACCATTGTCACTGAGCTCCATTGTCAAGTCGCTGATCTCCATCCCAGATAATCGAACGGCAGCCATGGTGTCCGGCAGCTCTTCCCTCGTGGCGTCCATTAGCTTCTCCAGTGATTCTGCAGCTCTCTTGAAGGCCTTCAATGGAGAAAAACAGAGGATAGTAAATGATGTCACCACATCCAATCAAAGAAACAAAATCATTGCATATCAATATCTAGAACACCAAATGTCAACAACTCATATTAAAATGTCAATAACTAAAAAATAACACTTATAATTCACATATCAATATCGAGAATATCAATGTCAACAACTCGTATTAAAATGTCAACAACTAAAAAATAACACTTATAATTCGCATTTCAATATCGAGAATATCAAATGTCAAGAACTCGTATTAAAAGGTCAACAACTAAAAAATAACACTTGTAATTCACATATCAATACCGAAAATATCAAATGTCAACCACTCGTATTAAAATGTCAACAACTGAAAAATAACACTTATAATTCACATATCAATACCGAGAATATCAAATGTCAACAACTCGTATTAAATGTCAACAACTAAAAAATAACACTTATAATTCACATATCAATACCAAGAATATCAAATGTCAACAACTCGTATTAAAATGTCAACAACTAAAAAAACACTTATAATTCACATATCAATAGCGAGAATATCAAATGTCAACAGCTCGGATTAAAATGTCAACAACTAAAAAACAACACTTGTAATTCACATATCAATAGCGATAATAGCAAATGTCAACAACTCGTATTAAAATGTCAATAACTAAAAAATAACACATCAAACGCATCTCTCAAATCCCCATCCCTTCAATCCGTTGCCGCGGTGTCTCCGTCACCGCCACCATCTACATCTGAAATCAATTTCGGCTGGAGATCGACGGAGTTCATGAATGAATCGGTAAAATCGGGGAATGCTAACTTGAAAATTGGAAGAGAAATATTGACGCCAGGCTCCGCGCTCACCACGAATCGCTCCATCTCGTCGCCGACATACACCGGCAGGTGCCCCTCCGGAACGCTGCCGGAGGAGGAGCGCTTCCGCAGCGACTCCGATCTGAGCAGCCACTACTGCGACGAGTCGCCTACTTTGGATAATCATCTCATGAGCTTCCTCGGTAGACGGTGGCGGAAACGCCTTCCATTGGCTAATTGGTTGAAGATTTGGTGCAGGCGTTGCTTTAATGGAGGAAATTTGGGAATGGAATTGGAGGAAAATGGGGAATGGAATTGGAGTGCTGGAAACCACGCGTGTTTCATTTGTTTCTAACTTAAATTACCATTATACCTTTTCATAATAAATTAATTTAAAAATATTTTTTGTGTGGTAAAATCTGGACCACTCATTTAATAAAAATGAGTTGCTGAGATTGCATCTCATTTCTCAATTAGCTTAAAAAATCTCAATTGATCATGAACCTATATATACATATATATATATATATATATATATATATATATATATATATATATATATATATATATATATATATATATATATATATATATGGTCCTATTAGGTTGAGATTTTTTAGTTTAATTGAAAATTGAGATGCATTTTCAGCCACTCATTCACAACATTTTCGAAATGTCAACTGGAAGTAGACTATGTCAACTCGGGGTATTATCGTCAATAGCCTGCACATCAAATGTCAACAGCTTATAGTTGACATTATATGTGTATAGTTGACATGAATTATATATGTAGGCATGTAGCTGACATTATATGTGTATAGTTGACATAAATTGTATATGTAGTTGACATGGATTGTACACATAGTTGACATTATATGTGTGTAGTTGACATGAATTGTATATGCAGTTAACAAAAAAAAAATTAATTTTTTTAAAAAATAAAAAAATAATAAATTAAAAAAAAAATTTAAAAAAATCTAAACAAAAAATAATAAAAAATTTAAAAATAAAAATTAAAAAAGGTATTTTCTAAATAAAATGTACTATGAAATTATCATTCTGCCATTTCATAATTAATTAATCTAAAAATATTTTCTATGTGGCAAATTCTGAACCACTCATTTAATAAAAATGAGTGGTTGATAATGCATCTCAATTTTTAATTAGGCTAAAAAATCTCAGTTGATCACAACCATATATATATATATATATATATATATATATATAGAGAGAGAGAGAGATAGAGAGAGTTGTGATCAATGTCGAACCCTTCTTAAAGACCGAACTAGAGACCAAATCTCATCCACCTATTAATCAGTGGCGGATCCACGTGAGAACAAAGGGGTACGAGTATACCCCCAAAATGTATCTCGGCAAGTGGTGCAGTGGTAGAAAGCTCTGCTATATTCACTAGAGACGTGAGTTCGAATCTCACCCACTGCATATTTTTGTATCATTTAACATCTACCTTCTTATTTTCAGCATTTACGGCCTCTAATTCATGTTATCTCCCTCTAATATCATTATATTTATTTTTTTCATTTCTGGAGTACATCTTGTTAATTAGCTCTTCTACGTCTAATATTTTTCATTCCTCTAATATCATTATATATATTTTTTTTATTTCTGGAGTACATCTATTTATTTAGCTCTTCTAAGTCTAATATATTTCGTTCTTATAAACCATTTTTTAATTTTCTTCTAGTACAATTGATTTTTTTCATTTCTCAAGAAGATAAAAGATTCGTCGAATTTTGAAACTTCAAATCACTAAGATTATTTATCGTACCCCAAACAAAAAAGTTCGGAATCCGCCACTGCCATTAATCACATCTAATGGTTATTAATAATCACATATTATCTGATTTTTTATTGATAAAAGGGTAATTGTGAAAGATCAAATCTCTCTTTCTCCATCCTTCCTTCATCTCACCGTTGCCTTCCCTTTGCGACGCCGCTGCTGTCTCGGAGAAGCTCTCGCTGCCGCTGCTGTTGGTGTTCAGCCGCCATCGCTGTTCACTTTGTGGAACAGCCAACAGTGCGTACTCCATCGCCTCGCTCCAGGCTGTTCGTCACTGAGCAGCACTCAGCGCCACTGCTGTCACGGTGTAGTCAGCAGCTCGCCCGTCACGTTCCTGCAGCCGGAAAACAGAAGGAGATCTTCGCCGCCGACGTAATTTAGTATGCCGGCTGGGAGAGTCATTTTCGGCTTGAATACATGCTGAGCAAATCAACAAAAACAATAAAATAGAGGTAGATCTAATCGAAGAGTCGATCTCCGCGGAAAACAAAAAGAAAATGCAGCAAACTTTGAACAAACACGGAAGCAAATCAAATAAACAAAGAACATGGCGGCGGTTTGTAGAATCGAAGAAGACGGTGTTACTGTTGTTACCTCAGGTATTTGGTTGATTTGTTGTTTCTGTAAAATTGTGTGAGAGAATCACAGAGATATACTACTACTACCCTACGTTTCATGGGTTACTGGAAATCTGTTTTAATCTCACTCGATCTGGATGCGATATGTGTACGGAGAGATTGTTGTTTCTGCCAGTAGAACAGTTTGATACATGTTGAGCAGTTTGGTACACGACGTAATTCAGTATGCCACCGACTACTTCATTAATACGTCCATTTACTTCATTCAACAACACTTCATCACCATAGGATTTTACTTCATTAAACTTACTTCAATCCATTTTACCTTAAATGAGGTTATAACTTCATCAATATTGACATACATCATAATAAAGAATAAATACTTCATTTTGAAAACACTTCACACAGTCTATTCACTTTAAATTTTGTAAAAAGATTAAACAAATTCAAATTCAAAGTGGAATGAAATAATAATCTACTAGAATGCTATTGGAATGAAGTAACAAATCTACTGGATGATGTAATAAACTATAAATGTAATTTGACAAAAATACCATCGGTTAAAGTAATTTGGCTACCTAATGAATGCGAAAATTTTCACTACATCATCTCATCTCATCCATTAAAAACTAGATCAAAAGGCCTTAATTTGGTCCCTAGTTCGATCTTTAAGACTAAATTTGTGAATAATGAGACTATATATATATATATATATATATATATATATATATATATATATAGGGTCCTGTTAGGTTGAGATTTTTTAGCTTAATTGAGAATTGAGATGCATTTTCAGTCACTTATCCACAAAATTTTCGAAATGTCAATGGCATGAATGGACGCAGAGTAATTTGGATTGATCAAATTATATAGAAGATAACCGATCGGATGGATCAGTTAGCAAATGTCGTTGCCACTTGATCAGGGCGTTCTATCTCTCGCTCGCCACCAATGTAATTTATAACTGCCAGACTCGCACTACTTTAACAGTAAAGCGGCAAGTACGGGGTCGTTCCCATAGAGAAACCGTATCGAGTGTGTGAGTAGTGAACAGGGACCCTTGAGATTACGTCTACCATTGCCTTATCCACCTGAATACCCTTTTCCGATACAACGTGTCCCAGAACAATTCCCTCCTGTACCATAAAGTGGCATTTCTCAAAATTCAGCACTAGATTTTTCTCTCTGCATCTTTGTAATACCAGATCCAAATTGGCGAGGCAGGCTTCGAAGGAATTTCCGTAGACCGTGAAGTCGTCCATAAAAATCTCGATACATTCCTCCTACAGGTCTGAGAAAATACTCATCATGCACCTCTGAAAAGTGTCTGGTGCGTTATACAATCCAAAAGGCATCCTTCTATATGCGTACGTCCCAAATGGGCACGTGAAGGTTGTCTTTTCCTAATCTTCTGGATTAACGTAAATCTGGAAGTATCCACTGTATCCGTCCAGGAAACAGAAAAAACTTCTTGCATGCCAACCTTTCCAACATTTGGTATTTCCACGTGGCCTCATTTAGTTTCCGGTAATCGATGCACATCCGCCAACCGGTTACTAGTCTTGTAGGCACCAACTCATTTTTCTCATTCGTCACCACTTGGATTCCTGACTTTTTTGGTACCATATGGACGGGGCTTACCCATTTACTGTCTGGTATGGAGTATATAATCCCCAATGACAACAGCTTGAGCACTTCCTTCAGAACCTCTTCTCTCATGTTCGGGTTCAACTTTCTATGTGGGTCTCGGTGGGGTTTCGCTCCTTCCTCTAAACGAATGTGATGCATGCATAGGTCAGGACTGATTCCTACCAGGTCTGACAGAGCCCATCCTATTTCTGTCTTATTCCTCCTGAGCACTTCCAGTAATTCCTCTTCCTGCTTCCTGGTCATGTTGTTGTTGATGATCACCGGGAACATCTCGTTTTCTTCCAAATAAGCATATCTGAGGCCAGGAGGCAATGTCTTCAGTTATTTCTTTGCTAAATTTGTATCCTGGGGTAATGGGTTCTTCTTTACCTCCTTGGTGATTAATCCTTCAGGCTCAGGTAACTTATCCACCTTGGCTACACAAGCTAACCCCGTAGACCCGACAGATTCAGGGATCTTACAGAATTCCAGAATTGCTTCGGCTAACTCATCATCTGTCATTCCCAGTGTTTTTACTGCACTGCCCTAATTGGCCACCTCCTTGTCAATGGAGTGACTCAAATCCGAATTTTTTACTTGTTCATGCATCAATTCTGTCTCAAGAAATTCTTGGACCAGTGGGTTAATTACATCTACAACATGCATATTTTCCATATCCAGTGGCTTTTTTATAGCCTCATCAATGTTAAAAGTAAACTTCTCTCTATGATAATCTAAGCAAATAGTTCCATCAAAAACATCAATGATTGTCTTAGCGGTGCGTAAAAATGGTCTTCCTAAGAGCACTCCGCTAGACTCAGCAGAATGGTACTCACTCATCTTGATAACGTGGAAATCAGTAGGATACAAAAAATCATGCACTTTGACTATTACATTTTCTACCACGCCCTCGGGACTGATGCACGACCTATCAGCTAATTGAATTACCACCTTCGTAACAACCATTCTCACTCCTTCCAGTTTCTTATAAAGCGAAAGCGGTAAAACATTTATTGATGCACCTAGATCACACATAGCATGCTCGACTTTAATGTTCCCAATCGAAATGGGGAGAGTGAACATACCTGGATCAGTACGCTAGGAGGGCATTCTTCTCTTCTGAATCACTGCCGACACGGTTTCTCCAATCACTATTTTCCCGTTGGGTTTAGTCTTTCCAGCGATAAACTCCTTGATAAACTTGCTGAAGATGGGCAGCTTTAAAGCTTGGAGAAACGGTAGATTAATTTCCAGCTTCCCAAAAATCTCCATGAAGTCCGCTAGATCCTCCTTTTTCTTCCTAAGTTCCCCTTTGTAGGGAAAGGGTTTCACTTGCCTTTCATTGTTGCGAACGTCTCCCTTGGAAGATTCTCCAATTTCTTTCCGGATCTCTTCTATCTCCACCTCAACTCCTGTGCCTGAGAAGTGTTGGTCAGCTTCTTGGGGGACTGGTTTTTCACCGTTCTTGTCCTGATCATCAACCTTTATTCTGATCTCCCCTGTTTCAGCTTCACCTGTTTCGGTTTCCTTCCCAAGTGAAGTTGGAGTGGGTCCTTCATCTTTCTTCACACTCGGTCTGCCATATCCACGCCCCGATCTTAGGGTTATCTAGCTGATGTTTGCCCTATCTGGTGGTTTAATCGAGGCAGGGATCCTTCCTTCGTTCCCGCGCATATCGCTCAAATAAGTCGCGATCTGAGAGAGCTGTTTCGCTATCATGTCCATGGCCGCCTTCTGCTCAGTTTGCGCATCTTGAAGCTTATGCACCACGTCATTGTTAGACTGCATCTTGTTCTGAATGTGCTGCTGCGAGTTCACCAGATCATTCACTAATTCGTCAATGCTTTTCAGTTGTCTACAACTCTGCGGCTGGTATTCTTCCCTTGAGAGTGGTTTGGACCATTCCCCTGATTCGGGTGGAAGTTTCCTGGACCTCCAGGGTTGTTGTATTGAGGATTCTGTCCCTGATGACCTTGGTGGTTGGGCTGAGAATTCTGAGTGTTGCTTTGGTAATTCATCTGATGTGGCGGCGCATATGAACTTGCTGGGTTATTTTGATTTCTGTTTTCCCAGTTGGGATGGTCATTTTGCTACCGGTTGCCCCAATTATTCCCCTCCTGATTTTTGTTCACCAAGTTCGGTTGCCGCTCCTGAGGATTTGAATAGTTGTTGCTCTGTTTTTGGGGTGGCAAATTCAGATCATTGTCGGACCATCTAAAGTTTGGGTGGTCCCTCCAGGGAGCATCCCTTTGCCTGCCTTGGTTCCAACCTCCGTTAGGATTCCAGCTCCCCATGGTATTTTCCTGAGCTTGGATATCTCCCTCGCTTTGCTGACCATAGCACTGGTATACTTCATCTGGGCCCGGCATTTGCTTGTTCTTTTCTCTTGGGTTTGAGGGACTGTTCTTCCCTAAGGCAATCAGAATTGTTTTCTCCAGCTTATATATCCTTGCATCTATCCGTTTTTCACTCTGCACATTCACTGCCTCTACACTCCCCCTTTTAAGGATGGTGCGAGGTGAGTGTTACGCCTTTTTAGCATCGATCAGCCTACCCAAAATATCTCGGGCCTCGTTGACGCGCTTCTTGGTGAAATTTCCCCCGCTCGAAGAGTTTAGTAAATCCTTAGATTCCAGATTCGCCCCTTCATAAAAGATGTTGTAAACCTCTGCTTCGCACATTCGGTTGTTCGGGCATGAATCGAGCAATCCCTTGAAACGCGACCAATACTGGCTTAGAGACTCGTCATAATCCTGTCGATATGCCAGAATTTCCTTCTTAATTGCATTCGTCTTATTCGACGGGAAAAAATAGTCCAAGAATAATAGCCTGAAATCCACCCACGAGCTTATAGAGTTTGCCGGCAGCTTCAGTAGCCAGGTATTTGTCTCTCCCTTCAGTGCGAAAGGAAGAGCACGTAGCCTATAGTTGAGTTGGGTGGCCTCTTCTGAATACTGCAGAGCTTGCAAAACTCGTGTAGGAACTCGTAGGGACATTCTATCTTGCGGCCATAGAAGTGTGGCATAACCGCAAGTACATTGGTCTTGATGTCTATTAACCTCTGAGCTGGGGTGATCACTATCGCTTGTGCCGGCTCACCGTTCAAATGAGCGTTGAGCGAACCGATCTCTGGATCGTTGTCTGGTTCAGCCGCCATTCTGACGGTTCCTTCTTCGTCTGAGTCTGCAGTTGACTCAACTTCCTCCTTGATGGGTGGGACTAGGTCTTCGTCACTTTCCGAACTCAGCTAGACTGGATCTCCTGTTGTCAACCCAGAGCGGGTAGTAACAAGGGAGACTGTTTTCTTGATCTGCCAACTAGTTTGAGCTTCTTTCCAACCAGATAAGTTATTCTAGTGTCCAGATATTGAGCCTCTGCTCATACACTGAAAAGAAAACGAAAAACAACAAATTAAAACTATGTACGCCAAAAGTCCCTAAACGCAACATAAATAACGCCATCCATCTCCGGCAACGGCGCCATTTGAAGGGTCTGGAGATGTGCTGACTGTATGATTCTTTTGATGGTGAATTCTTAGGTCCAAAGGATTCGCTAGAGCACAGGGTCTAGGAGATCAAGAACTTTCAGAATGCAGTCGTTGTCGTAGCAACCCCCGCTTCAAAACCTCAACCCTCTACACTATTGGCTAGTATAAGGAAGTCAGGATCGAATCCACGAGGACCGAAGGGTTAGAATGCATTGAGGGAACATTTGGATGGTTCGGCTGCTGCCACGCAACATGAGGGTTGAGTTTTAACTACTAGGCCTGGGAAATTAAATCTAATCTATTTTAACTACCAGATCTGGAGAATTGAAAATATGTAGAATATAAATGCATGCATGGTTCTGAACAAAATTCAACTTAGAATATTCACCAAACTTCCTGGGCCAAGTAAATAAGTTTCTTAAAATAGCTAGGCACATGACATGCAAAAGTAACAACAAAACAAATTTCCCTAACTAGCTACTGACAGAAAGCTGCAATTAACAAATTAAAGCAAACTCGACTATAACTACTGATCGACTTCATCTTCTTCAACAAGCGGGCACGAAATGAACAAAATAGAACATAAAAACAGAGCATACTTCAAATCAAACAACGAGCTAAGATTAAACTAAGAACTATTAGATCTAATCTACTGGACCAAGTAAATCAGCGACAACAGAGATTTCCATGCAGATCCAAACTCACGTACTCAGATTCGAACAATCAGAAGAAAATCTAAGCTAGATCTATCAGATTCATCACCAACTAGACCAGATCCACAACGTTCTATACCATTCTGACTCCGATTCAACCTCAATTTAATAGATCAACTCCGATCTCAACTCCGATCAACAATTCAATTGCGAAAAGCATCCAACTCAGTAAACAGAACAGTAAGCATCAGATGCAAAACAAAACTGAAAACGAAACTAGATTAACCATAAACTGCAAATCAAGTCACAAAACAGTCGCCGAATTTCCGGCAAGGACATCAGCGAAAGAGAGTACGTGCGAAAAGTAAATTATTTCTTCGCTCCTTATCGGAGCGGTGTTACACTTCCAAACTGAACAAAACACCACACTATACTACCCCAGATCTCCCATGCAACCAAGTGCGCGAGCTAAGTGTGTGAATTCAGAGAGCGGGCCGAAATACCCAAGGAAATTTTCTAACTAAGAGCCTCCCTTCTTATCGCAAGCGTCCTTGTATTTATAGACGTGGCTCAAATCCCTAGGGCAACAAACTCCGTGAATTGACACTTGTGCCCTTGAGGATTTCGCTCTTTTTCTTCACTTTTTCTCTTCTATTTCATCTGCCCTGATGATTGCTCTTTCTTCCTGGGTCTGACAGATTTTTCACGCACCTGGACTTATAAATGCGCGTTAGCATTGTAGAAAACACAAAATTTATATCTAAAATAGATGCATGAAACGAGCCTTATCAGTCCTCCAACCTATACACTTAAATAAATTTCAATACTATACTCTCTCCGTCTTTTAAAAATAATAACTTATGAAATGACACAATTTTAATGCACAATTGGTAAAGTAAAAGAAAGATACAACGAAAAAGTGATTGTAGCATTACTAGTGAATTTAATTTAATGTATTAATAATATGATGTGGGCCGTGACTAAATAATCGTCTGAATATTATGTGGACATTTGCTTCCCCACATATTTACAAAAGAATGAACCACATCCCATTGCTCCAATTTCTAAGGTTTATATCTTATCTAAATACAAGTGTGATGTGATATTATGTACCTATATGTTTCCGGAAATTTATTGGACTATGTATGTACCAAAAATTGCACACATATTGGAGTTGACGATAATATAAAAAACTAAATAATGAAGATAGTATGGCAGTTCGACTCAATTTTTGTTGTTTAATGCCTATTGTACACTTTTATTCAAAGTTTTGATTAAAAAAATATAATAACCCAGAGATATATTTTTCTTAAAAAAAATTGCAGTAAGTTACTGTCACATTTTTTAATAAGTTTGAGAACTTATTTGTTGATTAAACAGTCATCATACTACTGCAAAATATTATAATTTTGAAGAATTATGGGACTTATATACGTCACAAATTAATGTTGTGTCGTCTTATGATAAGTAGCTATTAAATTTGTCACAAAAATAAATTTATAAAAGCATGTCACAAGTGTTTGGATTCCTGTCTCTCACACCCACCCCCCCCCCCCCCCCCATTTTAAAAAAAATGTTAATATTTTAATATTATACTTCATGAACAATATAATAGGATATGTGAGACAGCATCTCTTGCTGCGCTTCGCTCCACAATAGAGAATCCTAATCCATGCCACAAACACGTGGAAGGCCAATGATAAATGTGTCGAAGCAAATCACAAGAATATCCCCACAAATAGAGAAGATTACAGGAAATCAGTGATTAATTCAATTGTATAATTCTCTAAGAATAGATTGATTACAATTTATGATATTTACCATAGTTAGGGAGAAGACTTTATTATAAATTGAGGGGATATGTAAATCATTGAACATACAAGAAATACAAGATTCTTCTTCTCTAAAACTTCTTTTCGCCAATGTCCCACCTCTCTCGATCACCATCGTTAAGATGGTATCAGAGCGGGTTTATCCTGGGATCGAGACTCGGAAAAATATCATCACAGTCCCGGTACCTTTCCCAACATTTTGAACCTGCAAACAGAATAACCAACAAAATGTCAGACCACAGTCCTGAGAACCCCTCAAACAACAATCGATCAATAACCCTCTCAGCAGAACAATTTGCTGAATTTCTGAGACTGAATGGGTCTCAAAAGCCGTTAATCCCGGAGCCTTCATCTCATCCAGAATCACTAGGCGAAGTACACATCGCCACCAAGCTCGATGGGGACAACTACTCCTTATGGGAAAAGCTAATGAGACGGGCCATTGGTGGAAAAGGTCTGGTGTCTCACATCTCTGGAGTTTCAGACAGACCACGACCAACCGACCCAAATTACAACCGATGGCAACAACGAGATGATTGCTGCTTCAATTGGATAATCAGCAATATCGACGCCAACCTCGTAAATGAGGTATCCCAGTACGCAACGGCTCACGACTTATGGGAAAGCCTGGCCACTACGTACGGGAGCGGCGCTGATCAATCAAATCTCTGATCTACACCGACAAGCCTACAGCCTGAAACAGGGGAATCTGTCATAAGAAAACCTATGGCAGAAACTTCAAGATTTATGGATCTCCGTCGACACTCGGGATCCAAATCCAATGGATACACCTCCAGCATTGAAAAATATAACCAACACATTCAACGACACAGGTTATAACAGTTTGTATGGGCGCTAGATGATCGATATGACAAAATCAAAAGGGAGATTTTAAACCTGGACCCAATACCAACAGCAAGGAAGGCGTATGGACTGGTCAGGCGAGAGTGTGTCAACGAGCGACTGATGAATCCCACATCAAAGGATCCAGGAATCGGCGTCGGACTTGGAGTATTCGACCGAAGCCGAAACCCTAATCCACCACTTCCACCGTCTACCAAACCCTACCAACGGGAAGAAGATAAGAGTAAAATGGTGTGCACCCACTGTGGAGGGAAGAAACACACGAAAGAAACATGTTTTCATCTTCACAGATTCCTAGAGTGGTGGGAGGAGATGAAGAAAGCTCGTCAGAACCGGGGCACAAATCGGAACGGCAGCAGAGCAGCGGCAGCCGTAACGACCGGAGACCGAGCCACCTACGCCGATACCTCGGCGGGCGGCGTCGGTTCAACCGGAATAAGTGGAGGCGGCGACCGAGAAAAGGCAGTACCGGAAGAGAAAGCCGTGGCCTCAGTTGTGCGAATATGGTCAGAAGGTAAAGTGACGAGAGAAATCATTCCCGGCAAGAGGCAGACGGCAGCAAGGGCCGAGGTCCCCACTGGGAAGGGATCAACGACGGCGACTAGGGTTCCTAGAGTGGAAGACAGAAATTTCGCCTTAAAAACCCCCAAGTCTCAAAAACCCAACATTGACCCCGCTACAATCTAGAAACCACAATTTGACCCCCGAGCCAAAAAGACTTCCCAAATCCTACCCCATAAAACCCATTTATTACACAACCACCCCTGAATTCGGAAACCACCCAATATTCACCCCCCAGAAGTCACGAATATTCCATTCTGACCCCCACACAAAAAAAACCTTCTAGATTGCACCCCAAAGTTCTAGAAAATTCATAAACCTGCCTACTATACCGTGTAAAAATTCCTTTGATACCATAGCCTGTTCCTTCATGTCCCAAATAGGCCCTAAAGATACTCATTGGATTTTTTATTTCGGAGCGACTGATACAATGTCGTTCGATGCTTCGGATTTTCTGACTATCACAAAATCCACTAAGTCTTATGTCTAGACAGCCAGTGGGGACCTAGCCCGGGTCCAAGGGGCCGGCACAATCAATATTTCCCCCACTTTACGCCTATCTAACTGTCTTTTTGTACCATCATTATCACATAAGCTCCTTTCTATTAGTCATGTGACAAAGGAGCTCAATTGCAAATTACTGATGCAACCTCAATTTTGCATGTTACAGGATATCAAGACGGGACGATAGTTGGGCGTGACATTGAGTGCAATGGACTGTACTATGTGGATGAGATAGCCCAACAGAGTGTTGCAATGCTGACTCACGAACCGACTGACAGACAGGCTTGGCTTTGGCATCGTCGGTTAGGACATCCATCCATAAGATATTTTCGCATGCTTTTTCCTAAGTTAGTCACTTCTATGAATTCCTTTCATTGTGAAACTTGTTTGTTAGCCAAAAGCCACATACATACTTTTAAATTGAACAACACGAGAATGAAAACTCCTTTTGCTTTAATACATTCAGACGTTTGGGGCCCTGCTCCTGTCACTGGGGGACAAGGTTTCCGTTATTTTGTGCTATTCATTGATGATTATTCTCGCATGACTTGGATTTATTTTTTAAAACATAAGTCCGACGTTTTTGACAAATTCACCGAATTCTATACCCTAATTCAAACCCAATATCACCGAAATATTCAAATCCTTAGGTCTGATAATTGGGGGGAATTTGTCAATACAAAAATGCAAGATTTTTTCAGGGAAAAGGGTTTAGTTTACCAAACATCTTGTGCCTATACACCCGAGCAAAATGGAGCCACAGAAAGGAAAAACAGATATATCCTTGAAATCACCCGAGCCCTTCTACTTGAATCCAAAATACCCAAATCCTTTTGGCCCGAAGCTGTAGCTACGGCAGTTTACCTCATGAACCGTTTGCCCACAAGAATCCTAAACTTCAAATCTCCCTTAGACATTTTTTTAACCACTTCGAGCTCCCATCATCCTTATCTTTAGAACCTAGGGTATTCGGGTGCACTGTCTTCGTTCATATCCCTAAGCACGAACGTACCAAATTTTCTCCATGTGCTCTTAAATGTGTTTTTCTGGGTTATGGAAAAATCAGAAAGGATATAGATGCTATGACCCAAACACCCGCCAGGTACACACAACCATGAACTGTGACTTTGTGGAAGGAGAATACTTCTACAGCCAATCTAGTAGTCAGGGGGAGACACAAACACCAGATAATCATCCGAATAGTGACCTACTAAATTGGCTGCCTACACCTACACCCAACAGTGTTACAAGGGAAAACCATTCGGGGGGGAGCCACAGCCAAGTCCTGTCACAGATGTTGGTCCAACAGAGGAGGTTAACGGCACCGCCGGGCCGTCACAACCAATAATACAGAACGAGGCGCGAAGTGACATCGACCAGCGATCAACCCCGACTTCGATTCCTGAGGTACAAAGTTCGAATATGTATAGTATATCTTCAGAGAATACTAATATTGATAGGAACAATGGAGTCGAGTGTGAAACTAATGGCGGGAAATGAGAGACAACACAAGCATATGAGCTACCTCCAAGAAGTACGAGAGGAGTCCCACCTCGAAGATACTCACAGGACTGGAAGGGAAAAAGGGGCAGATATGCGGTGGCAAATACCACACAGGACAATTATCAGAAATGGCTCGAGCATTCGAAACAGCTCTATATGAAGAAGAGGAAATCCCTCAATCATTTGAAGAGGCATCAAAACACAGACACTGGAGAGAAGCTATGAAGAAAGAAATAGATGCTCTGATCAAAAATGAAACTTGGGAGAAGTGCACCTTACCTAATGGGAAGAAGCCAGTTGGATGCAGATGGATTTTCACCATTAAAAGAAGAGCAGATGGTTCGATCGAGAGATACAAGGCGAGACTTGTGGCGAATGGATACACGCAAGTGTATGGGATAGATTATGAAGAAACTTTCTCCCCAATTGCCAAACTTAACACTGTTCGAGCTTTACTATCCGTAGCAGTATGTAAAGATTGGCCCTTACACCAGTTTGATGTCACCAATGCTTTCCTACATGGAGAATTAGAAGAAAATAAGAAAGTCTATATGGAAGTGCCACCAGGTTGCTCGGCAGAATTCGGAAAAGGCCAAGTATGTCGTTTGAGAAAGACATTGTACGGACTGAAGCAATCCCCAAGATTCTGGTTTGGAAGATTTTGCCAGGCAATGTCCAAACAATGATTCAAACAGAGTCAGTCGGATCACACACTCTTCACAAAGAAAAGGGGAGACAAGATCACGTGTCTAATTATCTACGAGGACGACATGATCATCACGGGGGATGATAGTGAGGAAATTCAAAGCCTGCGAGAGAATCTGTTCAAGGAATTCGAAATGAAAGATCTAGGAGCATTGAAGTACTTCCTTGGAATAGAAGTATTGAGATCCAGACACAGAATATTTCTAAGGAAAAAGAAGTATGTCCTAGATTTATTGGCAGAGACAGGCCTATTGGAGTGCAAGCCGACAGAAACTCCTATGATCCCGAACCACGGCTTAAAGATAGAAGAAGGGGTTTCACTTGCAGATCGCGAACGGTATCAGCCACTAGTAGGGAAGCTAATCTACTTATCTCACACTCGGCCAGATATTACATATGCAGTAGGCATAGTCAATCAGTTCATGCACCGACTACAAGTCGACCACATGGAAGCCGCCTTGAGGATCATTCGATATCTGAAAGGCACGGTGGGCTATGGAGTGTTTCTAGCAAAAAGAGAAACTCTAGAAATCGACAAGTACACCGATGCGGATTGGGCAAGTAATCTCGTCGATATGAAGTCTACCGGAGGCTATTTTACCTTTGTTGGAGGCAACCTTGTTACTTGGAGAAGCAAGAAACAAAAGGTGGTAGCCTTGTCTAGTGCAGAAGCCGAGTTCAGAGGAATCAAGAGTGGACTTATGAAAATCATGTGGTTAAGGAGGCTGTTAACAGAAATTGGCTACCCACCTACGCGGAAAAGTCAATTATTCTGTGACAATAAGGCAGCAATTAGTATCTCAGAGAATCCGGTGCAGCATGACAGAACTAAGCATGTGGAAGTGGACCGACACTTCATTAAAGAAACCTCGAGGCAGGTACCATTGAGTTCCTATTTGTACGTTCGAAAGAACAACTAGCAGACATCTTGACCAAAGCAGTTCATCCGAAAGCCTTCAAAGAGATTTGGGCAAGTTGAGCATCGGAGATACCGTTTCACAACTTGAGGGGGAGTGTCGAAGCAAATCAAAGGGGATATCCCCACAAATAGAGAAGATTACAGAAAATCAGTGATTGATTCAATTGTATAATTCTCTAAGAATAGATTGATTACAATTTATGATATTTACCATAGATAGGGAGAAGACTTTACTATAAATTGAGGGGATATATAAATCATTGAACATACAAGAAATACACAATTCTTCTTCTCTAAAACTTCTTTTCGCCATTATGCAATATCTCACCTCTCTTGATCACCATCGTTAAGAAAATGGAGGTGAAAATTAATATATAATGAAATGAGTGTGTCACAAGGATGTGAGAAATAGAATTGAAATCGGGAGTGGGGTGACAATTTTATCCAGAACCTGTGTTATCATTTGTTAGGGAGACATTAGAAATTAAGCAATAGTGTTGAGTATCGAATTTAATTAGGAAAGACATTCATCTTGATTAGTTACTCTTTCTACCTCTTTATTATTTACCTATTTTTTTTCGATCTCTCCTACTTTACCAATTTTGCATTAAAATTTGTGTCGGTTTCAAAGTCCTATTTTTAGGAAAATGGAGGGAGTACAAAATAAGACTTCAATTTGATTTAGATCACCTTACCATTATTGTTGTTTTATGCATTGATCTTCGTTCACTTATGGTAGGACAGTGGTTACGGCTCTCACCCTTAGCGGGCTACTGCGTACCTTGATTGAACACCCGTCACAATACTGTCGGGCAGAGATGTGGGGGCCCTTGGGGTTGGGGTTTCAACATTTGCTAGAACAAATAGAGTTCAAGATCGGTGACGTCTACATCATTGTTCGGAACCACCCAAAGTGCCTGAAAGGTGTTGCAACTACACGGCAACAGTGAGAATCGATCCTTGGCCATTCTTGCATAGCTGCCCCTCCGGAACCAACTGCGTTGCCTCTACGGGCTCTAGAAAACTTTCTTTGTTCTTCCTGGAAAAGGATTGTGCACTGCAGCCGTGCCGGAGAACTGCCCCTTCGGAACCAACTGCTTTGCCCCTACAGGCTCTAGAACTCTCTTTGTTCTTCTTGGAAAAGGATTTCGTGCCGGAGAACTGCACTGCAGGTACCACTCTTACCAAACAACCTTGTCCAAATCAAATCAAATCAAATCAACCGAGTTAGCCCTATTACTTCCTCCGTCCATAAAATGTTGTCCATGTTTGACTCAACACTGGTTATAAGAAATGTGAAGAAAAGTCAGTGAAAAAGTTAGTGGAATGTGGATCCCACATTTATAAATTAGTTTTATAATAAAATGTGAGTTTAATGAGTTAGTGGAAAGTAGGGTCCATTTGCCAAAAATAAAAAAAAAGCAAAGTGGACAACATTTCACGATGAACTGAAATGAAAAAATTGGACAACATTTCACATAAGAAGTACTTTTTAAATTATTATATTGCTTTTAATTAAATAAATTTGTGGCGTTCAAACTATTGCAGAAGAGTAAAGGGGGATAGATTCGTGTAACAAAGTCCATATTTGTGCATAGGTTTCATTTGGCCAAACATTCCTTGAGGCTTGAAGCCATGATGGAATTGGTAACGTGCTACTTCGGGAGTCATTAAAATTGACAACTTTAGATCACTTAGAACTAGTGGCTGAGATAAACTAAATTGGAATACATTATGAATAATATAACTAAACTAATTAATTGACGCGTTGCGTATAGAGTAGTAGAGATTCTCTCGTGCACGTCGGAACGTAGGATTTAAATGTTGTTTAAAGTTTCAACATGTATGTGTCTCGCATGTGTACCACAATTAAATTCATTCCTATAATATTATTTGTCATAAAAATAAAATTTATTAATCAATCCGGACCTGAAAAGTATGAACATTTAGTTTGACACGGGTCTGAATATATAATAGGTAAAATAAAAAAGAAATAAATGATAGAGAAAAAATTAGGTAACGTAATAGCGATGAGAGAAAAAAGTAGATCAAGTGTTAGAGAGAATCTTTCAATATTAAAAAAAGAGACTATATTTTGTGGACATCCTAAAATGACAAAATAAACCTATTTTTCTGTAGACGGAGAGAGTAAAAATACTACATCTGTCCCATAATAGGAGTCCACATTTGATTCGGCACGAGTTTTAAGAAATGTAAAGAAAAGTGAGTTGAAAAAGTTAGTGGATAAAGGGTCCCACTTTTATATATTAGTTTCATAATGAATGTGAGTAGAATGAGTTAGTAGAATGTGTGACTGACTGAAATGCGTGCAGGTTCACGGTGTCGTGTTAAGCAAGGATGTATCCTACTCATCAGAATAGAAGTCCCAGCCAACCAAAACCTGACATCAAAGAAGTTCCTCAACCCACTTCTACTAGCTAGTATAGTGGAGGTAAGGGTCGAATCCCACAGAGATGGATGCGCTTTGGGTAATTGTGGTGATAGTCTGGAGGGGGTTGGTTAGCTACCACACTTAGGTTGAGATTCTACCTAGACGGGAATTAAAGGTGGTACTCTACTGACTGGGTGGTGTGAAAGTGGACGACATGTGGTTGTGTAAGTGAGAGTGGGGGACAAGGTGTTTCAGGGACATGTGGAAAGTACTCGGTTACTATAAAAGGCTAAACGGAATATCAGAGAAAAAGTGGTGGTTGGGTGGCTAAATCTGTAGGGTACTAGCAGAAAAGCAAAGGACAAAAGTAAAAAGTAACTAAAAAGTAAAGGTGATCCCAAACTTGGATCTGGATGTTATCTTCTTCAACAAGAATGCAGAAAATCAAACAAACTCAGATTCCATGGTTAACATTTGCAGATCAACAACTTCACAAATCATATCCACAATTAACTTACTAAAATTTTAAGATTAAACGAGTGAAATCAAGAAATAAACATACTGGACGACATGCAAGGTGGCATAATCACGTGAACTCAGATTTCGCACTTAATCACTTCAGAAATTAAATCTAAACAGCAACTTAACTAACAATCACAGATCAAGCAACTCCAAATGAAATCATGCTTTCAACACTTGGAAATTACATCAACAACTAGATCTAATATACCTAGGCAGAATGAAACAGATTCAAACTGAAATAGATGCATAAAAACAACTTCATTGCATAAAACGTTTGGATCACAACAAAACACTTCAAAAGATCACAAGTACTGAAAATGCAACATATCCAACGAAAAGATAACAAGTAAGATTAACTAGGAAAGCGAGTAAAGATTGTTTTGCCACTCCGGGCGATGAAACTGCTACGACTACGAAATAAACTAGATGGAACGATGGAAGGCGATTCTCCGGTGGAACTTCAGATGACCATGGCTGTGGCGAGGAATGAGAAGATTTTGGATTATGCTGAAGGAACTGATCTACCGAGAGAGAATACTCTAACTAAGTGTGAATGTCCATGATGATCATTTTCTCTCCAAGTGGCTTCCTTTTATAGGGAGGCATGTCCTTGCTTTTTAGGGTAGACTCACTTCATAAAATGACTCTTTTGCCCTTGTTTGTGGTTGATCCTTCCCATCAATCATTCTTCTCCATCTCGGGCATTTTTGGCATGCATCCTGGTCAGTATTGCACCCTTCTGGCGCTTATTTTTCACCTGAGTTATCCGACCCCTTTCGTACTGACTGGTACCCTTTTCTTGCACACTTTAGCAACTGTTTTGTAGATATAATCCAATTAAGCACGTTATACTGACCAGTAACCAAGGCCTAGAATGCGACTTATCACCGACTTACCATTTATAGTAAAAGTAAAAGTGGACTCTTATTGTGGGACGGACTAAAATGACAAAAGTGGACTCTTATTATGGGAAAGAGGTAGTATTTAAATTAGAGATGGAGTAAAGTAAGAGAGAAAATAATGTAGAGAAGAATCGTCTCTATATTATTCTCTCTTTTACTTTATTTTTTCTCCATTTTAACAATTTATTATTCTCCGTCCCACAAAATTAGCCTTTTTCATTTTGATCCGTCTCACAAAATTAGCCAATTTTTATTTCCAGTAAGTTTTTCTCTCTTATAATGTGGGCTTTCACCACTAACAATATTTCAATCACTTTTCTTTATACATATCTCCTACTTTACAAATTTTGCATTAACACCCGTGGCGTCTCTAAAGTATTTATTTTTAAGGGATGAAGAGAGTATTATTTTTTCAAAAACGAGTGAAGAAAATGAAATGACTTAACTACCGTGGAATGAAGAAATTATTATATGAATGGTTATATAAAAGATTGAAAATAAAATTGTCTAAAATATCTAGTTAACTCAAAATACTCTTTAATTATCAATTAGTAAATTAACTATTACCTAGATAATAATTATATGATTAATTATTATCTAAATAATAAAATTGATAGCTTATGGTACACTCATCAAAATTTTATCATTAATATACGAGCAATTGAATATTTTGGAAAATAAGATAATCGGAAGATGAAGTATTTGGATTATTTTTGTTGACATCTTCTCCCTCCGCCCCACTAAAGATAACCAACTTTCCTTTATTCCGCTTTCTTAATTTACTTTTTTCACTTAACGCACAAAATAAAGGTACATAAAATTTCATGCAGCCCATGGAAGGGGTTATATTCCTTGTGACGGAGGGAATACAATATTTAGTTTTCTTTTATTTAATCAAACGTTTTCTGAAAAATACTAATAATATCTTCTCTACATTTTTTCTCTCTTACTTTATTTTCTTTCCGCTTAACTCACACAACAATAATATATACTCCCTCCGTCCCACATTAGGAGTCCCATTCTGTTACGGACGTGCTCCGCAACGAGACCAGTTATCAGACTTCTCGTATGGATTTGGCGATTTGACCTTCGACGTTCTAGAAAGATAGACCTCGAATTGCTGATTTTCGGACGTTCTCCGACGAGCAGCAATTAGGAAACGAAAGATAATATTCTTGTTGCTCCAGACAAGTTTAGGGAAAATATTATATTCATTGATTGATTGATTATAATGATATAATCTCTCCTATTTATAATACTAGAATACTACTACCCTAACTTATTGACTAAGAAACAAATATCTAAATATAAATTGGAAAGATATGGTAAATCAAATATGCAACTAAATAATTGGGATATGATCGTATCAACTCCCCCACGGTTGAAATTCACCTTGTCCTCAAGGTGGAAACCAAGAAACAACGATGAGAGTTGAAAGCAAAAGCTTTAGCGAGGCGTCTCCTCCTGGATCAAACACAAGCCAAATAGGCGAACGTCTCCCATCATCTCCATCAAATTTCTGATCCTTAGTGAAGACAACCGGTTTTGCTAGCATGTTTAGCCCGAGGCTACATGTAAGTGCATAGACTACGACGGATGGATACGTTACTTGGTGAAGGCGATTCACCACTTCCTCCATCAACCCATTCTCAACACCACTGTGTAGATTTGTTTCCTTCATGATTGAAGTTGACTTCTCTTCCTCTACGGTTGTCCTTTCTCTTGCAATACCATCTTCCAACAAAGACTCTTTCTTTCTACTAAAAATGGGGTTGCACGACAGAGAGATCACGGCTGGTGGAGAGGGCAAATTGTCTAACAATTCTTCCTCCTCCTTTTTCAACGAGCTCGGGACAACAACTTGTGGATGTGGATTAACGGCCAATAAGGGAGATGTTACGGGCAGTGGTTGCAAGGGTCGGTAAGCCCCTGATGAGACGTAGGGCGACAGCTCTAAGGATGATGCCGGACTTGACTGTTGTGGCGGGTGATCTGATTGCCTCGGCGGCGGCATTGCAGCCGCAACAGGCAGTGGCGCTGCCGAACGGCGGTGACCTGGTGGCAGTGGCGGTGGTATAGACCGCGAGGGTTTGTATTCGTGCCGCCATTGGTGATACTAAGCATGGGGATTTCGTGGGGGCACGTTCGACGAATAGGGTGGGTGCCTTAAAGTCGATGTCGTGTTTTGCCTCGGCTGCTCGTATGAAGAATCCAAGTCGGCGTAGGGCGACTTCCGGTATAGCGGTGGTTCCGGCAGCGGAGGAGCACGAGTGTCTCCAACACGGTGACTGGAAGTTTGGAAGGGCAGATCCCAGCCAGTTGGACGATGCCTAGGCGCTCCCGAATCGAAATCCGCATAGGGTTGTCGTCCATACGCTGCTTTTGACGCATGCAATTTTTTCACACGGCGATCGATTTCTTCACATCGTGATTTCAGCCTGGATTCTAATTTGTCAAATCGGGCCATGATCTTCTCCAGCCCGGCGGAGAAAATCTCGCTCGATCCTGGGAAGGCCGCGGCGGATTGCTGCCTTCCAGATTATCGCGCAGGGAAAGCCCCGGTTGACCATCCCCGCGACGGGTCATCGCCGACAAGCGACACGACGGATCGAGGGGATCCAAGTGGTGTGAGACGTAGGGTGATTCTGGATCAGGCCACGACGGTGGACGGAGTACTTCCACCCGGCTGCTCGGAAGGTTCCAACAGGTTACACGGCCAGGTTGGACCGGCTGGTAGGGACGGAATGACTATGTTGCCAGAGGGAAGTCGTATTGATGACGGCGGTAGCCGGCGTAGTCGTATGACATGTCGACGGACTGAAGCGTGGGTGTGGTAGAGATGGTGGTGATGCGGCTGACCTTTTTTTTATATTGGTGATTTGTTTGGGGGATACAGATGAACGAAGACGGAGGATGAGCACGGGATGAAAGCACCAGTTGTTACGGACGTGCTCCGCAACGAGACCAGTTATCAGACTTCTCGTATGGATTTGGCGATCTGACCTTCGACGTTCTCGAAAGATAGACCTCGAATTGCTGATTTTCGGACGTTCTCCGACGAACAGCAATTACGAAACGAAAGATAATATTCTTTTTGCTCTAGACAAGTTTAGGGAAAATATTATATTCATTGATTGATTGATTATAATGATATAATCTCTCCTATTTATAATACTAGAATACTACTACCCTAACTTATTGACTAAGAAACAAATATCTAAATATAAATTGAAAAGATATGGTAAATCAAATATGCAACTAAATAATTGGGATATGATCGTATCAACTGTATCACATTCACTTTTCTGCACTCATTTAATTTGATATTAAATGGTTAAAGTGGAGAAATTGTAAAGTAAGATAAAGAATAATGTTTAGAAGAGTCTTGTCATACCCAACACGGTCTAGCCCGACCAATTCACCAAATAGGTCTAGGCTAGGCCAAACCCATCCTAGTCCGTTTCAAATGATGACGAAGCCATGATATTTTTGTTTGGGGGGGTCCAAAAACTTTTTATAGTTATGAGCTGTTTTTCGACGTCGGCATCAGTGTCCTCGAAAACAACTGCGACATGAGTGGTAGGGGCAGTGAAAGATAGAGATTATAACGAGATAAATAATCACATAATGAGTGTTAGAAACTATAAATATAATAATATATACGGTAAATTTTGTTAAAATCAATTATGCGGTCAAAATTGTCGAAAATGCAAAATGACGATTTCACCGTCATAACTACTATTAATAGCATTTTTTACGACTATACGTCGCGATATCAAATAAAGCATATTATATAGTTAGTCGCACATATTCATATTTCAAATCTTATAATTTCCATTCTAAAAGTTCTCCATATTTTTTCAATCTATTGGATATATATTTATATTTAATATGATCAAATATTTGCTATTTAAAATAATTAAAAAAATAGAATAGAAATACATTTATGTTTTCAATAATCCAATATTTTTCATTTGAAATAAGTTAAAAACTAGACTATAATAATATAAGCAATACTGTAATTAAAGTATTAAAAATGAAAAATAGACTAGCAAAAATAATACCCGCACCGTTTCACAAGAATATGCACTCTTTCCTTTTTAATCCGTTTCACAAGAGTATCCATACTTTTAGAAACTCTTTTCTCTCTAATCATGTGAAACGAGTATCCATACTTTTAGAAACTCTTTTCTCTCTAATCAGGTGAGACTCATTCTCCACTAACAATATTTTAATTGTTTTTTTCTTTTTACCTCTCTCTTAATTTTATCAATTGTGCATTTAAACCATGTTCAATCAAAAGTGTATACTCTTGTTGGACGAAGGGAGTAACTAATAGTACTACTATAAGTACTAAATTTTAAAAAAATACACTACGAAGAATAATACTCATTTCTTGCCAACTAAGTTGCTGCATTTCTTATGGGTACCAAAAATAAGAAAGAATATGTAAATACAGATAAAATAAAATAGGATAGATGAATAAAGTATGAGAGATAAAAGAGAGTAGAGTTAGATATGATATAAAGTACAAATGATTAGATATTTTATTTTTTATCAAAAAAGAAAATTACTCAACTTAGTTGAGACATCCGAAAAAAGAATACGCCTCAACTTAGTTGGGAAAGAAATTACTCAACTTAGTGTTAGGTTAGGGCTCCCAACTTGTGGAAAAAAGACCCATATGGTATTGGCCCATTTATTTTCTTATATAGGTTAATGGAGAACTTATGAATGCCTATCAAGAGTGTACGAGCCGTCCATATTGAGAGGAGAGAGAGAGAGAGAACGTGTAGAAGGAAAAAAGAGAGAGTGTTCTCCAAGTTTCTGCAGTGCGCAGTCTCAGTTTTTGTCCCGCTCGGAGGACCAATCATTTTCCGATCGACTTGAAATTTTATCTAGAGGTGGAAGACTCGTGGAGATTCGTTCTGACCGAAGGAAATTAAATGTCAACGGTCAGATCTTCAGTCATGAAGTTTTGAACATGACTGCAGTTTCTTGAGGTGTTTATTTCATATGTTTTGAAGTTGTGTTGATTATCTAGTGCATTCATTGTGTTGTTAAGGATCAGATATCATTAAAAACTTATTTGTTGTATTCTCTCCTCGTGATAGTAAATTTGGTAGGCCGATGGTCTTGTGGTTTTTATCTCTTCACGTTGAAGAGAGTTTTCCATGTAAAATCTTTGTGTTGATATTTTCTATTATCGCTTCTCATTATCATATTATTGATTCATCCGTATTATGTGTTATTTTAGTGCTCTCCTATAATATTCTTGCAGTTGGGGAGTTTGTTTATCAGCTGCGCCTTAGAATTAAGCCACTCATCCCAACAGTGTGGTACCAGAGCCATGGTTGAGGTGTTTTGATTTGCTCAAATCATGGAGGCAATTAATACTTGTAAAATAGTTTCATTGAATTCAAAGAATTATCACACATGGAAGGGGAAAGATGAATGATCTTTTATTTGTGAGAAGTTTGCATCAACCTATATTTGCCTCGGAGAAGCCGCAGTCTAAGAATGATGAAAATTGGGCTTTTGAGCATGAACATGTGCGTGGTTATCCAAATGTGCTGGACAATAAAGTTCACAATCTTGTTGACAATGAAAAAAATGCGAAGACACTCTAAAATACTCTTGAGAAGTTGTACGCCTCCAAGACATGTAACAACAAACTATATATGCTGAAACAATTGATTAATTTAAGATACTCTGAAGACACGTCTATATCGAATCACGTGAATGAGTTTCAAGGCGTGTTAAATCAATTGTTGGCCTTGGTGTTACTTTTGAAGACGAGATAATTGGTTTTAGGTTACTCAATACTTTGCCTAATTCTTACGAGACATTTCGAGTCTCGCACACTAACTCTACTCCTGAAGAAAATATTTCATTTTGATTATGCCAAGAATGGAATTCTCAATGAAGAGATTCAAAGGAAGACTCAAGGCACATGGTCGCAGAATGAAGTCTTGTTTACAGAGCAGAGGGGGAGAAATCCAAATAGAGATCAAGGTAATAGTGGAAAGAGTAGAAACAAATCCAGATCGTCCAAATACAAGGATGTTTAGTGTTATTGTTGTCATAAGCTAGGTCACATCAAGAAAATTTGTTGGTATTTGAAGAACAAAGAGAATGGGAATAATAAGAATGCAGAGAATTCTGAAGAGGATTGTATTGACTGTGTTGCTGCTGCTACAATGATCTTGTCATTGTTTCTGATGACCATGATATTAATTAGGTCTCTTCTCATATATGTAATATTGGTGACTCCGGTGCCGTTGCCCATGTTATAATTGTTGGGTTACCGTAGCGGAAGACACGGAAAACAAACATGTCGTTACGGATATATTTAGGTGATTATTTGATTGAAAGAGTAGTTTTAGTGCTTGTGTTTTCACACACGTGAGTGCATGGTCGTGTAATCCACTGATTAGGGAAAGATCCTGAAACCTAGTTGTGTCGCTAGCAAGAGGACCTAAAAACCTGTTATCAACAATATACCTCAACCCACTTCTACTAGCTAGTATAGTGGAGTAAGGGTCGAATCCCACAGAGATGGATGTGTGCAAAATGTTATTGAGGTTATAGTCTGGAAGGGTTGGTTAGCTACCACGCTTGGGGTTGAGATCTACTGATGTGAATCCCTGTATTCACAATCATAGAATACAACGATGTCGAGGGCCATGGGTTGATTGGGGTCCGAGAAGAGGGTGGAGACATGACAAGGAGTCAAGCCGAATGTGGAGGTCTGTTCAAACGTCAATATGCCTACTGAGACTGTGTCCAAATGCTGATCCAAGACCACCATCGTCTTCATCGTCGAAATACCTTTGCGTGGGTACCTCACACGCCCCAAACGGAGTTCGGATGAGAGAGATATGGCCGTTTGACGAAAGTCGCGCAATGCTGAACGAAACGCACGGTCGGGCGTTTGTCCTCATGCAAAACGCCTGGTCGGGCGTTTTTGTCGATAGTTTAGTTTTTGTCCAGAAACTTCGCCCGGTCGGGCGAAATGAACCTAGGGAAACGCCTGGTCGGGCGTTATGTCCAGGATGTGTCTTTTTGACCAAGAATTGTTTTATTTGCTCCTTTGTTTATTCTCTTGTATAAATACCCATGTTAGGGTTTTTCTATGGCAGACATTGAACATTATTGAAGAACACAGACTCCATTGGAGCACCCATCTTCATCATTGAAGATTTATCCAAAATCCCTTGTGGTTGCATTTAATCTATTGTCGGGCTTAGATTATTTGTTAAGGTATGCTTGCTAGTTCTTGTGTTGCTAGTTGGTGGAGCCATTAGGTTTTTGTTTGTGAAAGTAGTCATTGGGTTTTTCTTTCTTGAGCTTGAATCTAAACCATAACACTTATCATCTTCTTCTTCTTTTCCATCTTTTTATTGTCCTATTTCTTGTTTGGGGTTATTGGATATTATTGCAAGAACAAATCCGGGCAACATATGTTTATTGAATCTTTAAGATTCACATTATCTACCAAGACACAAAACTTAAAACGGACCTATACTATCCTGACTGGTAAGACTGGTTCATGTTGGGAGTAAGTTGAGTACGTGAATAACAGGTTTTGTGGGACTGGAGTGCATGTGAAAAGAAAAAGTTTACTAAAAATGGACAAACAACGACAGCTACAAATATTCCAACGAACTGGTTGATGAATTGCTAGATCCGCAGAAAAGACTAACGAAAAACAAAGGACAAAAGGTAAAGTAGCTGAAAAGTGTAAAGTGGTTCAATAATCGGATCTGGGTGTTATCCTCTCCAACAAGTATGCAACAATTGTTGATGAACAAAAACTCCATGAACAACATCTTGAATCAACACTTTCCACATATTTAAATCTAAAATTAAGAGCTAAATCGAGATGATTAAAACCGAAAATCCTAGATTATGCAGACTGACTAACATGCAAGGTGACGAAAACTATGCGATTATAATTTTCATGCGTTTCACTTTGAAATAAACGATCAAACACTTGGAAAATTACTCAATAAAAGCAGATCTATCCTATCCAAGAGAATCCATGCTCAAACAGTTGGAAATTCATGCTAAACTACTAGATCTAACTAATCTAGGCAAGAAGTAAACATTTTCAACCAAAAGATAAACGAAAAGTAAATTCCAACTTCATAATGATCAGATCCAAAACGAAGTACATAAAAATCCAAAGAACAACGACGATAACAAAAAATCCCTAATAAATTAAGTAAAAACTAGAGTTAAACTAAGAAAGCGAATAAAGATTGTTTGGCCCCGAGGGCGATAAAACAGTGTTTCTGCGACGACCATGGCTGACTGGAACGGTGGTGAACTCCCTCCGGCGGAATACCGGAGTCCTCAAGTGATCATGACTGATGGTGAGGAACGAGAAGTGGTGGAGTTTCTGAGAGTGAAGTGAGTGCTTTTTTTGTGTATGAGTGTAGGTCTCCCTCTCTCTTCATGTGACCCTCTATTTATAGGGTGGCTTGCTCTCATTCTTAGGGTTTCCCTCTGATGTGGAAATGTCGCTTTTGCCCATTTTGAATACTTGGTCTTATCTAGCAATCCTCAATTCTCCATCTCGAGCCTTGTGGCATGCATTCTGACTAGTATTGCACCCTTCTGGCGTCCTTTTCACTTGAATCTTTCGGTTTCTCTCTACTGAATTGTACCCATTTCCTATACACTTAAGCAACTTTCTTGTAGATAATGCAAGTTAAACTCATCATACTGACCAATAACCAAGGCCTATAAAGCGACTTATCAGTAATAAATCCAATTTTCATGCAATAAACATATATCTATAGATAGAATACATCAAAGGCACATAAACTTGCTATTTGATGTTGATTTTATTGTTACCTCTCTATCCATTGAAGGATTGACGTTGCTATTAGCATCTCATGGTAATCTTTGGTTTCTTGACCACGAATCTTCCATTCTATTCCCACGTCCTTGATTATTCTTCTAAGATGGGCGGATCTTGAAGAATCAATAATAGTGATATGAGATTTAGGGAGACCGATACAAAACACGAGATTGTCTTGTCAAAATCCTATGACTTAGGATATAACAAGAAAAAAATCCAACACCCTAATCTCCCTAGGGCAAAGGCACAAAAACCGACGCAAGAGGGAGAGAGAGAAGGCCGGCGACGGCGGCTAGGGTTTGGAGAGACTATTGTGTATGTTGTTGTGTTCTAGAGTTTCCATATCTCTTCGTTATTTATAAGATGGAATATTGTTTTATTCCACTAAAGAACAATATTGAACTCTTATGTAAATCACCAAATTACGAAGAACTTGGGTTCCTTACGAAGAACAATATTTTACGAAGAACGTGACCTCAATTAAATTAATTCTCCAAGGAGTTTTTATAGTTTGAAACTTTATTTATTATTCTTAGAATAAAATTCCAACTGCGCAGTTTTCTAAATAATAAATTTCTTTTTCAAACACCTCTTGGGATTAATCATACCACACTGGGCACGCGAATTCTATGAGATAATATTCTAATATTTTCATGTTATTCAATTACTACCACCCAAGATACCATGATTGAGTTGCGGAAAACTCTCACATATTGATAGGTCAAAGTGGCTTCTAATTAAATAAACAATATTAATATTATTTGCACAGACTAGGAAATACTAAAATTTCTTAAGTATATTCTTTAGTAGATAGCAATAAAGAAACGAGTTGAAAATGAAACAACGAGATGAAAAAAATGATGAGCCCAAAACCCTAATTAGGGTTTGGGCCGCCACCCCACAGCCGAGGCTACTGCCGCAGCTGCCTCCATCGCTCCCACTGGAGCAGCCGCCGGTGTCCAGCAACGAAGACCGCCACTGGAGCAGCTCCTCGCGACCTCCGGCGTTGCAGATGCTGCTCCCACTGCAGCACTGCCTCCGACGAGCATCACGTCGCTCCTGTCCGGAGATGGAGCCGCTGCTGCCACCACCGATCAGCCATGACTGCTCGAAGACGACGTCTCTACCGCTGACTTACTGAAGACGTCGCTGCCATGGCTGGATCAACAACGAACCACGGCTTTCGACTTCGTCAGTGCCACCGCTGTCTGCTTCTCTGACCAGCCAAGACCGCGGCCGCTTCCTCTCACCAGATCTGGATCTCGGATCCCCGATGAAGACAGCCCGGTACATGAACACGCCTAGGGTTTAACAATTGTGTTCATTTGGTCATTTTCGATTTAATTAACTTGATTCATCGCGGTCGTTTCGCTTGACCGTGATCTTAAATCTTAATTAATCGTTTCTCAATTATAACAATCTTTTATGTTCACACCAATATCGCACATTTAACTTTCAAACTTTTTAGCAATTTAAATTGTTCTAGCATATTAAAAACACAATCTATCGATATATGAATATTTGCTTAGATCTAGAATATTTTTGTGAAAAACTTGAATTAGATTCAAGATTCATAATATTCTCTCATCGATCCAAGTATTCAATCATGGATCACCTTGTTTCTTGATTCAAACAAATATATTCACTTAAACACATACATATATGTATCAATTAAACATATAATCTAGCATATATTACTTAGAACATATGGATCTAATGATATTCATTATAGATCTAGAATATTTTGTAGATTTTAGGATTTAAATCCAATAATCTCAATATTCAATCATCGATCTAGAACATCACATCATAGATCTAGAAGAAAAATCAAGAAAACACAGATCCAACACATATTATAAACATATGATATGAAATTGCATGATTTTCGAAAAACCCTAGTTTTTACACTATAATTTTCTAAGATTACAAATAATTAATCACATATCAGAGCTAAAAAATTTGTTGTGATACCAATTCTTGGGGTTACTGTAGCGGAAGACACGAAAAACTAACAGGTCCTTACGGATCTATTTAGGTGATTATGTGATTAAATCCAATTTTCATGCAATAAACGTAGATCTATAGAGAGAACACATCAAAGCCACATAAACATGTTATTTGATGTAGATTTGATTGGTTACCTCTCTATCCATTGAAGGATTGATGTTGCTAGCTGCATCTCGTGGTAATCCTAGGTTTCTTGACCACGAATCTTCCATTCTATTCCCACGTCCTTGATTATTCATCCGGGTAGCGGATCTTGAAGAATCAATAATAGTGATATGAGATCTAGGGAGACCGATACAAAACACGAGATTGTATTGTCCTAATCCTATGACTTAGGATAGACCAAGAATAAAATCTAAAACCCTAATCTCCCTAGGGCAAAGGCACATAAACCGATGTAAGAGGGAGAAAGAGAAGGCTGGCGATGGCGGCTAGGGTTTGGAGAGTGATAAGACTCGTTTCATGCATTGGTTTTGGGTGACATTATATGCTTTTGGAAGAGATAATGCACAAATTGTGAGCATAAGTGTGCAGGTATCTGTTGGATCAAGTAGATAGTACAAACTGACCGAGCAGATTCAGATTGAGCAGAAATGGAGCAAAAGTGGAGAAAAAGTCGCCAAACTGATCAAGGAGACAGAATGGCGTGCTGACATGACAAGCTGTATGAGGAAAGATCAAATCAGAAAAGTGAGTTTTTAGTGTGCAGATTGTCAAGTTGACCAAGCAGAAGGTGCGCCTTGATCAAGTGAGCGCAGAAGGGGAAAATGACCAAAAATGGTGGCAATGGATCTAGTGGGCGAAGGTGAATTGACCATGCCAGGCGGCCAACAAGTTGATCAAGAGGAGTTTACCACATGAAGACATGAGCTGAGTGAGTTGATCAAGAGGAGCTCACCACATGAAGATCCTCAATTACTGCAAGGGTAAAATGGTCAAATCGGATGAAAAGTTTCCTTAGGGTTAAAGTGGAAGCTGCTCTATAAATAAGGAGTTTTCCAGAATGAACAGCAGCGCTTAACGCTATCGTAGTTTAGGTAGGAAGCTTTCATAGTCGCTTAAAGCCACCGCCCTCTTAGCTTAACGCCACTGCTTTCTTTGTTCAGTTTCGTGATTTCGACGGAGGGATTGACAACTCCGACGTCGGGATTACGTTTAATTTCATGTTTCAAGACTTTAGTGTACATTTACAGTGTGTTGGTCATTTCAATGGTGGAATTGACGTCTCCATCTTAGAAGCTCCTTCACACCTCACTTTCTAGTTAGATTTAATGGGTTCGACAGCGAAATTGACGACTCCGACATTGGATCTCACTTATTTCCAGTTTTATGAAGTTTTGGTTTATTTCATGTTTATGATGCTATTTACTCATATTTCTTGGATGCTTTTCGCAATTGGTGGTTTAGATGTTGAGATCTAGCTAGTTGTTGCGTAGGATTTGCTCAATATTCATGGAGTAGATGTTGTTTTTTTGTTCTAATTTAGAAGTAAATTGTGTTCCGAAGGTTTCTTATTTTCTCCCTGCAACTTTTGAATCTCGATCATGTTTTAAGCTGTAAATTCACTACTCTTGTTTCTGAAATGATTTCAAGCAAATGTTTGTTTCAAGTTGCCCTTAGTTTAGAAATTTCCATGCCAAGTCTCTGTCTCGAGCTCATTACTTTCTCTCAAAGCTTTCAAACACTCTTCCACTCATGCTCCCTTGTTAGATTAGTTTAAGCTCTCAAGCTCAGTTTTCATGTTTAAAGTTCAACTTTCCCACTCTAGTGTTTAGATCCATGCTCAAGTGCTTAAGGCATGGTGGCTAACACCAACCCCGTGTCGTAGAAACAATCTCAAGTAGGTCCATGGTCTCTATGGCTCGACCCCGCTCTTACCGCTTATACTTAGTAATATTTGTTGCAAAAGTGGGAAACTATAAATCTTGTTGAAGTAGGGACACGCACACACGACACACGTGCAAAACCCATCTCTTCAGAGAGACAATTTTTTATTGTGTTGTGTTCTAGGGTTTCCACATCTCTTCACTATTTATGTAACGCCCCACTTTTTAAACCCTAATTTTCGAAACTTAAATTTGTTTGGATTTAATGTTTTTGATGTCGCGAAGTCCGTGAATTAAATATCGAGTGGAATTGTTATTTGTTTTTATTATGACCTAGTTTTGATTTGGAGTTTGGACTATGCGTTGGCTGAGTCAATTTTATTTATTACGTGACGTGGGTGGTTGAATAATTGATGCGTGGTGAATTTAACTGTTTTCGAATAATGGATAACTTGTTATATGAACTCAAAATTTGTGATGGTAAGTAAAATCACAATGCGAATTTAAATAATTCATTTCCGTGAGAAATATTTATTGGATTCAATTTCGTGTTGGGTAGGTTAAGTTAAATAAATAAAACAAGTCCAATCTTGTGAAATTTAAACTGTGGACTATAAAATTTAAATAAAAATATAAAGAGGACTCCCACATTAATTAATTTAAATTATACCCTATCATTAGCCCAATTACCGAATCCATTTATTTCTTGAGCCAAAGTTTCAACTCAAATAATCTGCAGATTACCTCTTTTTCTAATCTGCCGTGTTTTCTTGTCTCTCCCATGATCTGCAAATAAAGTCCCAAAAATAAAATTAGTCAATCACAATTTATTTCAATTGATTGTGTAATCAATCCCTCCAATCAATTTCAATCCTCCCCAAATTACTCACTCACAAATCACGGTTATATTTCAATTTTCATACCCTAATCTCTCATCTCTTAACAGTCTCTCACACTTTCCCTCTCACAATTCAACATTTTTGTTCCTGCTCCAAACAATAACCGAAGGGTAGACAGAGAAGAGTTCATCTTTTTTTCCCTCAATCCAAAACTCACCAAGGTAATTTATCCATCCATGTTCTACCTCACAAATACTCACGTGTTATTCCTTCCTTGAACTACACGATCTTGCAGTACTTAACAACTTCTGTTTTCTATAAAAGTTGCAATCCGACATTCGACGATCAGGACCCAACTCAAGCTTCTTGCGAGAATAAGTTTCTTCCTTTTTCAATCCAATCAAATTCACGGTATTTTTGTACGCCCAATCTTTCCTCTCTCTATTCTACAAGTTTTGAAACTTACTCTTTTAACATCTCTGTCAGGAACCAAGAACCCAATTTAGAGAAGAGGTTATCAGCTGTTCACTCGCAATCTACCAACAGAAGGTATATACTTCTCACTCCCCACCCAAACCCAAATTTTATGTATACCATTGCATCCATATAACTCACATTTAAATAGAACCAATCGAATTAAGAATCGAACTTTAAGAATACTTCTCTTTTTTTTTTTTAAAGACTAAAGGCTCATTTTGGTCCTTAACATATTGCGATTTTATGATTTTGGTTCAAAACATTACCTTTTGAATTATTCGGTCTCTCACCAATAAAAATGGGTCACATTTGGTCCATTTTTTACGGTTCCATCAAAAATTTGACGGTCAACGAATTTTAACTTAATTTTGACCTGATTAAGTTAATAAATATATTTTATTAATGTCCAATATCTAATTAACCCAAAGCTATGTGATTGTAATCCATGGAGACCTCTTACAGAGAGGTCATACCGTCGAAGAAGTTGGGAGGGACGGAGGTGAACTTGTTGTTGTTGACGGAAAGCGTTTTCAGCGAGTTCAACCCGGCGAGACTCGGGAGGGCGCCGGAGAGCTGGTTGTTTTGGACCTCCAAAGTTTGGAGAGATGTGACCTTTCTGAGGGAGGGAGGCAGTGAGCCCTAGAGGTTTGGTTTTGGACCTCCAAAGTTTGGCTCTGCACTTCTACCCCTCAAATGCTCTCAATTTCATTTCCTCAACACCATTGTTGTCTAGATCAAGAACCTCTCTCGAACACTTTTACACTCTAGCATCCAACATCATCATTCCCCTTTATCCCCTCCGCCATACCTGCCGACGCTGACCTCGCCCTCACAGCCGCCACCTCTGACGCTGACTTCTTCCCTAGTCTCCAACAAACCCAAGTCGTCGCTGAATTCCATCAATTCGTTCCACAAATGCCGCCACCACGTCCAATTTGTCTGCTCCGCGACGACGAGAATGTAGGCGACGAGGCTGTAGGAGCGGGCTGCATACTCAGTAGTGGAAAAGGTGCTGAGCCAGCGCCGCGTTTGTTTTTGCTGCTCGCGGATCTCCGCCGCCCACTTCCCCAGTCTTGCTGCCAGACGTCACTGTGGATTGGGGCCTTTTTTGGGGATGGAGGGATGAGATGATGGATGAACAAAGACAATATGTTTGGGACCAAATAGGTAGAATACATTATTGTGTTAAAATTGTTAATCCATTCAAAATTAAGTTAAAATTCGTTGACCGTCAAATTTTTGACGGAACCGTCCAAAATGGACCAAATGTGACCCGTTTTTATTTGTGAGGGACCTAGTAATTCAAAAGATAATGTTTTGGACCAAAATGGGCCTTTAGTCTTTTTAAAACTTAGCAGAGTGGACGGCATAACTATTAAACTGTTTTCGGCATAAGTCCACTGAGTATTTTATAATACACAGGTCTGCATGTGTTTTCTTTATGTGCAGGTTGCGCGGCGACGAGCTTGGGTGGTGTTGAGTCGAACCTTAATTTTTGTGGGATTTGCTTTGAACTCCGAGGGGCGTCGTGTCTTCATACATGGCGTCACTCTTACTCTTGAATGCTTCTGCTGAATTATGATTGTTTTTCTCCATTATGCTTTTGAACCTCTTTTCACTCTTGGATCACTAATTATGATAGCTGTTGACTTTGGATTTAAAGCTTGAACATTTACTCTGATTTTTCCCTCGTTATTTGAATATTAATTATTTTGATCAAAATCTTTATTGAAACCCTAGAATATTTCTCTTTCTTAAAGTCTATTAGTCGCGACCACCCGTATTTATTAACCTAGAAAGGGCGGTCGTGACAGTTTGGTATTAGAGCCTTTGTTCTTTCCACTCTGGTCCCAAGAGTCTTATTGAGTTATACTCTACCCTTGTATCAAAGGACTAAAGTGTTAAAAGTCGAAGGCTCAACACCACAACTTGTCACGCCCAACCACGATAGACTAAAGTGTTAATCATTAGTTTAACTCTTTGTCTGCTATGTGACTTGAATTAAATTAATTCTCTAGAGAGTTTTTCTAGTTTGAACCTTGATTTATTATTCATGGAATAAAATTCCAATTGTGCAGTTTTCTTAATAATAAATTCATTTTTTAAACACCTCTCGGGGATTAATCATACCACACTGTGCACGTGAATTCTATGAGATAATATTCTAATATTTGTCATTTATTCAATTACTACAACCCAAGATACCATGATTGAGTTGCAAAAAACTCTTACATATTGATAAGTCAAAGTGGCGTTTGATTAAATAAACAATATTAATATTTTTTGCACAGACTAGGAAATACTAAAATTTCTTAAGTATATCCTTTCAGTAGATAGCAATAAAGAATATATTTCGAGTTGATCCTTTCAGTGCTTTACCACACCAGTGTTAGTAATCTCTTCATAGATAAGAGAGAATTATCACAAACACTACAACCATACCAATAGATAGCCAAGGCCTATATAGGTTGTGAACTCGTTTTTCTTCTTACTAGATTTGGTCAAGTCTCCTACTGGAGAACCAATGAGAATTCATCAGATTCCTCTACTTTAACCTTCTTAGTAAGAAGCCTTAGACTTGTTTATTTATATTTCAATAAATAAACTATTATATTACATTATTTATTCTCATGATAAGGTAAACAAGTGGACGTGGCGTTTCTCATATACATGCACAAGCTAACTGTACAAAGGCATGTACTCTCAAAGCATCTTTTAGTATACAAACCCCAGCAATGTCACGACCGCATTTTCTAATGATAGAAAACACGGTTGATCGCGACTATGGAAGGATAAAGAAGCGGGGAAAGAGATAAGGAGAAAATAAAATTAGACATTCGTTGCGAGACATGACTAATCAAGTGCTGATACATAGAAAAAAAGATACTCGATCATGAAAACTCGAGTAATTGTTTGTAAAATTTCAAAATATCAGAGTTTTGAACAAAAGAGACTTGAGTCTTTAAAGATGCACAACGGAAGCAAATGAACGCGGTTCCATGTATGAAGACATGAACCTTCGAGAGTTAAAATCTGACTGAATTAAATGTCTTGTCTCAATAGCACTTCCTCCACCACTTCGCTGCTCAACCTGCACATTTAGAAATATATGCAGGGCTGAGTACAAAAAGTACTCAGTGAACACATTGCCAAAAATTACATATATACATTTGAAAATATTGTCAAGCCATCATCACAGTAACACTCGGGGGTGTTATTGAAAAGGACCCGAGTTTACTAAAAATATTCACATTGGGTTGCAACCCCTTTTTCCGGTATTTAGCCATATCTGATCACATTGTGCCGTCGAGATGGTGTTTTCGCACGATCACCTTCTCTGCCCATCATGTCAGAGGTATTCTTGTGCCGGGAAGGTGGCCACCTTCCACGGTCACCTGCTCTACCGTTCACGGTCAGAGGTAGCTTATGTACACTAGTCTGAGCGGGGACACCACCCTCACTGGGACCCGAATTCGACTTATATCATCATTCATAATTCACTTGGCCTTAGCCAAACAGATAGGCATCATACAAAAACATTTATGGCAAGACAACATCTTTAAAAAAAAATTCACGAACATGTGTCCGTGTTCTCATAAAATATGATTTGTATTTTTAGTATAAGAAAGCTCATCTCGTATGCTTCCCAATATTTTTGAAAGCCCAATCTTTCCTCTCTCTATTCTACAAGTTTTGAAACTTACTCTTTTAACATCTCTGTCAGGAACCAAGAACCCAATTTAGAGAAGAGGTTATCAGCTGTTCACTCGCAATCTACCAACAGAAGGTATATACTTCTCACTCCCCACCCAAACCCAAATTTTATGTATACCATTGCATCCATATAACTCACTTTTAAATAGAACCAATCGAATTAAGAATCGAACTTTAAGAATACTTCTCTCTTTTTTTTTAAAGACTAAAGGCTCATTTTGGTCCTTTAACATATTGCGATTTTATGATTTTGGTTCAAAACATTACCTTTTGAATTATTCGGTCTCTCACAAATAAAAATGGGTCACATTTGGTCCATTTTGGACGGTTCCATCAAAAATTTGACGGTCAACGAATTTTAACTTAATTTTGACCGGATTAAGTTAATAAATATATTTTATTAATGTCCAATATCTAATTAACCCAAAGTTATGTGATTGTAATCCATGGAGACCTCTTACAGAGAGGTCATACCGTCGAAGAAGTTGGGAGGGACGGAGGTGAACTTGTTGTTGTTGACGGAAAGTGTTTTCAGCGAGTTCAACCCGGCGAGACTCGGGAGGGCGCCGGAGAGCAGGTTGTTTTGGACCTCCAAAGTTTGGAGAGATGTGAGCTTTCCGAGGGAGGGAGGCAGTGAGCCCTAGAGGTTTTGTTTTGGACCTCCAAAGTTTGGCTCTGCACTTCTACCCCTCAAATGCTCTCAATTTCATTTCCTCAACACCATTGTTGTCTAGATCAAGAACCTCTCTCCAACACTTTTACACTCTAGTATCCAACATCATCATTCCCCTTTACCCCCTCCGCCATACCTGCCGACGCTGACCTCGCCCTCACAGCCGCCACCTCTGACGCTGACTTCTTCCCTAGTCTCCAACAAACCCAAGTCGTCGCTGAATTCCATCAATTCGTTCCACAAATGCCGCCACCACGTCCAGTTTGTCTGCTCCGCGACGACGAGAATGTAGGCGACGAGGCTGTAGGGGCGGGCTGCATACTCGGTAGTGGAAAAGGTGCTGAGCCAGCACCGCGTTTGCTTTTGCTGCTCGCGGATCTCCGCCGCCCACTTCCCCAGTCTTGCTGCCAGACGTCACTGTGGATTGGGGCCTTTTTTGGGGATGGAGGGATGAGATGATGGATGAACAAAGACAATATGTTTAGGACCAAATAGGTAGAATACATTATTGTGTTAAAATTGTTAATCCATTCAAAATTAAGTTAAAATTCGTTGACCGTCAAATTTTTGACGGAACCGTCCAAAATGGACCAAATGTGACCCGTTTTTATTTGTGAGGGACCTAGTAATTCAAAAGATAATGTTTTGGACCAAAATGGGCCTTTAGTCTTTTTAAAACTTAGCAGAGTGGACGACATAACTATTAAACTGTTTTCGGCATAAGTCCACTGAGTATTTTATAATACACAGGCCTGCATGAGTTTTCTTTATGTGCAGGTTGCGCGGCGACGAGCTTGGGTGGTGTTGAGTCGAACCTTAATTTTTGTGGGATTTGCTTTGAACTCCGAGGGGCGTCGTGTCTTCATACATGGCGTCACTCTTACTCTTGAATGCTTCTGCTGAATTATGATTGTTTTTCTCCATTATGCTTTTGAACCTCTTTTCACTCTTGGATCACTAATTATGATAGCTGTTGACTTTGGATTTAAAGCTTGAACATTTACTCTGATTTTTCCCTCGTTATTTGAATATTAATTATTTTGGTCAAAATCTTTATTGAAACCCTAGAATATTTCTCTTTCTTAAAGTCTATTAGTCGCGACCACCCGCATTTATTAACCTAGAAAGGGCGGTCGTGACAGTTTGGTATCAGAGCCTTTGTTCTTTCCGCTCTGGTCCCAAGAGTCTTATTTAGTTATACTCTACCCTTGTATCAAAGGACTAAAGTGTTAAAAGTCGAAGGCTCAACACCACAACTTGTCACGCCCAACCACGATAGACTAAAGTGTTAATCATTAGTTTAACTCTTTGTCTGCTATGTGACTTGAATTAAATTAATTCTCCAGAGAGTTTTTCTAGTTTGAACCTTGATTTATTATTCATGGAATAAAATTCCAATTGTGCAGTTTTCTGAATAATAAATTCATTTTTTAAACACCTCTCGGGGATTAATCATACCACACTGTGCACGTGAATTCTATGAGATAATATTCTAATATTTGTCATTTATTCAATTACTACAACCCAAGATACCATGATTGAGTTGCAAAAAACTCTTACATATTGATAAGTCAAAGTGGCGTTTGATTAAATAAATAATATTAATATTATTTGCACAGACTAGGAAATACTAAAATTTCTTAAGTATATCCTTTCAGTAGATAGCAATAAAGAATATATTTCGAGTTGATCCTTTCAGTGCTTTACTACACCAGTGTTACTAATCTCTTCTTAGATAAGAGAGAATTATCACAAACACTACAACCATACCAATAGATAGCCAAGGCCTATATAGGTTGTGAACTCGTTTTTCTTCTTAATAGATCTGGTCAAGTCTCCTACTGGAGAACCAATGAGAATTCATAAGATTCCTCTACTTTAACCTTCTTAGTAAGAAGCCTTAGACTTGTTTATTTATATTTCAATAAATAAACTATTATATTACATTATTTATTCTCATGATAAGGTAAACAAGTGGATGTGGCGTTTCTCATATACATGCACAAGCTAACTGTACAAAGGCATGTACTCTCAAAGCATCTTTTAGTATACAAACCCCAGCAATGTCACGACCGCATTTTCTAATGATAGAAAACACGATTGATCGCGACTATGGAAGGATAAAGAAGCGGGGAAAGAGATAAGGGGAAAATAAAATTAGACATTGGTTGCGAGACATGACTAATCAAGTGCTGATACATAGAAGAAAAGATACTCGATCATGAAAACTCGAGTAATTGTTTGTAAAATTTCAAAATATCAGAGTTTTGAACAAAAGAGACTTGAGTCTTTAAAGATGCACAACGGAAGCAAATGAACGCGGTTCCATGTATGAAGACATGAACCTCCGAGAGTTAAAATCTGACTGAATTAAATGTCTTGTCTCAATAGCACTTCCTCCACCACTTCGCTGCTCAACCTGCACATTTAGAAATATATGCAGGGCTGAGTACAAAAAGTACTCAGTGAACACATTGCCGAATATTACACATATACATTTGAAAATATTGTCAAGCCATCATCACAGTAACACTCGGGGGGGTTATTGAAAAGGACCCGAGTTTACTAAAAATATTCACATTGGGTTGCAACCCCTTTTTCCAGTATTTAGCCATATCTGATCACATTGTGCCGTCGAGATGGTGTTCTCGCACGGTCACCTTCTCTGCCCATCATGTCAGAGGTATTCTTGTGCCGGGAAGGTGGCCACCTTCCACGGTCACCTGCTCTGCCGTTCACGGTCAGAGGTAGCTTATGTACACTAGTCCGAGCGGGGACACCACCCTCACTGGGACACGAATTCGACTTATATCATCATTCATAATTCACTTGGCCTTAGCCAAACAGATAGGCATCATACAAAAACATTTATGGCAAGACAACATCTTTAAAAAAAATCACGAACATGTGTCCGTGTTCTCATAAAATATGATTTGTATTTTTAGTATAAGAAAGCTCACCTCGTATGCTTCCCAATATTTTTTAAAATAATTCCCCGCTCCACAATTTTTACCTTTCTCTCAATTCTCCCTTTTTGAGCACAAAATGCAAGCTAAATTTAGCTTCAAGAATATACAATAATTTGATGACATGCATACTATTTTATCTGCTTGTTCTTTAAGCCTCACTCTTTAATTAATTTGGCACCGTTCGTTTACTAAATCAATTTCAGATATTTAAACTTAATTTCACTAATAGAAGAATCAATTACTAATTTAATTAATATACAAAAATATTAGTTGAACTCAACGCAGGCTAAAAAAATTGCTAACATCTCTTCCGTAAAGAGTTATTTTGAAAGAGGCCAAGATTTCTTTCTCAAATTTCTCAAATTGTAGTCTAATTAATTAGATTTTCGGAAATGTGACTTCTGGGATTATTTCACTACAACCCAACTTATTCCCTAAATATTTTACTACCTCATGGCCCAAAATAATTAATTCTAGCCCACTGTAAATTCCATGGAGCTAGCCCACGAGCACCAAATTAAAATTTTACCCAATTCTCATTAAATAAGTGGCCCAACTATTAAAAAAAGAGCCCCAATCCTAGGATTAAAATCATCCCACATGAAATATCATTAGCCCACTCTAATAAATAAGTGGCCCAACAAACAAATAATTTAGGGAAGAAAAACAGCCCCCAATTCCAGGATTTATTAATCCATGTACTCCACCTACCCACCGTTAGTTTCTCTCTCTATCAACCTATTCAATCTCCTTCTCCAATTTCACAAATTAGGAAGAATCTCTCTTCCCAATTCGAGTTTCCGTCGACCAGCCACCCCACTGGCGCCGCCTCTACCTCCGTCTCCGGCGGTGTTCCCTTCCTCCTCCTCCTCATCTCTCTCTCTCTCCCTTCTATCCTTCTCTCTCTTTTCTCCCTCTTCACCGTAGCGCCGCCACCGCCGCTGCTGTACGCGCGGCGGCCCGCCGTCGCGGCCCTCCACCTCTCTCTCTCTCTCTCTCGGTATTCGCCGCCATCTCCGATTGCCGCTGCCACGCACCGCCTCAGTCCTCTCTCTTTCTCCATCCATCCGTCTCTCTCCTCTCTCCCTCTTTCTTTTCTTTCTCCTCTATCTCTCCCCCTCTCGGATCTACTCATACCGCCACTGCCGCTGCTGTGCGCGCGCAGCGGCTGACCGTCGTTGCTTGCATGCACAGGCAGTGGCTTCGCCGCCTCTCCTCCGCGCCTCGCCATTCTCCGACAGGTGAGGTAGGCAAATTTTATTTTTATCATTTTCCCCCTTTGTTATATTTTCTAAAGATTAAATCATGGATTTAAAAGTTTGTTGTTTTTAATTGTAGATTCGTCAAGGCTGCGATTTTAGTGATGGATTTGGGGGGTGGGGGCTGTCACCGTCGAGTCCAGGCTGCCGAAGAGCACAGAATCGTACTCACGAGATAAGTTTTTCTCCTTCTTTCTAGTTATTAAGGCAGTAGGATTCTACTTGGTTTCTATTTGCTGAATTTTGTGAATTATGAGTATATGCCTTGCTATATGGATGATTTAATGGTAAAATACACTATATTGTTAACTTGGGGGTGGGCAGATTCTATTTCCAAATATATGCAGGCTTACATATATAAATGAAAGGAAATGTTTGTTGTTTACCTTGTTGATGCAGAAAGTAAAGTGTTGGGTTGTCGTTTTTGAGTTGTGCAATCTCCCTCGGACTCCTCTATCTTTTGTGAGTTGGTGTGTGCAGAGAAAATAGACTGTGTGGTGATGATGTGGGGGTGAATAAAAGAAATTGATTGTATCTCTAGATGCTACTCACCAAGGCAGTGAAAGTGATATGCATACTCAGCAAGTTGCCTACCTATTCTTATCTAAAATTATTCTCCTTCGTCAGGAAGGGATATGATTTGCATGCACTAATTAAATGCAGCATTTAATGCTGTGCCTGAAAAAAAAATCGATCCTCTCCCTCTTTTTTTTTAATTTTATTTTTTTTATTAAAGTAATGGTTTTAGTATTTGTTCACTTGCTCATTTAATTTGGAGTAGGTATGATCGGTTCAAGTTTGTAGCTGTCCGCGTTGAAGTTTTCGATTTTTCTTAGAACGCAGGATGTATAGATTAAATTTTGTTTGACTTTTGTTGGATGTATCGGACATTAAAATTTTGATTGTGGAACCTGATTCTTTTATTATATATATATATATATATATATATATATATATATATATATATATATATATATATATAGGGTTTTGATCCATGCAAACCATTCTTAATACAAAAATGCAGAACCAAGCATACAAAAGTCATTTTTAGGTCATTGTAAGCTAATTTTTACGTCATTATAGTAAGGATGACATGAAATGATCTTAACATGACCTCAAACCCAAAGTTTATAATATGACCTAAAACTGCTTTACAATGACCATCCGTGTTTTTATTTAATTATTGACCATTGGATTGTCAAATCTCATGGTCAGGATTTGGTCTGGATTTTGTATTGAGATCAAGTTTTGTATTGATCATTTTCCTATATATATATATATATATATATATATATATATATATATAGGGTAGTGTTAAACTCCTATTTTCCCCTTAGATTTAAGTTTCTACGCAATCTCGGTCGTTGGATTAGGAGGATGGACGTTCTAGATTATAATCTAATTTACCATCCCGCGTTTCATTATTTACCCAGTTTGATGCATCATGAGGGTGATTTAGTCATTTTGTGTACTAAAAAACGTTGAAAACCTATTGACCAAAATTTAAGCGGGCTACTCCACTACTTTCCATCGACTAAATACATCTTTCATCACCAATCGCATTTACGCAAAAATCTCGCTCCAGATTCTCTCTCACGAACGACGCCACAAATTCCTTCCAGTGCGAAAAACCCTAGCCGCCGCTGTTCAAAAGCGCGGCGTTTTCTCGGAGATTCACCGCTGGGTGCCTTGCTTTCCATAATCCCCTCACGGTTTGAACTAGATTTCGTTGGACTACAACAGCAGGTAGGGTTTCGTCGTATATTGTTTGATTTTCAACAATCGTTTTCCAAATAACCGACCGAAATAAAACAACCACACCAAGATTCAATAGATTACCATCAAATCCGTGATTATTTGTTGTTAAATTCTGTAATTTTGTGATTGTTTACTGTTGCGCGCAGATTTCATCATGACTAAAAGAGGTAGACCTACGAAATCGCAACAAACACAAGAAGAGGGTGAGTTTCTGTTTGCACGCTGCTCTGGTTTTCTGCGTCTCATATTTGTCAATTTTATCCTACATGATTTAGTCCTTTTTTTACATTATTTTCTTGATTCTTTGCATTAATTTATCTGATGTTTCATTTGTTTGTATGTCAGTGGTCATTAGTGTCAGCATATATGCTATATTAGTGTTTCATTACTCTTATAGATCAAAATATCATGAACTGAACCTTTTAAAAGTACAGGTAATATGTGTGGGTGTGCATTGTTTGTTAAAAGATAAGCATTGTGTATAGTGGATACTGATGTGTATTTGTCATTAATGAAATTAGTTTGTTGGTTAAGAGTATATCTTGTATGATTCATCATGGTTAGGTTATAATTGCATTATTTGCTTTAGCGATTTCATTATTTGGAATGTTAATTTGTTACCTATATTGATATCTTGTATGATTCATCATGGTGGTGTTACTGGGTGAGCATTCTGATTTTTTGGTTCGTCTCCCAGATTTATCATGACGAAAAGAGGACGTCCTTCAACTTCACAACCATCCCAGTCTGAAGGTGAGCATTCTATTTCATTTGCATGTCCAATTCTTGGAATAATTGCCTGCTTCTGTACATGAAGTACTGGGTGAATGCAATATTTATGGCCGCATTATTTAACTGAATCTGTACATTATTTACCTATTTGTATGCATTAATTATCATGTTTTAGGCATTATAGACATGCTGTTGTACATGGGTCAATGAGTGAATGCAGTAGTTGTATGTTCATTAATTGATTGAATCTGTACATTATGTAGCTATTTCTATGCATTATTTATCATGATTTAGCCATTATGTGACTTGTGTTGTACATGGGTCAAAGAGTGAATGCAATATTTGTATGTTCATTACTTGATCGAATCTGTATATTATGTAGCTATTTCTATGCATTATTTATCCTGTTTTATGCATCATTTGACTGTTGTTGTACATGAGTCTAAGAGTGAATGCAATATTTATATGTTCATTATTTGAGTGATTCTGTACATTATTTGGCTATTTGAATGCATTATTTATCCTGTTTTATGCATCATGTGACTGCTGTTGTACATGAGTCAAAGAGTGAATGGAATATTTGAATGTTCATTACTTGACCGGATCTGTACATTATTTAGTTATTTTAGTGTATTATTTATCATGGTTTATGCTTTATGTGACTGCTGTTAGACATGGGACAATGGGTGATTGCAATATTCTTGGTGCATTTTTTTATTTATTCTGAACATTATTTGATTATTAAAATGCATTATGTATCAGTTTTTAGGCATTATTTTGATGCTTCTGTGCAAGGGTGTATAAGTGAATGCAGTATAACTGTCCACATTATTTTATTCAGTCTGTACATTATGTAACTAATTGTATGTTATTATTTTGTATGTTGTACAACATCAAAGCAGCTAAGATTGGACATCGACGAGGCGGTCGATGATATACTGCGAGTAGGAATTGCCCAAAAATTTCAGGAGCGATTATCAGAGGCCGGGACTAGTACAGCTTCGGAAGAGACGGAGGATATGAAACCAAGGGGTAGGAACGTCGACCATCTGTATTGTCGGCGAACCCCAACAGAGTTTCTGAATTGTATTAAGAGTTTAACTCCATGACAGAAGGAAGCCGTCACGGAACTTGTACATGAGTCTAAGAGTGAATGCAATATTTGTACATTATTTAGCTATTTCTATGCATTATATATCCTGTTTTATGCATCATTAGACTGCTGCTGTACATAAGTCCAAGAATGAATGCAATATTTGTATGTTCATTACTTGAGTTATTCTGTACATTATTTGGCTATTTGAATGAATTATTTATCATGTTTTATGCATCACGTGGTTGCTATTGTACATGGGTCAAAGAGTGAATGAAATATTTGTATGTTCATTACTTGGCCGTATTTGTACATTATTTAGCTAATTTAGTGCATTATTTATCATGGTTTATGTTTTATGTGACTACTGTTGGACATGGGACAATGGGTGATTGCAATATTCATGTGTGCATTTTTTGGATTTATTCTGCACCTTCCTCATCCCTTGTTTGCGCTTATCAAAATCAACAGCGCGAGCATATACATCGTATAACTCGAATGCGAAATCTAATGATTGGAACTTCTGACCAACGACGGGCTTCGATTCCGGAGAACATTCAGGCACAACCATAACTGTATACAAATACAAATAAAAAAATGTTTTGGATACTAGGACATTATAAGATATAAAACGTTCATTACAGAGGCATAAAATAACCATTACAATGCCAAATGTGTACATTACGTGAATTAGGTATTTGGCTATTGTTTTGTTACATAATACATAATACACACTATACCCTAGGATAGCTAAACCCTAAAGGAATGACTTATAGTCGCGGTCTTTCGTAGAGGTTGTGTTTCTCAAACTATACTACACCCCTAGCCCCCATAATTGGGCAACCCGAGGGGAATGAATGAACCCTAAGCCCCACATAATCACAATCTGGCAAACATGTTTAAACCATACTACACCCTAGCCCCAAGGATTTCTAAACCCTTGGGGAATGATTGAAACTAAACCCAAAAAATCAAACCGTTCCTATCCTGACATATTCATGAAATTGTATAACACAAACAAACAAACCGGCTCAGAAAACCTTTACATTGCAGTTCACATATCGTTCATTATATAGTCAATACCATCCATTATCTATTAACATTTGGTGCATTATTTGTATCGGTTTAAACTACTACCCTAGCCCCTGGGCTTGTTAAACCCTTAGGGAAAACAGGAAATGTGCGTCAAACATCGAAACACGGCACAACTTAAATTAAACGGGGCAGGATAAATGTTCATTACATATCACAAATAATGCATTACAGAAACTAAAACTACGCATTATACTACACAATATGTACATTATGTATATCTGTTTTAAAAAATGCCTACTCTCTATGCATGTGCAACCCCAGACGAATTACTGTAGCTCGTGTATTTGGACAACGTTTGTTAGACTTAGAACATACTACACCCTAGCCCCTAGGCTTGTTAAACCCTTAGGGAAAACAAGAAACGTGAACCAAACATCGAAACACGGCACAACTTAAATTAAACGGGGCAGGATAAATGTTCATTACATATCACAAATAATGCATTACAGAAACTAAAACTACGCATTATACTACACAATATGTACATTATGTATATCTGTTTTAAAAAATGCCTACTCGCTATGCATGTGCAACCCCAGACGAATTACTGTAGCTCGTGTATTTGGACAATGTTTGTTAGACTTAGAACATACTACACCCTAGCCCCTAGGCTTGTTAAACCCATAGGGAAAACAAGAAACGTGAACCAAACATCGAAACACGGCACAACTTAAATTAAACGGAGCAGGATAAATGTTCATTACATATCACAAATAATGCATTACAGAAACTAAAACTACGCATTATACTACATAATATGTACATTATGTATATCTGTTTTAAAAAATGCCTACTCGCTATGCATGTGCAACCCCAGGCGAATTACTGTAGCTTGTGTATTTGGACAACGTTTGTTTGACTTAGAACATACTACACCCTAGCCCCTAGGCTTGTTAAACCCTTAGGGAAAACAAGAAACGTGAACCAAACATCGAAACACGGAACAACTTAAATTAAACGGGTTAGTATAAATGTTCATTACATATCACAAATAATGCATTACAGAAACTAAACTGCGCATTATACTATATAATATGTACATTATGTAAATCAGTAAAAAAAAACCTACGCACTATGAATGTGCAATCCCAGATGAATTACTGCAGCTCGTGTATTTGGACAACGTTATTTAGACTTAGAACATAAATGTGTGCATTATTTTAACTTATGTAGTCATTATTTGTATTTTGGTGGTCATTGTTGTAAACATTAATGCAATATTCGTGTGTTTATTATTGTAATGGTTCCGCACATTATATGAATATTTATATGCATAAGCATATCCTGGTGTATGCATCATGTAACTGGTGGTTTTTATTGTTGAAGAGTACATGGAATATGTTGATGTGCATTACTTGGTTTAATCTCTTCATTATTTGTTTGTACATGTTCAGGTAATGATGAATTATATGCAATATACTATACATTATATAACATAAACGAGTGCATTACATAAGCGTACTTATACATTACATATATAATTATTTATACATAGTCATTCAACATTAAATCAAAAACTAAACGGATGGCACCAATTCGTGGAAATACGTAAATGTTTGGAATCGCATATTATACCACAAACCTGGGCCCAGAAATCTGCAACCCTACGGGAATGATTGAAAACCAATTTAACATGAAATAACAACACCTATAAGCTTGAATGAACCGTATCAACAACAAAATCATTAAACAACTAAACTGATTCAATAAATCAATACCCAAGCACACAAACATGAAACACGAATTCGCTGATTTAAACATATTGGGTCGTGCGGCGGAATTACAAGTAAAAATTTTGACAGCAACCAAATCAATACACATGGGCGAAAATTGCAATATTACCTTCTTCCATTGGTACTCGAAACACCGGGGATGAACCGTATTCGTTAGATTTAGATTCAAAACATTTGTTCACCAATGACAGAAACTTCGATCTGCAAAAGGAACTCGGCTAAACGCGGGATTATGGACGCAATGAACTAAATCTGGAAAAGATTTGCTGATAAACTGCAATCAGCGTGGAGGGAGGAATTCACGCCTCATACCATAACTAACTAGAAGAGAGAATTTCAATTTTACCCTTCACACGTAAAAAACACATGCAATCTGATAAATGGATCAACTTATTTTGTCCGTTAGATCGGCTGAAATAAAGGGTGGAGATTAAGAAGGAAATTGAATTTAATAGGTAAAAAGGATTTGAATACAATCCTATATATATATATATATATATATATATAGGGTCTTGTTAGGTTGAGATTTTTTAGCTTAATTGAGAATTGAGATGCATTTTCAACCACTCATTTTGAAATGTCAACTGCAAGTAGATTATGTCAACTAAGGGGTATTATCGTCATTTCATTTCAATAGCCAGAATATCAAATGTCAACAACTCGTATTAAAATGTCAACAACTAAAAAAAATTTAATTTTTTTAATTTTTTTTTAATTTTTTTTAATTTTTTTTAAATTTTTTTTAAATTTTCGCGCGATGTCAACTACTGAGACATTATGTCAACTACGATGTGTAGTCTGCACATCAAATGTCAATAGCTCTGCACATCAAATGTCAACAGCTTATAATTGACATTATATATGTGTAGTTGATATGAATTGTATATGTAGTTGACATTATATGTGTGTAGTTGACATGAATTGTATATGTAGTTGACATTACATGTGTGTAGTTGACATGAATTGTATATGTAGTTGACAAAAAATAAAAAAAAATAAAAAAAATAAAATAAATAAAAAAATAAAAAATCGAAAAAAAATAATTTTTTTAAAAAAAATAAAAAAAATATTTATTAAATAAAATATATGATGAAATTACAAATATGCCCTTTCACAATTAATTAATGTAAAAATATTTTCCATGTGGCAAATTCTGGACCACTCATTTAATAAAAATGAGTGGCTTATAATGCATCTCAATTCTCAATTAGGCTAAAAAATCTCAATTGATCACAACCCTATATATATATATATATATATATATATATATATATATATATATATATATATATATATATATATATTATATACTTGGCTAATGTCGGAAACAACTATAACGACAATCTATCGTAGTTCGAATTTAATCGCATAAAAAGTCACTTATATATATATAATCAAGCTAATAATATTTTTTTTCTAATAATATCGGCTTATCGGGTCGTTACAAGCAATTACCAGAAGATAGTTTTTCAGCACGTACACCATGGGTGATTTTAGTCCATTGATGATGGGCAACAGTGGTCTTACTAAAGTTATTGGTATTGGAAATATTCATTTGAAAATGAAGAATGGTTCCATAGTGCTACTTTGAGATGTCAGACATGCTTCATATGTTCGGTTGAACTTGATTTCCATTTGGAGACTTGATAGTGATGGTTATGGAAATAACTTTGTTGATGGAAAATGGAAGATCAGCAAAGAATCCCTGATATTGGCCAAAGGTTCGTAGTTGAAGGAAAATATGTATATGTTGGAAGCTTCAATTTCAGATGACTTAGTGAATGTTGTTGGAAAACAATGTTCACCATAATTGTGGCATAAGAGGTTGAGGCATATTAATGCTAAGGGACTTGAGGCATTGGTAGAGAAGAATGTTCTTCCAGATGCTCAAAGTTCTAGTTTTAAAAAGTGCCTCACTACCTTCAAGGGAAGGAGAATCGAGTATCATTCAAAACTAATCCTTCTCACTGGCAGCCAAATATATCATTCAAAACTAATTCTTCCATATGCATGCTACTGGAGTCGAAACTTCCACAGTCATTTTGCGGAGATGCTTTATGTGTTGCTTCTTATGTTATTGATCTGACTCATACGATTGCTTTGCAGGGTGATGTTCCAGAAATGTTTGGACAGAGAAGAACACCTATTATGATCATTTTAGGGGGTGTAGTTGCAAAACTTATGTTCATTTTCCTAAAGATGATATGTCAAAGTTAGATGCTAAAGTGAGGCAGTTCATCTTAATTGGATATAATCAAGATAAATTTGGTTACAGATTGTATGGTCCTATTGAGAAAATGGTAACACGAAGCCGTGATGTGGTATTTAATGAAGACCAGACTATTGAAGACATTGATAGGGCAGAGAGTTCAGATTATCACTCTCCTGATGACCTCGTTGATATTGATCTAGGTTCCATACCACACTTGCCTACTACAGTTGATAATTTGGAAAATCCTCCAGATATTGATAATGATGACCTACAAGAAGTTGAACCCATAAGATCTACTAAAGATAGACAACAGTCTACTAGATATTATTCAAGTGAGTATGTCCTCTTGACTGACGGGGGAGAGCCCAAGTACTTTGAAGAAGCTATGGAAGGTGTAGACAAGCAAAACTTGTTTCTTGCAATGGAAGATGAGATGAAGTCTTTTCATGATAATGATACTTCTGATTTGATTCCGTTACCGAAGGGTAAGAGAGCTTTGAAGAACAGGCTAATCTACAAACTGAAACAAGAAGAGAACTCTTCCAAACTAAGATACAAAGCAAGATTGTGGTTTCATGGTTTCACAGATAAAGGGAATGGATTTTGATCTGATTTTTTTACCTATGGTAAAGATGTCTGCAATCTGAGTTGTGTTGGTGCAAGCAGCAAGCCTAGATTTGGAGATTGAGAAATTGATGTGTAGACTGCATTTCTTCATGGTGATTTGATTGCGGAAATTTACATGGAGCAAGAGGAAAGGTTTAGGGCAATGTTTTAAAAACCAGACCAGCAAGCGAACCGATGAAACTACCGGTTCACTGTTCAATTGGTCGGATCGGTCCAACACTAGTCGGGCCATTTTACTGTAGCATATATAATTAAATTATATATTATATAAATACATCAAAATTATTATATAATTAATGAATAATAAAATATTATTAAACTTAATTGAGGATAAGTATAATTACATTTTAGTGAAATATAAATATAATTATATAAATGTATACCTAATATATTAAAACTCATATCTAATTAACTATATATATGACTATATTCAAATTTAGTGTGATAAATTACTATTAAAGTTTATTAAATAACAACTGTAATTAACATGTTTTATTTACTCCCTCCATCCAAGGATATTATACTCGTATACCACTTTTGGGTGTCCCAGCATACTTGAGTCATTTCTATTTATGGTAAAAATTTACTTTATTACCAACTCCACTTACATCACTAAACAACACCTCCTAAATTTTTGTGCCAAAAGAATAATTAATCATAATTAATTAATCAATTTATAAAATTAAATTAATCAAAGAATAAATGAAAATTTATTCATTGATTATAAGAATAATTAAAGTTATTATTATGTCACAACAATTGAAGTGGTGGAGTGGTAATGGAGTTGGACTTACATACATGAGGTTTACGGTTCGAATCCCATCAGACTTAAATTTTTGAAAAAGTTGCTGAAAATTTAAATAACCGGTTCAACCGGCCGGTGGTTTCCGATCGAACTGGCCGGTTCATCAGGTTCAAAACGGCTCAACCTCTTGACGGTTTTATGTGGTGATCCGGACCGGCAAGAGCACCTGTTCGCAGCCGAACTGGTCTGACCGGCCGGTCTGGTCCGATTTTTAAAACAATTGTTTAAGGTGAGAAGTAAAGAGGATTATATGTGCAAGTTGAAAAAGAGCTTGTACGGTTTGAAGCAAGCTTCGAGACCATGGTACAAGAAATTTGAGTTTGAGATAAGGCAGAAAGGCTACACGAAAACTAGCTTTGACCATTGTGTATTTGTCCAAAAATTCTCCCCTGGTGATTTTATTATCCTAGTGATTTATTTTGATGATAAGCTCATTGATGGTCAAAGTGTTCCCAGAATTTGCTAGTTGAAGCATGAGTTGAGCAAATTTTCGAAATGAAAGATTTAGGGCAAGCAAAGAGAATGCTTGGGCTAAGCATATCGAGAGCAGAAAAAAAAAGGAAATTGTGGCGGTCACAAGAAAGGTACATTGGAACAGTGCTTGAGAGATTTCAAATGGAGAAGGCTAAGCCAGTTAGCACTCCATTGGTGACGCATATAAAGTTGAGTAGCAAACAGGGTCCCCTCCACTGATGAAGAAAAAAGGAAGAAATGAGGAGCGTTCCTTATTCTTCTGTTGTTGGTAGTTTGATGTATGTTATGGTTTGTTCAAGACCCGATTTAGCTCATGCAGTTGGTGAAGTGAGTAGATTTATCTCCAATCCAGGGAGAGAGCATTCAAATGCAGTAAAGTGGATTTAGAGATATCTTCGTGATACTTTAGGTTTAAAGTGTTGCTTTGGAGGTGGGAAACCTGTTCACTCAGTTATACAAATTCTGATATGGCTGGAGATGTTGATACCTTAAGGTCTACTTCAGGGGTTTTGAATATTTTTGCAGGGAGAGTTCTTTCTTGGCAATCTAAATTGCAAAAATGTGTTGCTTTTTCAACAACAGAAGCTGAGTTCGTTGCAGCAACAGAAGTGTGCAAAGAGTTGTTTTTGAAGAGGTTCTTGAAGGAACTTGGATACTCTCAAGAAAGGTATGTCTTACTTTGTGATAGTCAAAGTGCAATACATCGTGCAAAGCAACCTACTTTTCATTCCAAGTCTAAACATATTTATGTGAAATATCATTGGATACGTGATGTTCTTATGAAAATTTGATCGAACTTGAGAAGGTTCATACAGATGATAATGGGGATGATATGATGACAAGGATTTTACCAAGATGCAAGTTTGAAGTTTGTTGTTCTCTAGCCGCATTGGCAAGATCCTCCACACAGTTGTGAGGTGGGAGATTTGTTGGGTTAGGACTCCCAACTTGTGGAAAAAGACCCATATGGTGTTGGCTCATTTATTTAATTAAATAGAACAATGGAGAACTTATAAATACCTACCAAGAGTCTACGAGCCGTCCATATTGAGAGAAGAGATAGAGAGAGAAAAACGTGTAGAAGGAAAGAAGAGAGAAAAGAGTGTTCTCCAAGTTTCTGCACCGCGCAGTCTCGATTTTTGTCATGATCGGAGGTCCAAACGTTGTCCGATCAACTTCAAATTTTAACTGGAGGTAGAAGACTCGTGAAGATTCGTTCCGATCGAAGGAAATTGAATTTGAACAGTCAGATCTCCAATTATAAAGTTTTGAAAGTGACTGCAGTTTCTGAAGATGTTTATTTTTGTTTTGAGTTTGTGTTGATTATCTAGTGCCTTCGTGGTGTTGTTAAGGATTAGATAACATTGTAAACTTCTTGGTTGTATTCTCTCCTTGGTGATAGTGGATTTGGTAGACCGGTGGGTCTCGTGGTTTTTATCTCTTCACATTGAAGAGAGATTTCCACCTATAATCTTCGTGTTGATATTTTCTATTATCGCTTCTCATTATCATATTATTGATTTGTCCCCATTAGGTGTTATTCTATTATGCTCCTATCATATTATTGATTTGTCCCCATTAGGTCCTACTATCCACTAACACTACTTTAACTACCATTCTCTCCCTCTCTCTTACTTTACCATACCATTCTCATTCTCTCTCTTTATTTACCCATTTTTTCTTAATTCTCGAGTCATACTCATTACCCATATTTTTATGGGACGGAGGGAGTATCAAGATTCAAGAGTAATTAAAATGAGTTTTATTTTGGTAAGGAAATAAAATTAAAATGAAAAATATTCTATACAAAATTATCAAGATTCCAACACCAAATCCCAAGTACCAAGGACAAAACAGAAAACCATATCTACTACTCCCTCCTTCCTACAAGAATATGCACTCTTTCTGTTTTAGTGCGTTCCACAAAAATATGCACTTTCTAATTTTGGAAAGTCTTTTCTCTCTAATGAGGTGGGACCTTTTCTCAACTAATAATACTTTAATTACTTTTTCTTTCTATATCTCTCTTACTTTACCAATTTTACATTAAAATTCGTGCAGAATTCAAAGTGTATATTCTTTGGGGACGGAGGGAGTACTCAACAAGCTTATACTCCCTCCATCTGTGATTAAATGTCTCATATTTGACCAGCACAGGTTTTAAGAAACTATTTGACTTTATGTAAGAAAGTGGGTAGAAAAGTTAGTAGAATGTAGGTCCTATTTTTATATATTTATTTTATAATAAAATGTGTGTGGAATGAGTTAGTGGAATGTATGGTCCACTTACCAAATAGAGTAAAAGTGAAATGATACATTTAATAGCGGACGGACGAAAAAAAAGAAAAATGAGACATTTAATAGCGGACGGAGGAGTAATATCATTAACTAGGGAACAGTGGCCTCCAGGCACCATTGTACCTTTGTCCCTAGTTTTAGACATGGGCTTGGGCCTCAACCTAGCCAGGTCTGGCCATTTAACAACTCTAGATATAACAATGTATCAAATAAGAATAGATGAAAAAAAAAATTACGAAATCAAGATATTTGGCTGGATTTTTGTGCTAAGTTGGTGTATAAAAAATTGATATGTCAAGTAAATAGTAGAAGTGAGGCTGGTTTTTGTGGATGTACTGCGAATAGCGGATGCGAGTAGGATCAAGAGAGCAATATTCTCCATGAAAATTTGTCACTTATTTTTATTTTCATGTGTTCCTAAAAGTTTGTCACCTTTCATTTTTATCATTTTTTGTAATGGACCCTATATTACACTAATTCATTTATACTCATATTTTATTATAAAGCTAATACTCCATTTGTCCCGACCTAAGCGAGACGTTTCTATTTTGGCACAAGAATTAGGTAGTGGTGTTTAATGAATTAAATTATTGATAGTAAAGTAAGAGAGAGAGTAAAGTAAGATTGAGAAAAAGAGAAAAAATAAGAGAAATGATAAAGTAAGAAAGCGAAAGAGGGAATAAAGTAAGAGAGATGATAAAGTAGGAGAGATGAGAGAATAAAGTAGGTGAAAGGAGTGAGGTGATTGTTGCCAGGAAAAAAAACGTCTCACTTAGGTTGGGACGTATCAAAAAGGAACAGGTCTCACTTATGCTGGGACGGAGGGAGTATATAAAAATATGACTAACATGCCACTAACTTTTTCAACCCATTTTTTATTACTCCATATGTTCCCTCATAGTTGAGGCAGAACTTTTCGACACTGAGTTTTTCGACACTGAGTTTAAGAAAGGGATGTTTAGTGTGCTAAGTTATAAATAAAAAAGTAAGAGAGGAAAAAGTAGATAGAATGGAATAGAAAGTGAATAAAATAGAGAGAATAAAATTAAGAGTGAGAAAATTATTACCATATATAGAAATGACTCACTATGAGGGAACTCCCCAAAATGTAAAAATGATTCAACTATGTAGAAATGGAGGGAGTATATTACTTAAAATCCGTGCCGGATCAAATGATGACAAATTATTAGGGACAGAGGGAGTACGTTAAAGCGGCCAAAATGGGGTTCGCAGATAAAATTAAAAAGCCATTTAGAATAGAGTAAGGCTCTCAAACTTGCCATTTTCTTGCAGGGAAAAAACATGTTTTTTCATGTTCAGACCACAACCACTTAGCCAAAGAGTAATTGCCTCATCAATAGAATTCAGAAGAGAGGAGAGAGTGCTCCAAAATTTCAATACAAACAACACCAATTTTTTATTAAAGTTTTAACCCAAGTAAGCAGTGCAAATAACTCAGTTTTGAACATACATCAAATTAAAACAGTAGGCACAGGTAATTTTCCTTACCAGCAGCGTTACTTCGTTTCTCGTTCAAGAAGGAACGCCATCCTGTATCTTAAAAATTAATCTCACGCCTCTCAGCAAAGAATCTTCCACTCACAGTTTGGTCTTGAAGCAGGGCAAGCCATACTGCAGTATCAGCCCCTTCTTCGGGGCTAGTGTGCCCGGCCCAATCAGTCATACGTGTTTTCACCCAGCCGGGGCAGCAGCAGTTCATATATATCTTCTCACCCTCCACCTGCTCCGAGTACATCCGAGCCATTAACCTCGTGTAAACATTGACAGCCAATTTTGACAGAGAGTAGTCAGTGTAAACTTGAGGCCAACCACCCTCTTTCCAACTGCCATCTTTTACTTGCTCCAAGAACATATCCATTGTCTGGTCGACGAGTTCCTCAGAGAGTGATTCCTCATCTTCCAGCTTTCTTCTTAACTCAACATTTCCGATTCTCTACACAATCAAACGAAATTTCATCAATAGCGGTGTTGGATGGGGAAAATGTACACATGAAGAATGTGACATTTCTTTAGCAGTCATAATAAGGTATAAGGTGAAGGGAAATAGAAACGGAAAATGAAACGGTGGACCTCTTACATTCCGTCTTCCATTCAGTCTTCCCAGCCTTGAACTAACATTAACAATGCGAGCACCTGAAGTTGAGTGTCTCATGAGAGGGACCATGGCTTTGATCATGTTTTTGGTCCCGTAGTAGTTGGTAGCAATGACTTTTTCGGCATGTTCCACGGAGTTGTCTGACCCAAAATTGAAGTTTACTCCTGCATTATTTACCTAGAAAATTTTCTGGTTTATATTCAGTGGTATTCCTGATATCTTACTAGGGAAATTGTCAAATGCAATGCTACATAGTTCAATCATCTATGAATAGAAAACTAAACATGTTCACTAAAAGGCAGATTCTTATCAAACAGATAATAACAAATCTCATCAGAATTAACTATATATCTTTGTCTATATCATTTTTCCTGTCTCTGGAAATATGCAATCACTATAACTAGCATTGCTAAAGGAATGAATTTTATTTGATCCTAAAACGAATTTACCAGCAAAAGTATATGGAAGAGGCCACTCTACCAATATATCTATACCACCATAAACTCCCTCTATCCATGTAGAAAATGCTTCAATCGATGAAGGATCCATAATATCTAGTTGATGGTACACGACATTTAGACCTCGTTCTTGTAAGGCCTTTGCTACTTCTTCTCCAGCGCTAGTGTCTCTCGAGGTGAAAATAACTGTCAATCCGTGCGTGGCAAGTTGGTGTGATATCTCATATCCAATTCCCCTATTTGCACCAGTCACCACTGCAATGGTGTTGGAGGTCCACCATCTAGGAAAAACATTCATAATATATAAAAGCATGATTCAATTCAGTTATGGTCTTATTATCCTAAGGCCTTTTCAAAATGACTCCAGTGAATATCTGGATTGGAATTGGGACTGTTGAATTGGAGCCTTCAATACCACAATTTGATTTTCATATCAAAAGTAGAAAATTGGAATTCACGCACAACACACATAGTCCCACACAATCACAAAGACACAGTTAGACACACACAATCACACACATACATAAACAAAGTTACACACACACAGTCATACACATACATATACAAAGTTACACAGTCACAATTACACACACACTCACACTTACTCAAACACATGCATACACACTCTCACACACACAGTCACACACAGTTACACACACAGAGAGCACACGCACACTACACATACTACTTTGTATAATTTCGATGAATTCAATTTCCTATCATTTATACCAAACAAAAAAATTTGGAATTGAATTTTAAGGGCACAGAACAACACACAGTTTGATAATTTGCAGTAACTCAATTAATCTACCAGAATTAAAACCAGCTATCAAAATATGAATTATATTCCCCCCCCCCCCTGTGACTCGAGCCCTAAAATCCTAAATCCCTCGAATGTTGAACACATTAAAATATAAATGATAAAAAATTACTCCGACAAAACAGAGAACAAAATAAGAAGTTTACAGTAAACCTGATAGCACCGTCTCGATTGATAATTTGCAGCCTAAAAATTCCAATAGCAGAATAGAAGTTTTGGATTATTTACCTTTGACGATCGGAATAGGGAATAGTTCGGACAAGAGAGATTTCTTGGCGCCTTTTCTCTCTCCTCTCTCTAGCCTTGTCTTTGTTGCCCATGAATGATGCGTAGGGAAGCTCTCGCTCAGTAACAGTGAGTTTACTGGACTACGGGTTAGTCTCCATCTCCACTATCCTAATTTATTTTCTCTTTCTTTTTAGTCCCCAAACTGTAACCACATTTATTGTATTTTTTCACTATTCATCACAATTTTCACTAAACAATTTTCACTAAAAATGCACCCAAGGCATAGAGGATATTTTTAGACTTTCATATGTAGGTATTGAATATGGTATTTTCGCTATATCTCTTGAGTATCGAATATGATATTCTCTTATAATTTGAGTACATGAAGTGATATTTTTTATTTCACTTTTTCAATTACTTTATATGATCTGTCCCTCTATTTCAAGAAAACTTTTAGAATGTAAAAAATTTTAAATAAAAATACCATAAAATTTTAAAATAAATTAGTTATAAAATTTAAAATTACAAATATAATATTAAAATAACTTGTAACTAAATTTAATTTTGATTATGATTTAATAATCTTTTAATATTAAAAATTAAAAATTTTGGATTAATTAAAAATTAAAAATTTAGGGCTGATTAAAAAGTTTTAATTTTTAATATTAAAAAATAATCAAATCACAATTAAAATTGAATTTAGTATAAATTATTTTAATAATTAAATTTATAATGTTAATTTTTATAATTAATATATTTAAGAATTTCATAGTATTTTTATTTTAATTTTTTACTTTATAATAAACAAAGAAAAAAAATATGATTTGACATAAAGTGATTGAAAAAGTGAAATAGAAAATATCATTTTAGGTATTCAAACTATAAGAAAATATCATATCCAATACTCAAGAGAGAGAGAAAGAAAATATCACATCTAATACCTAGATATGAAAGTCCAAAAATGCCCTCCATGTCTTGAGGCATTTTTAGTGCAAAATTGTATGAATAATGAAAAATTACCGTAAATGTGATTACACCTTACTTTAGGGACTACCCATGATATTTTTAAAGTTCAAGTACCTTTTGCGTAACGCATAGTTCATGGACCATTTGAGTAGTTCACCTAAATTATTAAGTGAAAATATAAACGTCGCACTTAGGCCGGGATGGAGGGAATACATTTATATATTTTTTATTTTGGTCCATCTCTTATAAACTACTCTCTCCGTCCAATAATAAGAGTCATATTTTTCTATTTCGGTCAATTCAACAATAAATGTTTTATTTCACGTTTACCATAAATAGTAGTAGATCTCACATTCAACTAAGTCACTTCATTCACACTTTATTATAAAATCTACATAAAAATGTGCGTGTATATTCCACTAACTTTCTAACCCATTATTTTTTATATTTCTTAAAATTCGTGCCCATACCAAGTGTGACTCCTATTGTAGGATGGATGGAGTATACCTTTTCTTTTACTACTCTCTCCGTCTCAAGGAAGATGACCCCTTCCTTGAGCGGCACGAGAATTTATGCAACTTTATTTTGTGTGTAAAGTGGAGAGAGTAAGTAAGAGAGAGAGAATAAAGTAAAGATAAAGATGTTTCAATTTTTAGTAATTGGTCATCTTGGTTTGGACAAATAAAAAAGGAAAGTGGGTCATCTTCAGTGAGACGGAGGGAGTACTATTTTTGGTTGTGTGTTTTATATTTAACTAACTCATTTTACATACTACTCCCTTCGTTTTATTCAAGATGTCCACATTTCCTTTTTAGTTTGTCCCTCTCAAGATGCCCACTTTCTATGTTTGAAAATAAATTCTTCGCTCATCTCTTCATTAAAATATTCAATTATCTTTTACTCTCTACTTACTCTACCTAATATATTCTATTAAAATCTCGTGTCACTCAAGCATGTGGACATCTTGAGTTGGACGGAGGTAGTATATTTTATTATAATATACCCCTTCTGACCCATAAAAAAATGTGTCACTTTTCTTTTTAGTTTGTCCCACTAAAGATGTCACATTTCCCTTATTGGTAAACGTTCTCTCACATTAATATAAAAATTATATTTTCTCTATCTACTTAACATACAAAACAAAAGCTTCTAAACCCACAGGTGTGACATCTTTAGTGGGACGGAGGAGCATAAAAATATACATTTACACCAACTTTTAGGGGTGAGCATTCGGGTTTCAGTTCGATTTTTTGCCAAAACTGAACCAAACCCGAAAAACCGAATTTAGTTCAAAACTCAAACCGAACCGAACCCGAAAAACTGAAAACCAAATTTCAAAAACCGAACAAAATAAAAAAACCGAAAAATCGAAAAAAATATGGTGTATATATATATATATATACTTTATTTTATTTTATATATACTAATAGAATATAAATATATATAATATAAAATTAATAGAATATATATAATACATATTATATAAAATATATTAAAAGAATATATTATGTATATATATGATATAATATATTAAATTACAAAAAATATATACTCTCTCCGTCCTCAAAAAGTATGAATTATTTCCTTTTTCGTCCGTCCCTAAAGAGTATGAACTTTCTAATTTTGAAAAATTCAAACAACATACTACCCCTACACGTCATTTTATTTACAACTTACCATTACCATTATCACTTATACCATTATAATAATGTGGACCTCACTTTCCACTAACATTATTTCCACTACCCTTTCTCTTTCTCTCTTACTTTTCCCCTTATTTATTAAAACATGTGCCGTACTCAAAGTTCATACTCTTTGGGACGGAAGGAGTATAATATTATATTTAAAATATAATTCGGTTTTTCGTTTTTTTTTGCCCGAACCGAACCGAACCGAAATTTTTGTATTTTAAAAACCGAACCGAATTTCAAATTTTCGGTTTGGTTCGGTTCAGATATTCGGTTTTTGATTTTTTTTCTCACCCCTACCAACTTTTGTAATCAACTCTTTTATACTCCCTCCGTCCCATAAGAATATGCACTTTGGGTTGGGTATGAGTTTTAATTAATAATTGAAAAGTATCAGAGAGATAGAGAGAAAAAGTAATTAAAGTATGATTAGTCAAAAATGGGTCCCACCTCAATCGAGAGAAAAAAAGTTTCCAAAATTGGAAAGTGCATATTCTTGTGGGACGGACTAAAAAGGAAAGAGTGCATATTCTTGTGGAACTTGAGTATTTCTTAAAATTAGATCAGAGACATAATAAAAGATGAAAGTGTTGGGGTTTGGAGCCCCTAGCACAGCGGAAGACTTGTACAAAACAAATAAATCAGACGTAGGATCTATTTGACAGATTATGGGATTGATCTATTCACATGTTAACACAGAATTGCATGCTAGAACGAATATAATTCATGCTTAAAGAATATAAATCCTAAAACATGAATTCTACGGTTTGGAGTTACCGATTTGTTTCTCCAAAGAATCGTCGATTGCTCGCGCCTTCTCCACGATGATCTTCAATACTAGACCACGGATCTTCTGACTGGTTCCCGAACTGTATTCCGATATCAGTGTGGGCTGATCTTATCGAAACACTAGGACTCGAATAAAGAAGACAGAGTTTTCTCACGGAGGAGAAGCTGAAAAAAACTCACAAAGGAGATCTGAAATTTTCATCCCCTACTGCCGAGAGGAGAGGGACGAAATTTTCCCTCTCACAATTAATTGTCTTTTCTGTCTCCTTTATTCTCCTATTTATAATAGTTACATATTGGGCTCAGTCAGGGATCTATGGAAGGTTTTGGATATGTGCTCCCCCAATTAGCTTTTTACTAATTAAATTGAACCCAAAATTTAATACAAGCTAATATTGGAATATTACGAGCAGCCACTACAGAAGTAATATTGACCTCCTCATCCAAATCCGAAATTACAAGTAATCCGGGTTTCTATTTTATTTATTATTTATTTCCCGCGCTTAAGATATAAATATCCATTAATTAATTAAAGTCTGCTATGGACTTAATTAATTAACATCTTATTAATTCCAAGAGTGGACTTAGCAAGAAACACTTATTTATTATTCATGGAATAATTAGATTCCAACTAGCCAGTTTCCGAATATTAAAACCTTGTTCAAGATCCTCTTGAGGACATTATCAAACTAGACTCACCTCGCGCATGATTCAATATAATAGCAATCCTAGCAACCCTAGATATTAATCACCACTACCCAATATATCAGGATTCTTGGGTTGCGAAAAACCCGCACCTTTTGATATGTCAAAATAGTGCATAATCAATATCGTATGCTCAATGCTAACGTATGTAGATTAAGAAATAGTATTCTATCAAGACCTAGTCTTTCAGTAGATAGCATAAAGACACGTCTTGCTGTTAGATCCGTTCAGTGCTATACCACACCAACGTCATCTTATTTCAATAAGGCTTAGAAATAATCGGACTGACACTGCAACCTTTCGCAATAGGTAGCCAAAGCCTATCTAGGTTGTGAAATTATTCTTTTTCTTTTGCAAAGCATTGCATAGACCGACTGTAGTTACCTTAAAGTGGACGACGCCCACAAACAGTCTGCTAAGCAAAAGACTTAGGCTTTGTTTACTTCTTATGCATTTAAATGTTTATAAAACATCTTATAAACGCACAAATAAACACAATATATTATTATATTCTGATTCTATTCGTGCAAACTGCTCGAATAATACTAAATCGAGTTAAAAGTGGATTGTAGAGTTTTTCCGTATACAAGCAAGATTCTATTCGCGCGAACTTACTCAAAACATGCTTTTCAGTATACTAAACCTAACAGAAACAAGTTTTTATATACTCCATATAAAAATGTAATTAAATATGAGCAACATTATCTAACTAAATTTGAACAACACTATTTAAAATGAGAATTAATAATTAATTTCATTCCTTGATATCAAAATCCAAGATATCTAGCTTATGACATGTGTCATTGGATATTATCAATTTTCCTTTAATTTTACTTAAAAAAAGTATCGTTACCAAAATATCAATGCTTTTTACCCCTGACAAATGAAATGGATATTATTCTTTTTATTATTAATATCTAGGGACGTCAGTGCAGCCCCAAGGACATTACATGAACGACTGGTAAACTAGAATATAACGATTAGTATTTCTCAAGTACTATGGTATATTCATTACCTCAATCAAAGGCTCTTGCCATGGTTAATATGATATATACTTGCTATGCAAAAGCACAACTAATATCAAACTTAGTACACATCATAGCATATATGAGACATCTATCTCTGAAACTAGTCTCATCTTTCTTGATCTCACTAAGTGTTAAACGACACTTACTAAAGACAAGACAACTCCATCTTGAATGGTAAAAACATTTTCATGGAATTTCCAATTCTAAAATGTTCCAAGCAATGTATAGATATAGGATTCCTAAGAAAATCTCAACATTCTTTCTAGCAATCTTAAAGAATTAGATGCTTAGAATGTAATTAGTTTCTTTTAAATCATTTATCTTAAACTGGGTAGACAACCAGTTTCCTACGCCAGATGTCAATCTTAGTTGTTTGCAACTTTTGTAGATTTCATCATCGTAGTGTACCAATAATACCATATTTAATGCACTTTCAACTTCTTTGTGCTTACAGCATTGTTAAGGGCACAAGTCAAATTCAAAACATTTGACAATTTTGATAAAAACACATATACTCTGATTTAGATGCATGTCTAAGACCACAAGGTCTTCATAAGCTTCTAATCATGGTTTCTTGCCCTTTATTACATACCCATTAGGATGTTTCATGTAGATGATTTCCTCAAGACTTCTATTAATAGAAAGCTGTCTTGACAATCATAATACATACATTCTAATTTATGTAAGTTCTGATAGACAGTAGGATCGAACAAATCTTGGCACAACGACAGATGAGAAGATGATGTTTCTCTTTGGGCATAACCCATTGTCATTGTCTAGCCATTTGAGATCCACATTTACACTTGCAAATATACTAGATCCCACTGACTGACACAGTCTGTAGGTAGTATTGCAAGTCTTGTAAAACATGTTGTCTATCTAAGATTGTAGTTTGGAACCTATCACCTTTCCAAGGATAAATATCTAAATGAACCAATGCTACATTGTAGTTAATGGGATTATGTTCAAGTTAATCTAAGACCGAGTCTTGCGACACTCTTAGACCAATGAACTTGTTATGTTCTTAGGAACGCTCCCACTACGACATGGTTCTTACAATCTTAAGTACTGAAGTTGATTTTATTCGTGCAAAAGTTTCTAATGGTATGACTCCTTGGTAATGTGGAAAATCCAATATCTCTCTCTTTATCTTGACAGTTATCACGTTGTTAGGCTTGTAGTTCATCTCTTGATCTTCATACAAGAATTTTATCTTTAAAGATTACCGAACTTATAATCTTACACCATTTGGGACAACCTTAAAACATGCATGATTAGTACTCAACTCCAATTACTTGGATACCTTTCCAACATGTGTTGGAACAACATTACACCTTGAGATGTGTTAGACTAGAGTCGCTCTAGTCCACAACTCGTGTTTTGTAAAAAAAGTACTGATGTTGGTAGTTTCTTTAAGGTGTATCTTGTTGTATCTAACGTTTCCCATCAATGATAAGATTTTCATGAGTACATGTTAAGGGCTTAATTCCTTAACGGTGATCGGCGGCGTGTTGCCCGGCGATCAAGACAAACTTCCGGCGTCCTGAGATAGGATCGGCGGTGATTCTAGTTTCGTGCTGTGCGCAGAACTCCTCCGTCGGGCAGCGGCAATACTAGGGTTGAGAATACTCCGGCGTCCAATTAGGATCGGCGGAGGGAATCCAAAATTAGGATTGGAAAACACACGTTATCTTTGGGATAGAAAATATTTCTTTAATTGATTAATGCTACTGACTTAATGAACAAGAAAACAAAGATATAGAAAAAGATATACTAAATCCCTTTAATATTTAAACTAAATAATAATAATAGAGGTTCGTATAAACTCCCCCACGGTTAAAATCCACCTTGTCCTCAAGGTGGGAACCACGAAGCAAAAAGGATAGTTGAAAGCAGAAGCTTCGGCGAGGCAACTCCTCCTGGATCAAACACACACCGAACAGATGAACGTCTCCCTTCTTCACTTCCATAAAAAATCAACAAAGGAGACCCAACTTTGTCGGAAAAATTCCTTGCCAAATCGAAAAACTTGTCCATGCCTCCCAGAATGCCCAAGCATGGCATGTCATTACTCGGAGGAATCAACCTTGCATCTTTGTCGAGCGATGTTGATCGATGATTCATACTTGGAACATCATCCACATTCAAATCCACATAGAAACAAGTAATTACGGGCAAATCGGTGTAAGCACCATCTCCTTTCTTGCCCCAACAATTTCCAACAACATTTTTGGATGACACTTGAACAACATTGAGTGAGGCGATTATCTTCTCCACTTCACCAATAGAACCATTCTCCTCTTTATCTTCTAGCAATGTCTCCCCCTTTTCACCAATCTTCTCATCATATACCCCAACGAGCACTTGCGGTGGCTCACTGTCGTTCTTGACAATCCCTTTGTTCTTAGGGAACTCTCCAGGGGACTCGTTGTTTTGAACATCAAGAGGAGCGCCATCATTGTGAACATCGGTGATGATGAATTCCTAAGGTGTACGATCATTGACAAGCTTCCTCCTAGTTGGAAGGACTTCAAGAGCTATCTCAAGCACAAGCGAAAGCAGATGACCCTTGAAGACTTGATAATGAAGTTGCGCATTGAGGTTGATGTGCGCAAAAGCGACCAAAAGGCTAAGGGCTTCACCCCACTTGAAGCCAAAGCCAATCTGTTGGAGAGGGACGGTCCCTCCAACAAACGCCCTCGCCCAAATCGTCCAAGTGACAAAGGAAAGGGAAAGCAGCCTACAAAGAAGTTTGAAGGCGATTGCTACAAATGTGGCAAACCGGGCCACTTTGCAAAGGACTGCCGCAGCAAGAAAAAAAAGCCGGCTGCCCACGTCGTTGAGAAGGAGTTCAAGGACTGGGATGAGAACGACCTCATTGCTGTGGTCACTGAAGAGGTTAACCTTGTTGATAACAAGGGTGGCCGGTACATCGACACCGGCGCTACTGCTCATGTCTGCTCAGATAGGAGCAAGTTTGCCTCCTACACGGCTGTTGAAGGGAGGAAAATCAACATGGGGAATCAAGCATCGTCCGAAATCCTCGGCGTTGGTAACTTGATTCTCATGATGACGTCTGGCGTCACAATCACGTTGAAGGATGTGCTGCATGTCCCAGACATCTGCAAGAACCTATTGTCAGGATCAATACTAGTTAATAAGGGGTTTAAACTTGTATTAGAGTCTGATAGATTTGCTTTGTATAAGTTTGGAAAATCCCTCGGAAAAGGTTATGTAACCGATGGGCTTTTCAAGCTTAGTGTGGCAACTCGCAGTGTTGCAAAGCCATTGGCGAATAATAATAAAGCATCTACTTCCTCTTATTTGACCGAGTCTTCAAATTTATGGCATTGTAGATTGGGACATGTAAATTCAAAAGTCATTAAAAGATTAGTGAATTTAGATTTACTAAAGGCTAATGAAGTGGATACCCAAGATAAATGTGAAATTTGTCTTGAAGCAAAAATGACTAAGTTGTCGTTTCACTCAGTTGAACGAAGCACAAAACCCCTTGAATTAATTCACACGGATGTATGTGATTTAAAGATGGTGCAAACTAGAGGTGGTAAAAAGTACTTTATCACTTTCATAGATGATTGCACAAGATATTGCTATATTTATCTTTTAAGAAGTAAAGATGAAGCAATAGAAGCGTTCAAAAATTATAAGAACGAAGTTGAGAATCAACTTGGTTGTAAAATCAAAACGATTCGAAGCGATAGAGGAGGTGAATATGTAGCCCCGTTTGAGGAGTTATGCAACGCAAGTGGTATAATTTATCAAACAACTGCTCCATATTCACCACAATCTAACGGTGTTGCAGAACGCAAAAATCGAACTCTAAAAGAGATGATGAATGCACTGCTTCTGACTTCAGGATTACCACATAACATGTGGGGGGAAGCTGTTTTGACAGCTGATAAGTCGTATTCTAAGCCTCGGTTACTGGTCAGTATGATGTGCACAATTGATTATATTTGCAAAAACAGTTGCTCAAAGCGTGCATGTTGAGTGTTCTAGTCAGTAGGGAAGCTTTGGAATAATTCAGGTGAAAAGGGCGTCAGGACGATTACGTACCGACCAGTATACATGCAAAAATGGCTCGAGATGGAGAAGAAGAATAGTTGGGACTGATCAACCACAATTAAGGGCAAAGAAGTCATCTCACCACAAGGTTTTACCCTAAAAATCAAGGGCAAGCATCCCTATAAAAAGAAGCCACTTGGAGAGAGAATAGGGATCAATTAGTTAGTTAACTCCTATGCTTAGTTAGCAATCTCTCTTCGGTAGATCACTCCTTCAGCATTATCTTTCGTGTTTCTCATTCCTCGCCACTGCCATGGTCACTTGAAGGTCGTCAAGAAGTTCCCGGAGTTCCAGACGTTCTCATCCAGTCAGCAAGATCGTAGTTAGAAGTTCCATCGCCCGGCGTGGCAAAACACTTTTATTTCACTTTCGTAGTTAAATTGCTTGTTTTTCCTTACGCTGGATCTTTGTTTGCTTTTGAATTTCACTGCCTAGAAGTACTTTGTTTGAAAATCCGAACATGTTTTATGCTATGAAGTTGTTTTCTGTTCAGTTTACTTCGCCGATCTCCTTTCCTTCTGCCTAGTTAGCTTAGATCTAGAGTTTCTAGTCGTTTTGAGTATCGAATCGTGTGTTTCCAGTTCGTAGTTTATTTCTTCGAGTTAGCATAATCTGTTTACTTGTATTTCATAGAGGTTTGTTTCGTGCAAGGTGTAGTTATGTGTTTCTTGTTTTCTTCCATGCTGATCAGTAGGCGGAATTTCAGTTTCGATGTTTGATTTTCGATTTGGAATCTTTGATTGTAGATCTGTGTTCATGAGTTATTAATCTGTGTTTTAATGGTGCTGAATCTGGTTTGTTTTCTTATTTTAGTTTGTGTTTGTTGAAGAAGGTGATGTCCATATCCAATGTTGGGGACCACTTTGCTTTTTAGATGCTTTTTGCTTTTTGTCCTTCACTTTTAGTTATACCCTGCAGACCTGTCAGCCTAGTCACCACAACTACCACTACCTTCTGACATTCTGTTTAGCCCAAAATAGAAACCCAGTACCTTTCGAATATTTTCTGTTTCACCATGTCCACGTACACAGCTGCATATCAGAATCCTCTCACACCTCCTAGCCAGTAGGATACCACCTTCAATTTCTTGCCTAGGTAGAGATTCAACCCAAGCGTGGTAGCTAACCAGACCTTTCCAGAATATCACCACAATTCCAAAAACGCATTCATCTCTGTGGGATTCGACCCCTACCTTCACTATACTACCCAGTAGAAGAGGGTTGAGGATTTATTGATACCAGGTTTAGGCTTAGCAGGGGATTGTTTCATCCTGATCAGTAGGATACACCCTTGCTTGAACGACACCTACGCAAACCTGCTCTTTCAACAGCCACCTATATCTTGAATAAGATTCATCTCAAAGGAAAAGATGTTACTCCTTATGAGCTGTGGAAGGGAAGGAAGCCATCCTACAAATACCTCAAAGTGTGGGGGTGTTTGGCAAAGGTGATGTTTCCTCCACCCAAAGAAGTTACAATCGGACCTAAAACGGTTGATTGCATCTTCATTGGATATGCACTTAACAGTAGTGCATATCGATTTGTTGTTCACAAGTCTGAAATATCGACTATCACAGTAGGAACAACAATTGAGTCGAGGAATGCTGTATTTCTCGAAAATACATTTCCTTGCAAAGACAAGGAAAAAGTCTCAACCAATTCTGAGACAAGAATTGAAGAAGCCACTAGTTCTAAACTAGTGGAAGAAGAAGCCACTAGTTCTAAATCAGCGGATGAGGAACCTGAATCGCGCAAGCGTGCAAGGCCCGATCCAAAAGATACAGTACTAAGACGTGGTAATAGAGTCAGAACACCAAAAACATTTGGTCCCGACTACATTGCTTTCATGTTGGATGAAGAACCAACATCGATAAAAGTAGCCTTTGCTGGCCCAGACGGGCTGCATTGGAGAGAAGCTGTTCAAAGCGAAATTGATTCAATTTTGCTAAACCACACTTGGGTGTTGGTAGATCTACCTGAAGGTGCGAAACCTCTAGGTTGCAAATGGGTACTTAAAAGGAAATTTAAGGCCGATGGAACAGTAGATAAGTATAAAGCCCGATTAGTAGTAAAGATTTTAAACAAAAGGAAGGGCATGACTTCTTCGATACCTATTCACCCGTAACAAGGATTACATCTATCCGAGTGCTTCTCGCTATTGCTGCATTGCACAAGCTTGAGATTCATCAAATGGATGTAAAGACCGCGTTTCTAAATGGTGAACTAGAAGATGAAATATATATGGAACAACCCGAAGGGTTTGTAGTACTTCGACAAGAGAAAAAGGTATGCAAGCTCGTAAAGTCCTTATATGGATTAAAACAAGCGCCATTGCAATGGCACTTGAAGTTTGATAATGTGATGTTATCAAATGGGTTTAAAATCAACGAGTGCGACAAATGTGTCTACATCAAGAGCACTAATAACGGCCATGTTATAGTGTGTCTATACGTTGACGATATGTTAATCTTGGGTAGCAACATTCAATGGTGAACTAGAAGATGAAATATATATGGAACAACCCGAAGGGTTTGTAGTACTTGGACAAGAGAAAAAGGTATGCAAGCTCGTAAAGTCCTTATATGGATTAAAACAAGCGCTATTGCAATGGCACTTGAAGTTTGATAATGTGATATTATCAAATGGATTTAAAATCAACGAGTGCGACAAATGTGTCTACATCAAGAGCACTAATAACGGCCATGTTATAGTGTGTCTATACGTTGACGATATGTTAATCTTGGGTAGCAACACTCAAGTAATTAACGATACAAAGGTCATGTTAAAGAGAAACTTTGACATGAAAGACATGGGTCTAGCCGATGTAATTCTTGGAATGAAGATTCTAAGAACGTCTGATGAAATCATCTTAACACAATCACATTATGTTGAGAAGATATTGAATAAATTCAAGGCCTATGATGGCGCGCCGGTTAAGACTCCAATTGAACTCGACGTTCACTTGAGCAAAAACAAAGGCGAGCCCGTTGCACAAGAAGAGTATGCACGGGTCATCGGGTACATTATGTACTTGACTAATTGCACTCAACCTGACATTGCCTGTGCCGTGAACAAGTTGAGTCGTTACACGAGCAATCCAAGCAAAGAGAATTGGAGAGCTCTTGTGAGGGTTTTGAGATATTTAAAACATACTCAAAATCTTGGGCTACACTTCTCGAGATACCCCCGGTACTTGAAGGGTACTGTGATGCGAACTGGATATCCGATAATAGAGACTCATTTTCAACAAGTGGATACGTCTTTACTATTGGGGGTGGTGCTGTATCGTGGAAATCCACAAAACAGACATGTATAGCCCGATCAACAATGGAATCGAAGTTCATTTCCTTAGATAAGGCGGGTGAGGAAGCCGAGTGGCTTAAGAACTTCCTTGAAGATATTCCATGTTGGTCTAAGCCAGTGCCACCAGTGTTGATCCACTGCGATAGCCAAGCGGCTATTGGAAGGGCAAACAATGGCTTCTATAATGGTAAGTCTCGACATGTACGTCGACGACATAATACCGTGAGACATTTGATCACAACAGGGGTGATTACTATTGACTATGTGAAGTCAATAGATAATCTAGCGGATCCGCTAACCAAAGGGTTAAACCGTGATCAAATGAATAAGTTGCTAGAGGGAATGGGTTTGAAATCCACAAACTAAAGAATTATCATAGTGGTAACCCAAACATGATGACTGGAGATCCCAAGAACTTGGTTCAAAGGGACAACTAAGCTATGAGAGTTCATGAGAAACACTCAACTATATCTATTCCCTAGAGAGCAATAGAGTGTTGGAGAACTTGCCTAGTGGTAAAGGCTAAGTCTATGACTTTTAATGGTTCTTAAAGATCTCAAATAGATGGAGTTCTCAAATAGACCAAATATGGCAAGGTACTTGACTAAGAATCACCTATGTAAGTGCGAAGTGTGGTCGCTTCACAAAACACACTTATGAATCCAAAGTGGTGTCCAAGACCGCAATGGACACAAAATGTGAGAACGAATGAGGTTGAGGTGTTTAAGCGTTAACACCATTGTCTCGGTGCACGCCGTGGGGTGCTCCCCAAAAGGCCTCATACTAATGGAGTTGGGGTAACTCATTTATATGCTTGCAACTATTGTTCATTCTCCAATGTGGGATATTGTTTGCCCTCGCAGTTATAAATAGTGAGATTCTGATACGAACCTCTATTATTATTATTTAGTTTAGATATTATAGGGATTTAGCATATCTTTTTCTATATCTTTGTTTTCTTGTTCATTAAGTCAGTAGCATTATAAATAGGATAGACTGTTATCTTTTTTACTCATTCAACCAATTAATGAAATCAGTATTTCGCCCAACTTGGCTTGAATCACAAAATTCTATTTTTCTATCGCTGCCGACGAGAACCTATCTCGCGCCCAGCACCCCCTCTGCCGGACGTCTTCGCCGACCCAAACCTCTTGGGCGCTCGACGACTACGGTCTCTGTTTCTTGATTTTGTGTGGAATTCGACGTTAAGGATTTAGGTCCTTAACAACTGGTGATTTTGTGTGGAATTCGAACCGAAGCTACACCGCTGCCCGACGGAAAACATTCCGCGCACAGCAACTGCTTTGGTTGTCGAGTCCCTCCTGTCCGCCGAGCTCTAGCCGCAGGACAACACTACTTCTGCAACGCCGACGGGAAGGATTCCCGCGTGCCGCGTCGAAGTCAGACGATCATCATCCACCACAGCCACGCCTCAGTCCGTCAACATGTCATACGACTACGCCGGCTATCGTCGTCGTCAATACGACTTCCCTCAGGCCACACAGCCATTCCGTCCCTACCAGCCGGCCCAACCTCGCCGTGTAACCAGTTGGGACCCTCCGAGCAGCCGGGTGGAAGTAATCCGTCCGCCGTCGTGGCCTGATCCAGAATCACCCTACGTCTCACACCACTTGGATCCACCTGATCGTCGCCCACGGCCGAGATACCAGCCCATCGGGTACCTCGATCGCGCGCAAGACGCATGGCCCCGACACCGCGGTGGCTACGTCGAGAGGGGTTGCCACCTATCTGATCGCGGAGATCATCATACCCAATTAGGGTTTGATCGCTACCCGCCAACCGCAACGCAGCGGCACCGCCCAACATGCTGGGACCCACCGGCTCAAAAGTAGGACCGCGGCTACCCGACTGTTGACCGGCCCCGACGCTCGGAGACGTGCTGGGACCGACCTCACCCTCGGGAGGAGGTGAGAGCGCGAGTCCAGCCCGCCTCCCACCAGCCCCGCTACTCCACTGAAAAGCCAACGCGGGACCTGTACAGTCAGCCCGCGCATGTGACCAGTCAAACTCCAGAGCAGCCACGCCTGCCACTAATACGGGTCTCCCAAGAGGAGAAGTCAGAACGGTCCAGGTTGGGTCTCTGCTGGCACTGTCCCGAGAAATGGGTGAGGGGACATGTGTGTAAACAACGCATTCTATGTTATGCGGATGATGGGGAGGAGTTTGAGGAGAACATTCAAGATGAGAATTTAGCCGAAGAGAAAACTGATAATACTCCCACGATAGTATTCAGTGATGATGTTCCCAATGACGTTACCGATGTTCACAATGATGGCGCTCCTCTTGATGTTCCAAACAACGAGTCCCCTGGAGAGTTCGTCAAGAACAAAGGGATTGTCAAGAACGACAATGAGTCACCGCAAGTGCTCGTTGGGGTATATGATGAGAAGATTGGTGAAAAGGAGGAGACATTGCTAGAAGATAAAGAGGAGGATGGTTCTATTGGTGATTACACTGTTTTCCACGAAAGTGCTTGTGTCTATAAGGATTTGAATGTTGGTGATGTTACAAGTCTGAATCAACGATCAACATCGCTCGACGCCGATCCAAGGTTGATTCCTCTGCGAAATAACACGCCGTGTTTGAGCATTCATGACTGTGTGGCAGAACTTTTCATTTTAGCGTTGAATTTGGACGACCACATTAGTCTACCTTTGTTGATTTTTTATGGAAGTGAAGAAGGGAGATGTTCATCTGTTCGGTGTGTGTTTGATCCAGGAGGAGTTACCTCGCCGAAGCTTCTGCTTTCAACTCTCCTTTTTGCTTCGTGGTTCCCACCTTGAGGAAAAGGTGGATTTTAACCGTGAGGGAGTTGATACGAACCTCTATTATTATTATTTAGTTTAGATATTATAGGGATTTAGCATATCTTTTTCTATATCTTTGTTTTCTTGTTCATTAAGTCAGTAGCATTATAAATAGGATAGACTGTTATCTTTTTTACTCATTCAACCAATTAATGAAATCAGTATTTCGCTCAACTTGGCTTGAATCACAAAATTCTATTTCTCTATCGCTGCCGACAAGAACCTCTCTCGCGCCCAGCACCCCCTCTGCCGGACGTCTTCGCCGACCCAAACCTCTTGGGCGCTCGACGACTACGGTCTTTGTTTCTTGATTTTGTGTGGAATTTGACGTTAAGGATTTAAGTCCTTAACAGATTCTTAGGAGATAGAAATCGTTTTTTGGGTAGATCAGTTTTGGGACGGCAGTAGCCGTAGGCCTTTGCGGAATATTTATATTTCTGTTCTTGTTCTCTTTCTCTTCAATAAAAATGTGCCGAGAGTTATTTCCTATTTCAGTTTGGCAAGTCATTTGAGTGAGTTATTTTACAAAGCACCTCTCGTGCTTATCTAAATTTTTGAGGGTTTGCCTTTACTCCTATCACACTATCTTCAGGATACAAGGAAGGATGGATGTTGAATGTGCATGCAATCGACACTCGTGGAACTGAGGATAAGATGGGGTGTGCAGAGTGCAGATGTGGTTTGTACAATGTAACGAGAGACGAAAGCGCAGTGGCTTGACCCTCGGGTTACAAAGGCGGCGTACTATGTTGTCCCGATCAGAGCAGATGCAGACTCAAACAAGGGTTCCATGGTGACAAGAGAAGCATATATTTGAGGTATACCGTGAGATATATGGATTGGGATTCATCTTCCATCATACCCCTCAAGATTTACATTCTTGATGTCACTGATGTTTGGACAAAGGCTGATCAGTCCAAAGGAATCCAAGATTCACACCATTGTGCGGTAATGATCTTGAATTTGAATATTAATGGTTTGATTCATGCATGATTTTGAATACCACTATTCTAATCTACAGGTTGAATATGATATTGAATCTTGTGATATCAAAAATGACAAAAATGGTTGTATTGTTTCAAGAAGTGTAATTGTTAGTTTGCCAAGTGGTGGAGATGTGATCTATGGGGTTGGCCACCAACATACAGGGGCAACAGGCACAACCTTATATGGAGAGGTAATTTCACATTGCATTCTATGTCTTGATGCATCTTACATTATATAAATAAAATACTTCATATAATGAAAGTATATATCATTTGGAAAAACTAGACAACCCTTGCTTTCACTTTTCAAAGTTGGGCTTGGGTTCCTAAGCTGAATTTCCTTTGATTTTTACACTTCCATATGACATACCCCTATGTCCAACAATAGAAATTGTCATTTGACTCGACATAGATTTTAAAAAATATAAAAAGAATGGATGGAAAAAGTTAGTAAATATAATTCTTACTTTTTTGTACTCCCTTCGTCTCATAAAATAGACATTTTTAGTTCGTCCCATAAAAACGACCCACTTCTAATTTTTATCACTCCCCCCGTCACCCATTATGTGTTCCAGTTTTTCATTTTGGTCTGTCTTTTATAAATTGTCTCACTTCACTTTTACTACTTTTGATAATGGACCCCACATTCAATTCCAGTCACATTTTATTTTAAAATTAATATACGAAAGTAGGACTCACGTACCACTAACTTTTTTAACTCACTTTCTTTTACAATTCTTAAAAAAGTACAGTACTATTTTGGTCATAAACATAAGACCGAAATACGAAGTTGGTCCAAAACATTCATGTTTTGAAAATCGAGTCCTAAACAAATGAAATCATCGTCGAATATGTCACTTTTTGACGGTTCCGTAAAAACTAACAGTCAACGGATGATTAGTGAAATTTAATCCATGATTAATTAAAATAAAATAAAATAGAAAATTAAAAAAATAGAGAGAGAGATGGGATAGGATAGAAAAAGAGAGATAAAATGAATTTTTTATTTTTTATTTCTTATTTTATTTTATTTTAATTAATCATGAATTAATATTCTAATTTAGTCAAAATTTAACTAATCTTCCGTCGACAGTAAGTTTTTTACGGAATCGTAAAAAAAGGACCAATCTGGCGACGATTTCATTTATTTAGGACTCGATTTTCCAAAAGTGAATGTTCTTGACCAACTTCGTATTTCGTTCATATAAAGACCAAATAGTACTTTACTCTTCTTAAAACCCGTAACCGGCCAAAGTAGGACACATTTAGTGCATCTAAACACAACCACATGATTTTATTTGAAATGATGTTTTTGGAATTGAATGAAAAGGGAGGAAGAGTGGTGTGCTCATCCAAGCCTATATATGGAGAAGGAAATGAAGTTGGAAATGAGAGTGGTTATATTGTTGGAATGACCACATGTTACCCCTCACCTTCTCAACCGATCAGGATTTATGAAGGAGAGAAACTCACTCTTGTATCCAACTACAGCAGTCTTCAAACACATACTGGAGTTATGACTCTGTTTTATCTTCTACTTGATGACTCATCACCCCAATCTTCCCCTTCTTCTTCTACTTCATAAAAGAAACCAAACTTTCAATTATGTTTAATTTATAATTTTCAAGCAATTCGAAGGCACATTTGGATCAATATCTAATTTCTTTAGAGATGTGTACATTGGCTAATAAATATTTCGCAAATTAATTATAGGCACTGAAAATGACGACCGTGCCTAAATTCATTTGGCCAGTTGCCCTCTTGGGAGTTGTCCTTGTTCTTGTTGTATCCAAGGGCAAAACTAGAAGAACAGATGGTTATGAATCTATGCCATGAGCTTAGATATCTTTTATGCAATGTCTTTGTTTTATGTTCATTTTTGCACCGATAATTACATATTTTTGTTTAGTTTTCTTCCAATTTGAATCTTGACTCGTCAAAGTGTTATGTAATCTTATACTACAACACTCTTCCATTGTAGTATGTTTTGTATGTGTGGCTCAAGTAAGACCTTTTACTATTCTTGAAGGTATAAAATTATTAATTACATACTAGTACTAAAATTTAAATCTAATTTAACACTTTTAATACAACAATCTCTCAAAAATAAATTACGAGGCCCAATATTTTGAAGTGAAATAATTAATGCTAAGGCCCACCACTTAAAGTCTTCTTCGCCAATGCTTTATCTCTCTATTTCTGAAAATCTCACATAGCAGTCGAGAAAACATCTGGGCGAACAGCGGACAACAGCGTGGGGTTACTGAGTCCCAAGCCCCTGCTGGAGAGGCGGCTTGGCCTGAGCTAGGCCAGTCCCTGCCCACACGCATGCGCTACTCTCCATGGTCAAGTAATCTAATCTTCTCAATCAGGTTCTCCTTGTAGTAAATAAATCATATTGTCACGTGATAATCATGTGTTAACATTGATCTAAAAAAATGTTATTTTGGATATAAATTTCATTTTATGCATTAGTTTAACCCAACCTGACAATTAAAGGGGCTAATTCCTTATATTGGCCCCACAAGCTCGGGTCAACCCACCCATTTAATGTATCAGTTTGAAAATAGGGAGCAAGAACATCGGAGGCAATACATGGGGAAGGGAGTGAAGCTGAAAATGAGGCCATGGGAATGTCTACCAACAATGGCGGATCCAGGAATAAAAATTCATGGGGTCGAATGAGAAAATAAATATAATAATATTTAAATATATGTGTTTAATAAAATTATATTACAACTGAAATATATCCATCTTATGTTAACCGTGATATCTGACAGTATATAATATTAATATCAAAACTATCAATAGAAACTATCCCACAATTTTCTAGTCATTGTGGTTCTTATTCAACATTAGCTAAAACAACTAACAGAAACTCGAGATCTTTTTGAGAAAATTTAATCCATTAATATAGAAAGGAAGGTAATTAAATTTAATAATGAAAAATAATATACTGATCATATTTATTAAAATTAGGGCAAAAATATAATTTTTATCACCAAATAAAAATGAAAAAATGATAAAACTTGATTAAAGAGGTAAAACCAAATTTCAAAATAATAATAATATATAAAAACTAAATTGGTTTATCGTTATGTTTGGTTTTTCAAAATCAAATCACCCCAAATAAAAAGTGGAACCAAATTTCAAAAACTAATACTTTACTTGAGAATCTAAAAACATGTTATCATGATATGACCAAATTATTACTCCATATTTTATAGATGATCACATAAAATATAGGCTTATAGGAGTATAACTTTTTCTAATTTGTCAACATTAAATAATATACATATAAAATCGATAGCCCTTTTAGTGTTTCCCGTAGCATTACATTACATAAGATATTCAATAAAAAATAATTTGACCGATCTGTTTTTTTTATATAATTTACCATTTTTGACTTATCTGTCTTTATTTTTTAATGGAAAATATAGAGTAAATTATCAAGCATAGTCTAATTATTCAATAGTCAAGGGAGTAATTAATAGTACAAGGCCCAAGCCCAACTGAAGTCTTTCTTCCCCAATTATCCATCTCTGATTTTCATAGCTTCACCGCAGACACGGCGGCGACAACCATGAGCCATCGTGCGGTGACTGGGTCAAGCACCGAATCAAGGGCAGACTTCCAGAGACCGTGGGGTCGGGGACCGTTGGGAGTATTTTTCTGGCTGTTCTCCGGGGACAGCTGTGGGGTCGGCCGACCCCACCTCTCTTCGCCGCTGTCTACCAATCAAGATTTAAGCGTGAGAGATATGGGGAAGCAAACCATATTCCACATCGGAGAATAATTAAGAGTAGCAAGCAGGGGCGGAAGGAGGGTGGGGCGGGGGCCATGGTCTCCCCCACCAATTCTTAAAAAAACCTAGGGCATATTTTAGTAATTTCACATTAATAATAATTTATAATATATATATAATATTAAAGATAGTTTTCAACAAAATTTATATGAATCGTTTCTCCTTATTTAGCTTTCTCCTCCTTCTGTCGTTCTGCGCCGTAAGTCTGTAATCTAAAATTCTTTATTTGATGCGTATATGTTAATAGTTTTATACTATTTGACTTGTGGGTGCTGAGTTCCAATGTTATTTACTACTCCCTTTACCGATGTCTCACATTCTTTTTTAGTTTGTGTCACTAAAAATGTCACATTTCCATTTTGGATAAAGATTTCTCTCACATTAATATAAATATTATATTTTCTCTCCATTTAATTCACAAAATAAAACCTTTAAAAATCTAGTGGCGTCCCACAAGTGTGACATCTTTTGTGGGACGGATGGAGTATTAATTATTGTTTGTAACGACAATTTTTTAGATTTGAGCAGATTGTATATTTTGGTTACTCTTTATTCTTTTAGTTGTGAAGTATAAGATGAACTTTATCTTTTTTTGTGTATGATTTATATTTAGCTAATCTTAGTACAGAAAATATCAAATATTTTGTAAACTTAATCAGTTTTGACTATTTTGTATCGTTATTTCAAGAAACTTTCTTTTTTTGATTCTTCGTCAGCTGAACCTCCACTTCTTCAACCTCGAGAATTATCGAATGAAAATAAAAATAATGTTGATTTAGAGAATCTCCCAAATGATCCAGGAGAACGACTTGATATAATGAGTTATCCACCAAATTTAATAGAACAAGTTTGTAGAGCTTACTTACTTAAATGTCCGTGTCAACCACGTAATCATGAATTTCGTCCTACAGTAGATGGAAACCGAAAATGTAAATTTGTCTCATATTGGTTTGATGAATTTAAGGATTGGTTGGAGTATAGTACTACGAACGAAGCAACATTTTGCTTATATTGCTATCTTTTTTCAAGACTCCACAGAAATGGGCAAGATGCTTTTGTATCTGGGGAATTTACAGTCTGACACAAGAAAGAAAGATTAAGTGATCATGTTGGAAATCATAAAAGTGCTCATAACAGATGTAGATTATCATGTGAGGATTTGATGAATCAAGCCCAACACATTGAGGTCTCTTTAGTAAAACAGTCAACATAATCTATGCTTGATTACCGCCTACGATTAAATGCAACGATTGTTTCTCTTCGTTGTCTTATAATGAAGGATTGTCTTTTCACGATCATGATGAGTCAGAATAATCATTCAATCAAGATAATTTTCTTGAGTTATTGAAAGTTATTTCTTATTGCAGTGAAGAGATAGCTAGTGTTGTGCTAAAAAATGCTCCAGATAATCTCAAACTTACATCACCATATATACAAAAAGATATTATATATGCATTTGTTGTTGAGACAACAAAAGCCATTGTACATGATATGAGAAATGAATTTTTCTCCATATTGATCGATGAGTGTCAAGATGTATATGTCAAAGAGCAAATGGGTGTTGTGGTACGATATGTGGACAAGAATGGATGTGTTATAGAACATTTTCTTGGTCTTGTGCATGTTAGTGTTACAACCGGAACCTCACTTGAAAATTCACTTGATTATTTGTTATCTACGTATAATTTAAGTATATCTAGTTTGACAGGAGAGTTCAATCGGTTGAAAGTTTGATACTCAAGAGAAATTCCAGTGCTTATTATGTACTCCCTCCGTCCCAAGGAAGATGATCCCTTCCTTGGGCGGCACGTAATTTTATGTATCTTTATTTTTTGTGTTAGTTGGAGAGAGTAAAGTAAGAGAGAGGGAATAAAGTAGAGATAAAGATGTTTCCATTTTTAGTAATGGGTCATCTTGGTTGAGACAAACTAAAAAGCAAAATTGAGTCATTTTCAGTGGGATGGAGGGAGTACATTGCTTTGATCATCAGCTTCAGCTCACGATTGTTGTTGTTGCTAAAAAACATAAAACCGTCGGGTCCTTTTATAATTTTCTCTCTCGCTTGTGTAATATTGTTGGAGGTCCTTGTAAGAGCAGAGATATACTTCGGGAGAAAGAGAGAATATTATTAAAGAATTGCAAGTTATGAAATAAGCACGAGGAGAGGACTAAACCAAGAAATGTCATTGAAGCGACCTAGAGATACTCGTTGGAGTTCACATTATGGTACTCTTGTCAATTTGATACATTTATATTCGTCTATTGTTCATGTTCTTGAGTATGTTAAGGAGAATGGTCATGAAAATTCATAAAGGGCTGAAGCTGATGATGTGTTAGAAATTATAAATGGTTTTGAGTTTGTCATTGTGTTACGTCTTATGAAGCAAATCTTGGGAATCACTCATGATTACATGAACTCTCTCTCAAGTGCTACAAAAGAAAGATCAAGACATTGTTAATGCAATGAATCTTGTCAAGGTAGCAAAATCACGTCAGAAAATAAGGAGGGAAAAAGATTGGGAAGCATTGCTTACTGATGTTTTTAGGTTTTGTAGCAAATATGAGCTGGTTATGCTTGACATGGAGGATGCGTTTGTAGCTCGAAAAAAGGAAGACATAGAGCTGAGAATATGAAGAATCTCCACTATTATCGAGTTGAGCTCTTTTGTTCTGTTATTGACTTGCAAGCTCTAGAGTTGAATCATCGTTTTGATGAAGTCAACGCAGATTTAGTTTTATGCATGTCATGTTTTAATCCTAGGGATTTATTTTCTGCATTTGATTTGGAGAAGCTGCTTCGTCTTGCATGATATTATCCTTCTGAATTTTATGAAGTTGCTTTGTATGAGCTTGAAAGTCAACTTGAGAACTTTATTTTCGATGTGCGCATAGATGAAAAGTTTACACAAATATCATGAATCGGTGGTCTTACTCAAAAGATGGTTTCTACAAGGAAACATGAAGTTTTTCCAATGGTTTATTTATTAGTTAAGTTGTCATTGATCTTACCAGTTGTCACTGCATCAGTAGAAAGAGCCTTTTTTAGCAATGAAGATCATCAAGACTTCTCTACGTAATAGCATGGAAACCAACTATTGAATGATTGATTAGTTCCTTATATCGAAAATGATTTTAACTTTTATATTTGGAACCTTGTAATTAAATTTATGTAATTTTTTTTTAAGTTTAATTTTGGACCCTCCATGATTAAATTGATGGCTCTGCCACGGGTTGCAAGCATATAATTGGGTTATCACAACTCCATTAGTATGACACCTTTTAGGGATTACCCTAAGAGTAAAATCGTGAGGGTTTTACCCAAGGCGGATAATATTATACTAATATGGAGTTCGGATATGCACGGTCAAACCCTAACAAGAGACAATCCCTCACGTCAATTACAATATCAATAGCATTGAAAGGCATACCAGAGTCATGGCCTTGTTACTTATCAGTAATCATCCAAACCTCTTCCAACTCTACTCTAGGGAGTTTTTTATCTTCTTATATTCACTTGATTACTTATATTTTTAATGATACTTGTAAGTTAGTCAAATTTATTTTCTGATTTTGCACTCAATTTGCTTAATATGAGCTTCCAGAAAGTACTAATTTTACTGTTGATCTAAAATGCATATTAATAAACTTATACTATTTCCGTCACTAGAAGATCTGGGATATAATTTTGGAAGGGCGTAGAAGTGAACGAACGAGGCAAGAATAAAGCTTATTTTTTACTTTAAAATGAGTTGAAAAAGTTTCTAAACGACGTCATTTGACATCCTCTTTTCTAAAACAACATTTTCTGATCGAGGTGGCGGTCGTAGCATTTTTCGCCAACCTTTAGAAAAAAATTAGATCTTCATGTGGATCTAGGGCGACTATTTGTATTGGTTTTAACATGTTTTATAAAAAAATTGAAAGAATTTTGTTTAGCTCCAAATTGAGATTAATATTACTAAGTTTGTACTCCCCTCTGTCCTAAAAAAAAGAACATTTGGGACGGCCCGGAAATTAATGTATAATTGGTAAAGTATGAAAAATAAAGAGAAGGGTAATTAAATGACGTAGTAGATAGTGAGACCCACATTATTGTTTTGTGTTCAATGGCAGTAAGGATCACCTATGACAATTCCTAATACATCACCTACTACACACTATGTATTAGGAATTGTCATAGGTGATCCTTAGGGGTTTAATGGTGAGTCCTAATGGTAAAAGTTGTAAGCATATTGATGTATAACATTCCATAAATGAAAATGTGATTTTTTATGCGACGAACGAAAATGAAAGTGTTCTTATTTTTATGGGACGGAGGTATATCATTACCTAATGAAAAGTGGATTAAACTAGATCTTATATGATTATTTTCCTATATTCTGTCACACATAATAAGTATAATATGATGTAGTAAATACATTATAGTATTGACTTAAGGGTTGTGATCAATTTTTTAACTAATTAGTAATCTCTAAGATTAATTTTTAGCTATTAAATTAGGAAATCTAGTAATTGAAATAATGCCCCTTTATATTATATTTTAAACTTAAATTATTAGTAAATAAACTTAATGGGTGTTAATGTCGTTCTTATATATGTTAGTTAAAAGTAACTATTTTCTCTTTCTTCAAAATCATCTCAAAACTTTAAATTTATGAAACTCTTCGATTTAAATTAATTTATTTTTGCAAAAAATATATCAAATTAAAGGTAATTTTATAAGGATTCTAACAAGATCCCAATTGCATATGTTCTGTCAACGTTCAGATGATGAAATTTGATAATTTTTATTTCAGTTTTTGTATATCAACAAATGCATAAAAAAAATTTCAATATAGTGCATGCAAAATATCAATAAAACTGTATTGATATTTTCTTGTACATGTGTTGAAATTCTCATGTTATTGTGTTAGTATTTGTAATACACAATGTTGATATCAAAAAAATCACGAAAATTATGCTATTATAACAGAATGACGATCTTACCCCTTTGTTGATTTTTTGTCTACTATTTATTGAAATTCGTGAGGTTTAATCTCATCACCTCATCACAAAATCTAAAGGTATAAATTTAGTCTTAGTTTTATATTATGATGCTATAAGCCATGTAAAAGGATCCATTGATTTAATATATAGAGTATTTAATCATTGAATTATTATATTATGACTACAATTCCAATATTTGACCAAATTAATTTAATAAGGATGTCACTATCCAATCATAAATAAATATATAAATAGATTTATCATACAAATATATATATATTAATGTAAATAATTATGTATTTTAGGATAAACAAAACAATAATGTCAATAAAACTGATTTTTAATTAATAAATATAATTACAAAAACAATATAAGTAAGGTAGTAAAAAGTTAGATCTTATAAAGTATTTTAAATATTTCAAATATTCACTTTGGTACGCAAAAATATTGAGATGAAATACGGATCACCAAAATTAAGTATTCTAAGACAAGTAAATATATAAAATACATTAAAATTTTATTTTAACTAAAAAATAAAAATAAAAAAGCAATATAAGTAAAGTTGAAAAAATAAAGATTTCATAAATTAATTTTAAAATTCATTTTACTAGGCACGAGATAAGATGTAATATGATTTAACAAAAAAAATTGTCCTTATTAAGATTAAACCAAGGACCTTTGCTAACTAAATCACTATGTTACTAATCATATATGACATGCATTGAAAACAAAATATTTTTACTCTTCCGGGAGGGAGCGGATCATGGTATTTTCCATACGACTCTAAGGTCATCCGCAACGTTGTCTATTATCCGTCTTTTAACCGTCTCATCTCTTAACTATTCATGGGCCCCACTATACTTTTCACTCCATCTCTTAACTAAGAGACAGCACCTGCAACCCTCCATCTCTTATCCGTCTATTAACCATCTCATCCCTTAACTATGCATTCAATTTCATTTTTTTATTTTTATTTCCAACAAATTCAATTAATAAAAACACACTTCATTAAATAAAATAAAATTACAACTTAAAATCCTAAAAAAATACATAATTAAATTCATGGCAAAATAAATAAAAAAAGACATAATTTAAAATACAAATTTATAGAAATTATAAAAACTACTCAGCCGGCGAATCATCCCCCGAAAGCGGTGGCGGTGCACCGAATGGAGGCGGAATACCAAGTTGTCCCGCTAGATACACAATGCCGGCATGATGGGCTTGATATTGGGCGGGCGTCATCCGGGAAGTGTCCGTCATCGTGGCGGTGAAGTACATGGACATTAGGGAGGAGGGCGGCCCTTGGGAACCAGCCTGGCTTGATTCGTCCCGGCCCCTCCTCGCTCTAGCCACCTTCGCCGCCGTGGTCCCTTGCGGCCGACGGCGCACACAGGAGGAACCCCCCTGCATCGTCTGCCGTACCCTCAACCTCCCGCGAGGCAACCTTTTTTGCGGCGCTGCCTGAATCGCCCCCACTAGACGAGTATTGGCCACCCGCCGTGTGTTTCGAGGTCGAGCCCGTGCTGGACTGGACACCGCCGGCCCACCTTTCGACGTCTTTGAAGGCCTCACAAACATCGACATGTTTGAATTCTTTGTCGTTGTCGTCGAAATAGACTCGCAAAGCCGATCTCAGAATGTTGGCTCCAGTGGCTCCGCTTTGGTAATGAGCCGCTTCATTTTTATAGATGCCGCAGAATTTTTTGACCTCTCTGTCGACTCGGTCAAAATGACTTCGGAGCATCTTCAATGTGCGGCGGCAGGACCCCTTCGGCTTAATATCGTTGTAGGTCTCGGTGACCTTTTCCCAAAAGCACTTCTGGGATTGTTGATTCCCGACGATGGGATCGTACGAGACGCTGATCCAGGCGTTGTACAGAGCCATCGTGTCCTTGCGGCTGTACGGATGACGGCCTACATCCTCCTCCTCCTCGGCCGCCTCCTCCTCTTCCTCCACGGCGTCGAATGCCCTGGAGCTTCCACCGCCTCGTCCTCATTCCGGATTGGGTTCATCTGGATAATCCTCCATAATTTTGGATAATCACTGTGAATACCTCAGGGTGGAGGGACGAGCGTATGCATCCACATCAAAAATGGGGTGGTTGGTACCCCGCCGGCGTCGACGAGCCTTGGGTGCCCGACGTCGACGAACCGGAACCACCCAAGACATTGTACATGCCCCCCCAGTCGCCAAACGCGTTGATGTCAAACCCGCCGGAGCCGCCAGAGTTTCCGTCGCTGGACATTTTGTGATGAAAATTGGAGAGGTTAGATGAAAATTGGAGAGGAAATGGAGATGATTTGAGAAGAATAGATGTGTGTTTGTGTGTATAATGAGGATGAAATAGGAGTAAATAAAATAAAAAAAATAAAAAAACGGTCGAAAACGGTAACATTACCGTTTGAATTTTTAATTTTTTTTATTAAATTCGAATTTCAAAAAAAATGATTTATTGCGTCAGCGTGACGAAGCCCACTCGCGGGCCGGCGAGTGGGCGTCACGCCTAGCGCCAGCGCGCGCCGCGTCGCGCGGGCGCGTGGCGAGCCGGCGCGCCAGCCGTCTCGGTGGGACGGGCGTCTCGGCGAGACCGGGACGAGACGGGACGCTGCAACGCGTCTTGCTGCCGTCTCGTCTCAGAGGGACGAGATATGAGACACCCGCGCGACGCGTTGCGGGTGCTCTAACAAATAGTTTCTCCAGAAAGTCTGATAGGGTCAGTCACTCCCTAATTCACCATTGTATTCACTGTTTTGACTTATACTTGTACTTCCTACGTCCCAACTAAGTATGTCGTATTTTTTTTAGGATGTCCTAACTAAGTTGAGTCATTTTCTTTTTTGACAAAAAATAGAAAATTCAATCATTGTTACTTTATTCCATCACGTACTTTATCCCTCTCTCCTACTTTTCAACAATTTCTTAATCTCCGTGCCCAAAAATTTTGACTCTACTTAGTTAGGACGGAGAGAGAGTATATGTTTATTTTCATTTACATCTTTATTCATATTGGTACAATATTTATGAAAAAAATACAGTACTATACTACTATAGATACATCGTTCATGGTTGAATTACTTAGAGCATCCACAATGGCGCCCGTCCCGGCGGACGTCCGACCGGCGTGTCGGAGTTCCGCGCGGGACGTCTGCCATTGCGCAGCGGTGACGCGGATACGGCGTCCGCTGTGGACACCGGAGTTCCGGGCCGTTCCCGGGACGTCCGTCGCGACGTCCTTGCGGACGTCCGCCATTGCGTTGACCCCACGGACGTACGCGCGGACGTCCCGATTATTTTATATTTTTTTTCGAGAATTCTATAATTACGGCTCGTTGAACTTCATTTCATTCGCACCCCTTGTATTAACGAGTATCTCTCTCTCTACGTTTCTTTTATATATCCAGAATGGGTAGTAGTGGTAGCGGTGCGGGTGGTAGTGGTGGGGGGTATGATAACATAATGAGGCGAATTCATGCACGTGTGCGGGATGCAGCGGAGAGGGAGATACAGGCGGCCTTGGCGATGGCGGTACCTCGACCCATCCATCGTCGATCTATAATACCCCGGGACCACCTCGCTGTACACCGTCGGTTGTACGAGGATTACTTCGCTCCGGAGCCACGATTTGGGGAGAACATGTTCCGGCGACATTTTAGGATGCATCGTCCGCTCTTTCTGCGTATCGTGAGCGCTTTAGAGCGTCGATACGGGTATTTCAGGGTGCGGGAGGATGCGGCTGGTAAACCCGGCCACACTCCGATTCAGAAGTGCACTGCCGCCATCAGGCAGCTGGCATACGGAGGTGCGGCTGACATGTTCAATGAGTACCTCCACATCGGCGAGACGATTGCCCGCGATTGCCTAAAGTATTTTTGTTAGGGCGTTAGGGAGATATTCGGGGATAGGTATCTTCGGAAGCCTACCCCCGAAGATTGTCAGGCTCTGCTGAATATGCACGGGACTCAGCACGGGTTTCCGGGGATGCTAGGCGGCATAGATTGTATGCATTGGGAGTGGAAGAACTGCCCCGCTGCCTGAAAAGGGCTGTACACTACGGGTTTCAAGAGAAAGAATCTCACGATGATCCTTGAAGCGGTAGCTGACTACCGGCTGTGGATTTGGCATGCATATTTTGAAGTAGCCGGGTCGAACAACGACATCAACGTTCTCCAGTCGTCGCCCCTTTTCAACGACCAGTGCATTGCCGTTAGTCCGGCAGTCAATTTCGTCGTCAACGGCAACCAGCACAACATGAGCTATTATTTGGCTGATAGGATATACCCTATGTGGCCCGTCTTTGTGAAGACGATCAGATGCCCAACAGAAGAAGAGAAGGTATATTTTGCAGGTCGTCAGGAGGCAGCGCGCAAGGATGTGGAACGGGCATTTGGTGTGCTCCAGGCTCGATGGGCGGCAGTGAAGGGTCCATCACGGCTGTGGTATGCTGACAGCATCGCCGATATGATGTACGCATGTATTATCATGCATAACATGATTGTCGAAGATGAAGGTCCAGCATTGACGGATTGGGCCAATGATGATGCTGATGTTGCGGGTCCAAGCTACGACGTGGCCACCGGCAATGTACGTATGGGGATACCCCATGACGAGGTCGAGCGAGTCCGTGCATTTGCCGACATGCGCAAAAAACAAGCTCATATTCGACTCCAGAACGATATAATTGAAGAAGTATGACAGCAGAGGGGTCGTCGTTGATGGAATTTTTATTTATTGAAGTGTACTTTTTTTAGTTTTTTTTTGTTGATATGTACCTTTCTTTTTTTTATTTAATGAAAATTTTATTCCGTAATCGTGGTGAAATTTTAATTCCGTAAATTGTTTAATTCCGTAAATTGTTTAATTTGGTGAATTTGTGAAATTTTATTATTTGTGGGAAGTCCGTCGGGATGTCCTTGGGGATGTTCGTGACTGTGCAGTGAGAAGTCCTTATGACGTGACAGTGTAGTGGGAAGTCCTTATGACGTGACAGGAAGTATTTTTGGGATGTCCGCGGGGATGTCCGCCGGGACATCCGCACCACTGTGGATGCTCTAAGAGACAAAACCTCATTTGAGGACGTCTGCACAGTGCACAATGAAAATTAACATTTACTACATCCGTCTCTTAAATATAAAAACTATTTCTACTCTGAGCCATCACTTAAAATAGAAACTTTCTAAACTTTATATTTTAGGAAGTGGACCTTACAATTCACTAATTCTATTTCCACTACGTTTTATCTTCATCTCTCTTACTTTACTCATTTTTCTCCCTCTCTCTCTTGCTTTACTAATTGTTCTCTCTTATTTTATCAATTGTGGATTAAAATTCGTGCCGTTTTAAAAGTTTCTATTTTTGAAAGGCGGAGATAGGATAATATTTCAAAAAAAGATTATTTATATTGAAGAATCCTGATAATGTCAACTTTGTGTCAGCTTTGGTTATAAATTATCCTCGTATAAACACGAGTTCTCTAAAAAGGAAGGAAAAACAGAGTTAAAGTAGTAATAAGCTTTAATTTCAATAGTACCATGCGTATACTGATTCCTAATTAATTAGTAGTATTTATTTTTGGGTTATATATATATACGTCTAAAATGAAGCCGGTGTCCGAAGTGGAAGATTATGAAGCTATACTACTAGCTTGTGATATGGAGTATATACGTTAATTTCTATCGATATGTTGGTTCATTAATTTGTAGACCTAATGTACATATAATTAAATTATATTAAACTCAAGGGGGTGGGGTGGCATGAGACTCGTCCATCTTTAACTGAATGGTCTGAGGACCGATCCCTACATTTAGATATGGAGCAACCTTAAATCCTTATGCCATTTGTCTCATCTCATTCATTGAGGTGCCTACAAATCAGGGCGGGGAATAGTTAGCTTTGGGGATCGATCCCTACATTTGGATATGGAGCAACTTTACTTTAAATCCTTGGGGTCAATTGTCTCATCCACTGAGGACTGAGGTGTCTACAAATCAGCACACAGTGAATTGTCATTGGACCCGCCGGTATATACCTTTGATAATTAAAAAAAATAAATTATATTCATTGATATATTACGTATGACCTAATGAATACTTGGTATTGGTGTTTAAACTATTGTTTTTGTAAATTATTCACTCGATCTTTGCAAACAGACGTCACCACGGTTCCGGAACCGGCGGTTCACGGTTCGGAACCGCCGGTTCCGGTTCAATAAATTGATGAACCTGAACCGGCCCGGCCAAGGTGTGGCGGTTCCGGTTCGTGAACCGTGGAACCGCCGGTTCAAGTGAACCGTGGAACCGCCAGTGATTGGCCGGTTCCGGGCCGGTTCCGGGCCGGTTCCGGGCCGGTTCGGCCGGTTCGGCGGTTCGTTTTGATTTTTTTTTTTTTTTTTTGCATTTTGTAAATTGTAATTCAAGTTTAAAATGTAAAAAAACTTGCGTAAATAACATTAGAATGAAGCGATGTACAAATGTAATTTTATTGATACAAATTACAACTTCAAAATTACAAATTACAACTTTAAAATTACAAATTACGAGTTAAAATTTACAAATTACAACATAAAAATTAGAAATTACAACTTCAAAATTATAAATTACAAAAGACTTAAAGTCTTCATTACAATTTACAAAATTACATATTCGAAATAAAGGGGAGAAAAAAGAAATAAAGGAAAAGGACTTGAGCTCAACTTAAATTTAAACTTAAATTTAAAATTTAAGTTGAAATATAAGTTGAGATGCCTACGTATCCTCAATGCTCAATTGCATTTTGGAATCAAAGTCCACGTAGTTCTCTTACCTTGCTTACCTATTTGGCTTGATCGGAAGTATTGGCGCCTACTCTTCTTCGTCGGGGAAGTAGTCTTGGTCGGGTTGTACTACTAGTTTGTCCCAATCCGGTTCTTGGTCTCTAATTTCGGCTGAGCACCAATCATCAAGTAACATGGTGGCTTCCATGTTTTGTCCGGTGAGCCTACTTCTTCGGTCGTCCAAGACGTTGCCTCCAACACTAAAGGCGGACTCGACGGCGACAGTGGAAGCCGGAACCGAAAAGATCTCCTTGGCCATTGATGCAAGGATGGGAAAATCTTTCTCGTGTGAAGACCACCAATCTAGGACGTCGATTTGTTGGGGAACGGGACCTCCTTCTTCCTCATTGAATGAAAAGTGTGAGTCTAAATATAAATCTAACTCACTTACCGAATGTGCCGTCCTTCCTCCGCTGCTGAAGGCGTATAGGTCCGCCAATTGGGATTGGGTGTCGGGGTCATCAACTTGGAAGAAGCCAAAGTTCTGTGTTTGACGGGGGGGTCTAGGTCGAACTTGGTGGGTAGTGTTGTACTTGACTTCGTAATCGTGAAAGAGAGACCGCAAGTCGAACTCAAAATTTCTTTGGAGGCTTGGGAGGTGGGGGAGGTTTATTTGGAATGTTTGGGCAAGGTTTATGTAGTTGTCGTCGTCGTCAGTTTGCAAAGCTCGGAGTGGTTCAAGATCAATAGAAGCTAAACTGTTGTAATAAAATTCTAAAATTTTGAAAGTAACAACGTGAGTAAATTATGAGCGCAAATAACGTAAACAACTTGAGAGAAAGAGGATGGAGAATAGAGAAATTGAGATTGAGAGAGAAATTCTTATCAACACAAGAATGGGGTAAGTAGAAAATGAAGATGAGGGGGTATTTATAGGGGAAAAATGTGATTAAAAAAAGAAAAAAAAAAAGAAAAAATTTCAAATTTTTGAAATCCGGCGGAACCGCCGGAACCGCCGGTTTACTCGTTGAACCGCCGGTTTTTGGTCAGAAACCGCCGGTTTCGTCAACGGTTTTCTGACAAAAACCGGCGGTTTCTGACCCGGTTTCTGAAAAGGCTACGTCTAGGCCGGTGGTAGCCTGAAAAGGTGTCGGAACCGGCGAACCGCCGGTTCGGAACCGCCGGTTCCGGTGAAAACCGGCGGTTCGGAACCGCCGGTTACGGTTCGCAAATTTCATGAACCTGAACCGGCCCGTCGGAACCGCCGGTTCCGGTCACGGTTCGGAACCGCCGCCGACGGTTCCGGTTCCGGTTCGGAACCGCCGGTGACGGTTCCGGGCCGGTTCAGCCGGGCCGGTTCGGTTTGGTGATGTCTATTTGCAAACAATTATGCATTATCATACGAGTCACAATCCTAATAGTAATGATTGGCATGTGGTGTAATACACGTGATACATACATAGACAGTCTCACATTTTTGGTAAAAGTAGTACATGTAATTTAGAGTTTGTGTGGTTGCATTAATAAAATAATCAGAATTTTTTTTAATGTTAGTTTATCTGCGAAACTAAATACAACAGGACCATATATTTTTTATATTAAATGCAATGAACGTCTCAAAAAGAATGGAAGACGTTATTATTCCTCTAAAAGGAATTCGCTGTAGTGTAGTGGAAAGTATTTTTGTTTTCTTTTGTTTTGTGTTTTATTTTCATTCCATTTCATATACTATTATTCAATTATTTTTTTTTGTCAAAAGTATAAATGACTCAATTCTATCATAACTGAAACAAAAAAAGGGCTCAATTTACAGAGATTTTATATATTCAATACAGAAAAACGATTCAATTAACAGATATTTTATATATTCAAGTCATTTCTTTTTATAATTTCTTTTTATAATTAACGACTCATTCCTTATATTAACTCTGTCTAACTCCATTTACTCAACAAAATAATTGGTCTATCTTTTTTGCTGGCACGCCTCTATTATTGCTGTCCGATACTATCCATTAACTTGAGTTTGTCATCGATTCAAAAAAAAAAGAGAGAGAAATAGGAATGGTGTCCATAATTTATGGTTGCAACTAGCATAAGATGAAGATTTTTTTTTCTTAGTCCATAAAATGAAGATCTTTGAGATTGACGAAGCATAGATGCAGTATGGGGCCTTATCTAGTAACTTGTAAATTGTAATGCTCAACAAAATTACATATTTATATATCTATTTGCTGATATCTTATTAATTTCTCAACTGAAACTTAATGCATTTTGATTAAAACGAAGAAAAAGTATAGTTGGATTTTAAAGTTTTTAAAGTTACAATTCCAGTCCCAAAATCTTGAATACTGCTGACAAATTAGACAACCAAAAAAGATGTGATAATAAAAAATAGTATATGAGAAAAGAAAAACAAAGATGAAAAAAAAATTAAAGGATTATGATTTATGAGATTTATGAGAAAAGAAAAACATAGCTACCAAACAATGTCTTTTAATCATTTATCTTAAGTTTTAACCATCTCTTCTTAGATAGTTAAATTCAATATGATTTATTACTTTCTACTTCAATTTATTATTTTCCAATCAAAATTAACTCAGTAGGATGAACATCGCAGTCTGCTTCGACTTAATATCAATTAGTAATATAAATAGGATTTGAACATGTATACAAAAGTGTATCGTATTGTTACTATACTTTTATAGCAAATGAGCTAATGAATAGGGCTACAACTCTAAGCAATTGTTTGTATAACTATTGACTAAATTTTACTGAGTTGGTGCTCTTATTTCAAGTTGAAGCTCTTCTTTTTTCATTCTAATAAGTAATAACAGTATTTATTTTTAATCTCTTTTGCTAATTTTTTCTTTTCATTGTGCTCAAGTTAAGATTGCAAAGTTGCATTAATAGCATCTTAGTAGCTCTAGACTAGCTTCTACTTAATTAAACCTTTTAAAGCAACTTAGTGGCTATAGACTAACTTCTACTCGTACCATTTTCGTTTAGACCTTTAATAACAGGTACGTTTAGTATAGTAGCCGAAAACGTTATAAACTTAGCTAAATATTAGGGGACTAATTTGCTTGAATACTTTAAAATAACAGGTATTAAATGTTATAGCCAAAAACACTATAAACTTAGCTAATATTAAGGGCCAAAGTAGCTTGAATACTTTATAGGACTATTAGTCTCTAAATTTTGGGCGAATTCTTATATTTCCCATGAACTTTAAAAGTGGTCATAAATATCATCAAATTTTCATTTTCTGTGAATTTTCAAACACAATCTGATTTATCTATTTCCGGCAAAATAAAACTGACATGGATGTCATATAACTCCATGTTGCACTACCCCTCGTCCTCGTCTTGCCCTTCCTTCGTCCTTGGTCCTCAATCAATCCAAGGTCCTCGAACGCATTTTGTCACCCAACGTTGAGTACTCGGGTTTGTATCAACGAAACTTCTTGTATGTTCGTATGAGAGAATCATCCATCTGAATCCGGTTGTACATGTCATCAATTCTCTCTGAAAATGCTTTTGCCTTCTGGTTGTTTCCGATGATCGGATCCGCCGAAGTATAGAAGTATCGAAGTAAACTTGATAGACACTTCAAAGATACTCATAGACTCCTTGTTTCCTCAATGGCATGGACAACACGTGCGTCGAATCTATCGTACGAGAGTTGAATTTCAAACGACTGCATGGGGACATTTGACATGTTTGACCTATGAGGGATGTAGACATCTTAGGGTACCAATTGGTGGGGCGTCGAAGATCCGACCGATCTAGGGGTGCCCATTGTCGCCATTGGTCGCCGTTGCCAGAAATACTGCAAAACATTAGAGAGAAAATCAGGTGTTAGATAGATTTTTTTTATGTGAAAAAAAGTTAAGAATTGAATGAGATATTTATGTATGAGAATAAAAGATATCGGAGGATAAAAAAATCGGGAAAAAATGGGTAGAAATCCATTAAGTAACATATACTCCTTTTTTAATAATGTAAATTTTGATTATAAAATTAAAAGATTTTCAAACTAATAATAATTAAAAATGCCAAAAAATGAAGCTCACTCGCAGGCCTGCGAGTGGACTTCACGACGAGCTATGATTGCCCCTCAGGGGTGAGGGTTGCCCGTGGTGGACTTCACGACGAGCTATGAAGCTCAACTTTTGGATATGTTTGTGAAATTTCGAATTTTCAGCTCAAACCATGTTCGTAGTTCGGATCTCGATTTTTTTGATGCTTTGGTTCAATTTAAATTTTTACAAAACTTCGAATTTTCTGTTTCGGATCAGGCAAAATATCAAATCGAAAACTGAATACGCAACGTTCCTCCCATCACCGCGCTCATGTGTGACGCCCATTCCTCTAGCTCGCCTCCAACACATCCCACATCGTCGTTCCTTGCCAATGGGTCGTGAGCCGGCTATGATAAAATAAATTAAAATTTTCCTCGGACTCTAAAAGTTATCCAAATTTAGGTTACCTCTCCACGCCAAATCATATCGCTTCAACTATTTAACCAAATTCTACAACAAAATTTGGGCAAGTAAGAATTGATCCAAATTTGGTGTTTGTGGCTGTGGTTGGCTCCCACATTATTTCTATTGCAGTATACTAGAGAATAAAAATGATTATTTTGATTATAATTTTAATATTATTTAATTTAACTCAATTATTGTTACTAAACAAAGAGTATTGAAAGAGTTGAGAGTGAACGATTGAACTCTTCCAATTGAATCTTGAGAAGAAAAGTTTGTGAGAGAATATTGAAATCTTATTCAAGCTTATGAGAGTTACAACTTGAAGCCTACACTATATATCTTCCACAAACTACTGCTACTCAGCTTAACCGAAAGTAAAGAAGAAGGAAAAGCAAGAAAGCAAAAACAGTTACAACAGCTAACTATTCCAACGGCTAGTTCAAGATATTTGAACTGGGCCATCTTATTATTCTATACATTGGGCTTACGAATTGGGCCTGACTACTATATGCATAAATCCTCACAATTCTCCACCTTGCATTTAGTAGTTCAGCCAAGAACACTGACATTGATTAACTCCTTACAATGCTCCAACTTCTCATTTGGTATAGATTTTGTAAGCATGTCAGCCGGGTTGTGTAGTGTGCTTATCTTCACAACCTTTGCATTACCTTTCTCCACCTCGTCTCTGATAAAGTGTAACCGAACGTCTATATGTTTGCTGCGTTCGTGGAACACTTGATGACGAGCTAAACACAATGCACTACTGCTGTCACAGTGCATTGTTATTGCTTTTTGATGAACCTCAAACTCAACAGCCATCCCTCTGTTCTAGAAAGTTTCCTTAATGGCTGATGTTAATGCTATATATTCAGCCTCTGTAGTTGAGAGAGCCACCACACTTTGTAGAGAAGACTTCCAACTAACTGTTGAACCAAACAATGTAAAGACATACCCGGTTTGAGATTTTCTGTTGTCTAGATTGATTACATAATCAGCATCACAAAAACCTTGCAATGCTTCCCCCTCTTCCTGATCCCACCTTCTAAACACAATTCCAAACTTCCCTGCTCCTTTCATGTACCTAAGTGTCCATTTCAGAGCATTCCAATGCTCTTTTCCAAATGCAGACATGTACCTGCTTGTGACACTCACAGCATGTGAGATGTCTGGTCTTGTACATAGCATTGCGTACATCAAGCTTCCAATGATGCTTGCATAAGGGATGCTTTCCAATTCTTTAGCTTCTTGTTGATTGCTAGATGCCTGAGCTTTACACAGCTTAAAATGTTGAGCCATAGGTGTTGAAGTAGGCTTCACATTGCTCAGATTGAATCTCTTCAACACTTTGCTAATATATTCTTCTTGAGATAACCACAAAGTCCTTTCCTTTCTGTTTCTGTATATGTCCATGCCTAATATCCTCTTTGCATCTCCAAGATCTTTCATTTCAAAGCTGCTGTTCAGGCAATCTTTCACCAACTGCACTTCTTCTTTTGAGGGTCCTGCTATCAGAATATCATCTACATAAATCAGTAGATACACCACAGGAACTCCCCTCTTCTTCTTAATATACACACAATCATCATATCTTGATTTAGTGAACCCACTGGCAGACATGTGTGCATCAAATTTCTTATTCCACTGTCTTGGGCTTTGCTTGAGTCCATAGAGGCTCTTCTTCAACAAGCAGACCTTGTTCTCATCTCCTTTCTTCACATACCCTTCTGGCTGGTACATATATATAGACTCCTCAAGATCTCCATGCAGAAATGCAGTCTTCACATCAAGTTGCTGCATTTCCCAATCCCTCTGATTCACCACTGACAGTAGGATTCTTATAGATGTGTGTTTGACTACTGGAGCAAATACTTCATTGTAGTCTACTCCTTCCTCCTGAGTAAATCCCCTAGCTACAAGTCGAGCCTTAAATCTGATGCTCTCGGTGCCCACTGACTCCACCTTCTTCTTGTAAAGCCATCTGCAGCTTACTAGCTTCATGAACTCAGTTCTTTCTACCAAAATCCAGGTCTTATTTCTGATTAGAGAATCCATTTCATCATTCATAGCTTTGATCCATTTCTCTCTATCACTGCTAGCCATAGCTTGAGTATAAGAAGCAGGTTCAGAATACTCCAGCTTCTCTGCTGTACACAAGGCATATGAAATTATATCAGCCTCTGCATATCTGGATGGTGGCTTTGGTACTCTTCTGACTCGATCTCTTGTTAGCTGGTAATTACTCAGATCATGTTCTTGATCTGGAACTTCCTCTGCATCAGAACCACCCTCCACTGTCATTGGCTCAGATTGGTTATTAGAGTTCTCAACAGGTTCCAGAAACTCATCAGTGTACTCCACCTCAACCTGAGCTGACTCCTTTCTGTTTCCCCCATTTAGTTTTTCAAGATAGGGCATGACATGCTCAACAAATGTCACATCTCTGCTGACAATAACCTTCTGCTTTCCCTCTTCAATATGCCACAATCTATACCTCTTGACTCCTCTCTGATAGCCAAGCATGACACACTTCAAGGCTCTAGCATCTAGTTTGCCTTGCTTGATATGAACAAAGCACTTGCAGCCAAATATTCTGATATTTGAATAATCTGGATACACTCCATACCACCTAAAATCTGGTGTATCTCCACCCAAGCTAGTAGAGGGACATTTATTGATCAAGTAGGCAGCAGTAGCAACAGTTTCCCCCCAGAATTTCTTGTTCATACCAGAGCCAAATAACATGCATCTCACCCTCTCCAAGAGTGTCCTATTCATGCGTTCTGCAACTCCATTTTGTTGTGGAGTGCCTGGAACTGTTCTATGCCGTTTGATCCCATTTTCCTTGCAATATTCATCAAATTCTCTTGATAGATACTCCAGTCCGTTGTCAGTCCTCAAGCACCTCAGTTTACTACCCTTCTCAGCTTCAACTTCCTTACACCAGTGCTTGAACTTCTGGAATGCTTCAGATTTTTCTTTCAAGATGTAAATTCACACCTTCCTGCTATAATCATCTATCAAGGTCATATAGTACCTCCCACCACCAAGAGTGTTCACTGGAGCTGGGCCCCACAAATCTGAGTGAGCATACTCAAGAGGAGAAGTAGAATAATGAGCACCAGTGGGAAAGGGAGTCCTCTTAGCCTTACCAAGCACACACTGCTCACATGGATCAGGTTTGGAGCTGACATCTCCAGAAATTAGGCCTGACTTCACCAGCTCCTTGATGCTTCCTTCA